>NC_090937.1:477421007-477765507 GCF_040938575.1 Ambystoma mexicanum | reverse complement strand
TGAGAGGGAGACCACGTCTGGTTGCCCCCAGGAAACCTAGGGTTACCAATCCCAGGTTCCTTAACAAATAGTTTTACAAAGGTAGCGGGCGCCCCTCTCTCGCAAGAACAGACATGATAACCTGTTCAGTGGTTATTAACCACTTGAGAGTTCGCAGCCACTGCTTTTACTCACTGTGCCTTTCACAGATGGGAAATATCCATTTGCATATCAGTCTTTGTCCTGCCCAGGGGCAGTCCAGCACCGAAATACAATGGCAATTCCAATCTGAATGAGAGTACCACCAGCAACCCCATACACGTGTTTCACCCTTGTTTGGGATCATCAGTGAGGTGAAGCTGATGCCTCTCTAAGCACAGTGAGAGGGAGACCACGTCTGGTTGCCCCCAGGAAACCTAGGGTTACCAATCCCAGGTTCCTGAACTCACTGTGCTTAGAGAGGCATCAGCTTCACCTCACTGATGATCCCCAACAAGGTCCCCAACAAGGGTGAAACACGTGTATGGGGTTGCTGGTGGTACTCTCGTTCAGGTTGGAGTTGCCATTGCATTTCGGTGCTGGACTGCCCCTGGGCAGGACAAAGACTGATATGCAAATGGATATTTCCCATCTGTGAAAGGCACAGTGAGTAAAAGCAGTGGCTGCGAACTCTCAAGTGGTTAATAACCACTGAACAGGTTATCAAGTCTGTTCTTTCGAGAGAGGGGCGCCCGCTACTGTTGTAAAACTATTTTTCAAGGAACCTGGGATTGGTAACCCTAGGTCTCCTGGGGGCAACCAGACGTGGTCTCCCTCTCACTGTGCTTAGAGAGGCATCAGCTTCACCTCACTGATGATCCCCAACAAGGGTGAAACACGTGTATGGGGTTGCCGGTGGTACTCTCGTTCAGGTTGGAGTTGCCATTGCATTTCGGTGCTGGACTGCCCCTGGGCAGGACAAAGACTGATATGGAAATGGATATTTCCCATCTGTGAAAGGCACAGTGAGTAAAAGCAGTGGCTGCAAACTCTCAAGTGGTTAATAACCACTGAACAGGTTATCAAGTCTGTTCTTTCGAGAGAGGGGCGCCCACTACCGTTGTAAAACTAAGATTATATGAAGCCTGAAACATTGATCATTAGTACACAGGCTTGCTCTAAGACTGCTGGAGACTGCTTAGAGGGCGAGAAAACAGATTTGCCTCCATTTCTCTCATCTTTCTTTAAAATGGTCCCACCGCTGATTCCAACATCTCATTTGCAGCCTCAAAATTACTGGGCCTCATAAACCCATTATATACTGAAACATATCAACTGAGATCTGATCAGGGCCCAGGGCTTTATTGCCCCCTTTGAATCCTGAATGTAACTATCTTGCTCCCTTCTCACCTCCTAACCCCATCTGAATTGTTCTTCTGGGATTTAGCTCCAAATAAAGAAGATACATAAAATATATGTGTAAGAATATATGGAACGATTCAATTACAGGACTAATCCCTCACACCCACAGCTGCAAAAGGGTTTTATTATCCTTATTCCTTATGGCTGGCATATTTTCTTATGTTTGGGCCATTACTTTTTTTCAGCTAACTAGCACTTTATAATCCACTCTAGTCTTGTTCTCTTCAGTTAGAAAATTCCCATCCTTGTGTCCCCCCTTTATGATCATCTTAGGCAAGTACCTTTTCCATAATAAGCATTTTACCCAGCCCATCTAATTACTCTGGTTGCATTCCTGGAACTAATTACCACCCCATCATGATTTACACAAAGCTGTTTAAACGATATGGTCACCGTCATTGCAGACAATGGTATAAATAGAAGTTCATATCACAACACCCCCCTGGCACAATCAGAGTTCTAAGGGTACTATTAGCAGAGATGTCAGCAGCAAAGATTTCCATTTGCTGTCCTTAGAGACTGATGAAACAAAAATGTCAACATGTGTAGACCTGCCTTTATAGTTATTTCATAGGGGCTTGGCAGACATAACCGGGATAGTCTAGGACAAGGACCCATCTTTGCCATTACATCACAATCTCTTCCTGGTGCCGTGGAAAATGAACCATTAAAATGTCCAACTATCATGAAGGTATTATGATGGTTGCACATGACCAACATGTTTCTTTATTCTGCCAATCTGCCACTTAGGCATCTAATATCCCCACAATTAATGCACTCGCTGTAGTCACAAAGGCTTTCACATTAATAATGTCTAGGGTATAATTTGGACTGGTTTCTCCAACTCTCCCATAATGTTTAAACTCACCAGCCAACATGGGGTGCCTGGAAGACTATCTCAGATGGTCTCCTTGCATGCAATCCAAACTTCACAATTAAGACCTTGCCAGTCCCTTGAGGAATACTCTGGGTGTGGATGAAGCAGTTAATGGCTTAGCCAATTTAATTTCATTAGAACTGAGCATGTTAGTGGGGTATCTTTATTGTACCAGTCTTAGTGAAAATGTTTTCATAATTCTCATTATGAATGCATATTGAATTATTGCCCAAAGTTTTCCAGCAAATTTGACTAAGGGGTAGTTCACAGTCTATGGGACTCCCATGTAATGTGAACATGGGGTTTATCAGGTTTTCTATGATTAAAGTACCAGACAAATTATTTTCCGTTGCCAGGCCCTTACCTTCACTGCTCTAGTAGAACTCTCAAACGCCAAACTTCTGCTTTGCTTGAAGAACATTGGAACATGCGATGAGAGGAGGGCTAATGTTAGGTTACAATCATTCATTTAAATGGGCCTTTTGTAATCCACTCTATAGTTGTTGTCTCGAAGTGGCAGCATTTTTCAAATAATTTTTATTTTTTATTATGAATTGGTTTATAATATTAAACCTTAAACAAATTAATTAGATACTTTTACATTAACCAAATAAAAGTGCAGAATTAGCAGTATAGCATTATTTACAACAAATATTACAAATTACAGTCATCTAATATTCAAAACTATAAAGTGTGGGGACAATAGGTAAAGACAAAATGGATACAAGTTGTAGTAAAATAAATATGGAATCCAAAAGTTCGAGAAGGTCTGTTAAATATCTATAAAGTGCTAGTTTAAGTGAGATAGTTCTACCTTCCATCAATCGAGACCAAAGGGATTTTCCAGCAAGATCAGAAGAGTAATAGATAAAACTTGTAAAGTGAAATTGCTTAATGTTACCAGATTGTTTTGTGGCAGTATATAACAAGGTGTTTAATGGATTCAATGGAATCATCCTTTCTACATAGTCCACAAATGATAGCCTCCCTACTAAGACCCTACCTGACCCCATTACATTCTAAGGTTGGGAGTTGGTTCAATTTAAACCTTATATAAATGGCTTGTGCGATGATACAAGGAAAGAGATAGATATATTTGGATAAGCAAGTTCCCTTTCTGGCAAACATAGAGTACTCTGTAAATAAAGAAAATGGCCCAGTTGTTCGTTAGTATCAAGGCAATCACCCTCATACATTCTCTTTTTTGTTTTAGTAGATCTAATTTTGATCTCAAGCATCCCCTACTTCCTTCCAAAACACTACCAATCTAATGTTGATCTGATGTGCACCTCCTTTCCCCACTAGTCCTATTGGCCTTCTTAGCACTTCTTCTATTTGAAATTGTCTAGAATCCTAAGTATTTGATTGCAATCATCTCATGCTTAATTTCTTAAGCTTAACTGAAAATTGAGCATCTCACTTATATACCATAAAACCTGCCTTATTCCATGCTCAAATTGTTCCCACACCCCTGCTTGACATTCAGAGGTGGCTGGGCAGTTATTTGTTGTCATTCTTCCCATATCCTACTTCCCCAATCTGTTGCTCTTCCTCCTTTCTCCTGCTTTTAGTTTCACCTCATCACCTTCTCTAAACCTCAAGCAATCTCTTTGATTGTACATCACATGCCTAGACCACATTCTTCCGTCTATGGAGATCTTGATTTCCTTTGTGCTTCTATTCTCCCTCCTCACTTCCTGTTCTTCATCGTTGGTGCTATCAATATCAATCTTAATACTCTACATGCCTCATCCTCTTTAATTCCACTGCTTGAATCATACGATTTTATTCAACTTCTCTCTCTGGCTTCTCACTAATCTGGCTCCTCCATCAACCTAATTTTTTCTTCTCTTTCCCTAATCGCCAATATTACTGCCCTACTGTTCCCTTCCTCTCATAATTCTCTTATTCTTTTCTTCTCAGTTCCTAACCAATCTGAAAGTATGAAGAGAGACAGCAGGTTCACTCGCTGTCATCTTGGGTCTTTTAACCCGTCCATCTTTCTCCAGACCCCTTCTGCTTTTCTTCCTCCTCACCCTCACTTTGAACTTCTTCCAATCAACTCAGCTCTTTCAATGCTTAATTCAACTATAACCTTTACTCTTGAAACCCTTCTCTCTTCCCTTGCTTTCTGCCCATAATGCGAGCCACCCCAGCATTGGTGTGTGCATGATAATTTCCGTCCCCAGGTGAACTTGGCATGTATTTATGCTGGCTGGCTCCCGCCACTTCTCTCCCTCTCCCATTCATCCTCGTCTCTGGCTCTACCAGAAATGTCATCAGACCAAGTACGGTAGTTGCCTGTCTGTTTCCATTTCCTTCCCACTCTCCCCCTCCCTTCCTTATCTATCTCTTAGCTCTTGCACTATCTGAAATGTCGTCAGGCAGAGCATGGTAGTTAATTTCACATCCTTACTGTTCATGGCCTGTAAGAATGTAATTGTATTTTCCCTTGTCCCTCCCTTGCCTTGAAGCACTTTGAAACACATTGTGTATAGGCGCTATATAAATAAACTATCATATCATATCATATCTGTCAATAGCTACAGCCCAGCAGTGTGATACTTAACACAATGCTAAATAAAAAGGGTTTCAATGAAGTGGGTAGTTTCATTTTCAGTTAAAGTTAGATTTAAATAGAGGTTAGAGTTGAATAACGTTTTTTATAAAATTAGAGACAATATTTTCACAAAGTTAAGAGGTAAACGAAAAAAATATTTTACATTTCACTTGCTCTACCTTACTACTGGCTTGTGCTGCAGTTGCAGGCCTCTAGCGGCACGTCTTTCAAAGCCATGTGTATCTGAAAATCTAGCTCATGGCATGGCATATCCCACAGATGGGCCCGCATTGGTGTGCATTGCACACCAAACCACCTTGTCTCACACTGCTTTTTTGTCTTGGTTAGGATATGCGCTTCCACTAAAGCATTCGTGGTATCTAACTTGCCACATTACTTGTGAGGCAAGTCGACTCCACCGCAAATATATAGCCAAGAGGCCATTGGCAGAGACTGGCAGTAAAGGAGGAAAACCTTGAGGAGCACAAAGTGACCGGGAGACACTCAATATGAAGCCACTCAAGGTGAAAGGTCTGCAGGATTACTGCATATCTTCAAAATGGCAGCCTGCCTTTTTCAATTCTCATTATCCCCGATTTAGCCATGGAATTTACCATTTGGTGGACTATGGGCTAAAGGGAAAATACACCCTCAGTATGGTGGAGAGTGGGGAAGTGAAATCATGGAAGAGGTGCTGGAGAACACTGCAAAATACCACAATATAGAAAGCAGGATTTCTATATTGCTTGGCAACAGACATGAGAGAGAGAATATAGAGCTTAATGAGAGCTTTATCCAAGACACTTGAGGGTGAGAGAGTCAGAGTGCGAGAGTAACACAGGGAGAAACAGACACCAAGAAAAAAATCTGACTAGGAAGTCATGAAAAGAGGTTAAACCAGAACATTAGTGGTATATTGCTGTTAGCCCAGAAGTGTGACCCTCAGAGAGCGTTTGAGAACATCTAAGCCAGAGATAGACTTTAAGCAAGGGGCTGGTCCAATATTTGATGATGGGAAATAGCCAAGTGAGCAGGGTGATTTAACCACTGCACTGAGACTATTACGATACTTAAGTAAGGTAACCTGGGGAGGCCAGTGTTCACCATGGGAGGACTTTGCAACTGTCAGTTGACCCATCTTTATACCCATATTTAAATCACCCGTATCATTTGTTTTTTGATCCTTTAGCACTTATCAGTGTTAACCCAAACAACGCTGAGAAAGTCAATAAAGGTGTTGAATTTTACATAATAATGATGTGTGCTGTTCTTTATAAAGTCACAAAGTAGCAATAACCTTCGTAAAATGTTTAATCTGGAGGAGACGCAAGGAAAACATATCAAATGTTCAAACAGTACAGCCCATGAAAGCTTAATTTACAGCTACTTTATTTTATGGACATGTGGTTGTTTCTGCACTCAGAAGAGCTATTTAAGTATCTGTGGCTGTTTTATTTTTTATAACCTACCAGTCACTATTCAGATTATGTATTTAATAGTTTTAAATTAGATTGCAGTGTTTCAGTCATGACACTGAATCGCTCTTCTATATTAACAAAATGGACATTGCAGCAGATCTAATAGTAACTTTAGGTATTGACAGGTACAGTTCTTGTTTGGCATAGAAAAGTGTAGTCTGTTCTATTGGTGCACGTAAATTGGAGTCAGAGGGCCAAGAGAACGCCACATGCAAAATCGATTAACACATTTAATGGAAACGAGTTTTGGTTGGCACTAAGTGTTAGGCAGAATCATATGCAGTACCCTATGGGAACACCACACACAATTAAGACTAAATGTGCAAGTACAAATTCACCTTTGGTACAAGCCTGTACTACACAGTAATGTGGTAGCGATGGCTGAGCATCCAGACTTATCTCAAGAGTAAAGTGAGCAGTATCAGAAGTTACAGAAAGGACAGCATTTACTATGGTACAAGCACACACTGATTCAAGGTTCTGAGTAAAAGAATATACATTTATTTACACCATCAGTTATAAAACAGTTCACTAATGTATAGCAGTAGAAAATCACATTCTTAACACACTACACAACACGCAATCAATTCTGTACAAGTTAAGCTCAAAATGAAGTGTGAGCAAAATGTCACTCCAGCAATTTAAAAGGGAGGGAAAAAACAAGGTTATCAAAAATAAAAAAAACACCAACAAGTAATAGGTAGGGCAATCTAGAAAAGGCTTACTACAACTAGGATTCAACTCAATAGTCCTGGGCCAATGTTAATGGTTCAGAGTCTTTGCAGGGGATCACACAGTTCAGAGTAGTTTGCGGTTAAGTATTTGCCAAGAGTTCAAAACGAAGTTGGTCGGAGGAAAAGTTATTCAAAAGCATAGAGAAGGACAAGACTTCAGCGAGGCGAAAGATTTCAAACACTTTCACCGCGATCGGAAGGAACTAATGACCAGATTTGATCAGTAACTTAGATGAAGAAGAATGCTGTAGCTGAGGCGATAGTTCCTGGAAGTTCCTGCAGGCTCACGGTTCCTGAAGCGACTGTCGGACTGACAAGAAAAGGAAGACTGGAGGGTCCTGCGCTGCCCAGGGAAGAAGTCAGCAGCAGAGCAATGCGTCGAATAAAAGGTACGCTCCTTAAAAGCACAAATGGACTCTCTCTCACTGGCTATCCGGTTTCCTGTAGCACAGCAAATTCGACCAGGCTTAAGAGGAGGTCCAAGGGCTTTGTGAGCTAGTTGGTCGCACCAGGCTCAAGGGGAGAAGATTCTTTGCAGATCTTCACTGTCATCGAAGTTTCAGGCGATTCAGACCTGCAGCAGGGCTTCACCGGGATGTCCAGTAGTTGCAGCAGATGTCTTCCGTCAGCTTCTCGTTGGCTCTCTCGATCCAGTGGCAACTCTGCCATCCAAGTCCCAGAGACCTGCTTTTAAGCAGTTTTTCCCCATTTACACAGCCTGGCTGTCAATCACACAGCAGGGTGGCTGTCCTGGCAGGACAGTCACCTAGCCAATCAAACTAGAGTGCGACTTGGGTCTCCAAGGAGACCCTGTGAAGGGGGCCTCAAACCCCGCTCTCACATCCTGTCCACCCAGACACTCAGGCGCCTAAGGAGGACTTCTGTGCAGAAGCCCACCAAAGGAAACAAACCTGGTTTGGCGCGCAGCGTAAAACACGACAAAAACCTTTACAAAATGAAATGGCGAATAGACCCAACCAAAACCACATAAAAATAAAAGGGGTCCAGTGGGTTACAGTTCGAGGCTACCACCATAGCCTCTACAGTACCGAGGCTATTTTCATAGCTCGCAGTAAAATAAAAATGGTAGATGCCACTGCCACCAGCCAAATCTTAGAGAAAGGGGAACTAAATAAGGTTCCATGAGAAACAGACAAAAAGGGATAACTATTAACCCTTCCAGTACTCTATGGAAGATAGTTTGTACTGGGTCTGTCAATTAAAAAAAAAATAGTAAAGTCAATGGCAACTTTACATGTTCTGGGAGACAGAAGTCAGTCCCAGAAAATGGAGTTTAACTCCACAGGCGATAAGCCCTTTTGCGAAAAGGGCTGCCGTCTGTTTTGCTGTTTGGCTGGACGCTGGACCTCGGCTGAGGTATTAAGATCCAGGAACACATAAAGACGCTGATACTGGGGAACTCAAGTAAGTCCCCCTCAATGTAAACGTCTGTCTGTAACGAGTGCCAATAATCAGTCTATTTTGATACACGATTTATTTGGGCAACAGAGGCAAAGACCCACTTATATTAGCATATACCTGGAAAACAAGCACTGCAAGAACAAAGGCGGAACGGGAGACTGTGGAGGCTTTGACCTCTTCGATCCCGTCAGACGGACGTGACCCGATACAAAAGAGCAACTGAGGAATTATTATGTCAACAAGATATAATCTGAGAAGCGGCCCGGGGGCGGACGACCATAAGGAGCAGGAGGGGGAGCGCCCCAGAAATGACTGCGTTCCAATCCAATATGATAATACCTTGCAGGAGTTGCAAATGAGTATTCCAGCAGGGCAGCCCGTGCTAACCTATGCACAAATACATAACTCTACTCAGTTACATCAGAGTAGAAGGATAGACCCGGTACATATAGCTGCCTCATTGGTTTCAACGCTTAAACGGGGAAAGGATTATACACTAACAACCTCAAATATTAAAGGAACTATAGATCACTATTTTCAGAGAGGAGGGCAGAGAAAGTGTATAGAAGAAGGAGAGGGTGTAACAACTCCTATGATTTGCAATATAAACCTGGTGGATGAAAGGAGAAATACTTCTGTGCAAATGGCAAGCCTCGACTTCTCGGATGGCAGCAATTTGTCTTTAATTCCACCAGGGACTGGGTTAGACTCTGATCCCCCATCAAATGAAATAATAAATAACAAAACTGGCCTAGGGGCCCATCTGACAACGAATTCGCCAACAAATACACATGAACATATTCCTCTAGAAAGTCCGTCAACTAAGGAGCACAGCGCTAACAAGATTACTTTAACCGCTCTACATGTTGTCCTCAATTCCTTGGTAAGGGTCTTGGAGGCAACCAAAAGTGACACTCAAGCCCACACTGGGATTTTGTTAGAAATATCTAAAGATTTCGATCTGTTTGAGTCCTCAATAGTTGGCCTTACTACGGCCATAAACAGTACAGTTCTTCCTTCAATAACATCATTGACTGGAGCCCTGACATCCCAAAATATGGAGATAGCTAAGATTAATAAAATGCTTCAAAGCATAAGTCAAAATGGAAAAGGAATCAAAGCAATGCTGTTTAACTTGTCTCAGATCCAAGGAAATAAGGGGCAAAAACTAGTTCGCTCAGCAGAGCCCGCGAAAGAACAATCTCCAGTGATTTGGGACGACACGCCATTATCCTCATCAGTGATGGAAGAGTTCTGTCGCCTAGCCCACCTGGCGGAAGCTATTCCACAAGTAAAGGTGATCTGCATAGAGGAAGAGTCTCCCCCAAAACTAAATGACTTGGAGAAGGAAGAGGGTGATGGAGAAGACAAAGAAGAACAAATCGCACAAAAAAAGAGGAGGGGGAGAAGAAGGAAACAAAAAATGCAAGGCATAAATCACAGCAAGTGTCTAGGCAAGAAAAGAAATCAAAAAACAAGAAGGGAAAGAAGGCGAGAAATTCTGATACAAACAAATTAATTCAGAATATAGTGAGCTTACCTAATAAGCAGAATAAGAAAAAGAAGAATAAAGAGGAGAAATTGCTACTTGGATTTGAGACAGAATCTTCTGGGGTGATCGGGTGTGAAATCAATCAAAAGAAGACAAGGAAAAAATGGAACCCCGATACTAAGGAACCATCTTAGAGAACAGTAGGAATACAAACAGAACAAATTGGCAGTAAAAACTTGGAAAACTCAATTGGCCTAGCTGCGGGTATACTGCCATTGGAGATTGCAAAGAAATCAATAAAGTGGGCCCCTATTTTTTTGCCTAGGGTTAAACGGGCGCCCACAACTTCTCCTCAGTTAAGGGCTCCGGTATTAAAAATAGCTCTGATATTTTTGCAAGGGCAAAAAAGGACCAATAAGGCATCTGAACAATTGGAAAAAGGAGAGGAAAGAGCAAGAGAAAACCTTCTACCAATGGTAACCCAAGGGGAGTTATTATCACCATTAACCTCAGAAGAAGGGGCAATAAACAATGCCTCGTCAGAGCAATTAAAAGACAGTCAAACTGAATGTCGAAAAGAGGGAGAGTTAGAAGGAAGAGCTGAAAGAGAATTAGCTTTGACAAAAATAAATCCGTTTGCTGTACCTCGGCTCTGGTTCCGAGGTCAGAAAGATAAGATGAATTGTAAATATCTAAATAGAGGGTCACTTTTGATATTGTTTAAAAAGATACCAGAACTTTACCTATTATCATCAAGTGATATTGAGTACATTAAATTTCCTGACAGTCAAGCAACCCATTTTGTGGAAGTGGGATTTACATCTAAGGTAGGAGCAAGGGCAGTGCTGAATGCAGCAGATCTCTTGCAGAGTCAAGGTATAATTGTATACAAAGCCATCCCACTAGATTTGGGGGTAGAGGAAGAAAGGGAAAAGGGAGGGAGAGAAGGAGGAATAATACAAAATGATCAAGTAAAAAGAACACCGGTGGCTACCCGTGAGAAATCGGAGGAGGATAAACGGGCAATGTGGGTACTATTACCAGAGATTTTAACACAGGTTTGCCAGAAATTAGGCATGGGTGATACCTGCCTTTAGTTTGGAGAGAATGAGGGTAGTGAGCTGGAACACGCGGGGCTCCAGTTCGTTTAGAAATCTCAATATGAGAGCGGAGATATTTGGTTTAAACAACCTGGTTATCCTACAGGAGACTTGGCTGGTTAATGGGCCAGAATTGGAGGGGTTCAGAATTATCATCCAACCAGCAACAACCAGTGGGAAAGGAAGGCCAAAGGGAGGCCGGCTACTTGCCTGTAAATCCACTCTCTTTAAAGAAGTAAAAATAATCTCAGATGAACGAGAGGGGATTTTGGCAGTAATTTGTGAGGCCTATACATCAAATGGGTCAAAACAAATAGTAGTAGTAAATTTATATTGGAATCCCGCGTGCTCGAAGCTTACTATTTTTCTGGACGGTCTGTCGGGTGTGCTGACAGGAATAAAACTGGCTTATCCCAATGCATATGTGTTGGTGGCAGGAGATCTAAATTCCCAATGTGTGGAGGGTGGTAAAGGGAGAGTATAACAAACCACAAAGCCATTTCTGCAAATGGAAAAGTGTGGAGATCCTTTTTTAAAGAATGGGATCTGAAAATGGGGAATGGATCCCTGGAGTGGGACATTCCAGCAGCAAGTGCCTGGTCCCGGGGAGGTTCAGAGTCTATATTGGACTATATGTTTATGTCAGCAGGTATGTTTGCTCAATTTGAAAACATGAGAGTAAGGGAAGGAGGCACAAGCGACCACAAACATCTGGAAATGTCGGTAAAATGGAAGAATGTTAGGAAGGTAAAGATGCAGATGGACTGCACAGTAGTAAATAATCAGAAAAATCGGCTAGTTAAATATAAAAGGAATGGAGAGGAGTTGAACAGAGCATTGGATAAGTGCAAACAAGAGCTAAGTGAAAGAAAATGGATAGATATGTGCAATCCTTATGTTTTCCATGACTTCTTGTGGTCGGTTGAAGCCCCAAACTGTGTGACGGGGAAAATGAGAAAAAACCATAAACATACATTTGATAAGCAAACTTGGGAAAAGAAATGTGAGATGCGGTGGGCAATAAGTGCCATTAGAAGGGAAGAACATGTCATAGCAATCAGAGAAGTTAAAATAAAGGGAATCAGAAGTAAGTATAAACAATGGTCGAAACAGCAGCAAATGCTCCGGGCCCAGGAGGATGGGGAAACTATGCTTAAGGCAATTCTAAATAAGAACTCAAGAAATTTTTGGTCATTAATTAACCAACAATCGATGGACCAAGCCGGTGCTCAGGCAAATAGTTGGCAAATAGTTGGAGTGGGTAAACTTTCTGTCAAAGAAATACACTAAACCAAGGGGGGGTTTATTCTTCCCTATTTCCGGAGTACAATGGAATCTGGATATAACGGAAGAGGTCATCCATGCCCTTATAATTAAGTCTTCAGCCTCAAGGGCGGCTGGTCCAGGAGGGATAACATATCAAGTTCTGAAAGGAAACCCCAAAAGGTGGGCTGGTCTATTAAATACTCTGTTTCATGGGATCTGGAGTCTTAAAATTATCCTGTCATCTTGGAAGACGGGAATTATCGTCCCAATATTCAAGAAGGGGGACAGAAGAGATCCCCAGAATTACAGACCGATCACCCTCCTTGACGTGGAAAGTAAGTTGTTTTCCAGCCTTGTGTTAAGAGAACTGGAATATTGGGCTGAGTTAAATAACATTCTTCCAAAACAACAGACGGGCTTTGAAAAGGGTCATTCAACATCCTTAAATGGCATAGTGCTTTCCACGCTGTGTAACATCAAGGAGGGGGGAAAAACCCCACGATTATATGGCGCATTTATAGATCTATCTAGCGCGTTTGACTTGGTAAATCGGGACAGATTATGGTTTAAATTAAGAGACAGGGGAGCTCCACCCCAACTTATTGATATTTTGGTCTCACTCCACGAAGGAAATTCAGTCCAAGTAAAATTAAACGCAGAGGGGTTCTTATCAGCACTTATCCCTGTGAAGAGGGGGGTGAGGCAGGGGTGTATGGTGGCTCCCTTCTTGTTTAGTTTTTACTTGGCCGATTTTGGACAGGAGGTCGATGGGGCAGCATTGGGCAGTGCCAAGTTAGGCACAAAATCAATAAAGTGGCTCATGTATGCAGATGATATCGTCCTCCTGGACAGAACACCAGTGGGACTGCAGAGGTTGCTAAATGCCTTGGATCAATATATGACAGAAAATGATCTTAAGGTTAATCCAGAGAAATCCAAAATAGTGATTATTGGGAAGAAAGGGGGTAGAGGAGAGAAATGTGGGTGGTCAATGGGGGATATACGAATTCCGGTAACGGAGGAGGTGATTTACTTGGGATATACTTTGTATGCAACACCTAAAGCGGGCACAGTCTGGGCAGAGATGCTACAAAAATGCAGACAATTGGTGGCCAACTGCAGAAAATAATCAAGCAGTATTGTAAATGCTGCCTTCTTCCCGCGATTCGCTTTTATCGAGCAAAGATTGTTCCAATTCTTCTATATGGATTAGAGGCAAAACCCCTGGCTTGGAATATAGACTGGCAGATTTTAGAGGGCAAGATTTGGAAAAAGGCATTACATTTTCCAAATAGTCTACCAATGGCTAGCCTGCGATTGGAGCTAGGTCTGTCTTCACTGGGTGCGCTTGCCGATTGGAAGCTCTTATCACTCTACAATCTGATAATAAATCCTAGACGAAACACACTATACGAAGATCTTCAAGTCCATTTGAGCCGAGAATCGGCAGGGATTTTACAGGCCTTAAAAAATGTTTCTCAAGGAATCCTTATTAGATGTAATAGTGGGATAGATACTTTAATTAGTAACCCCATGAAGATTAAGAAGGAACTTTTATCATGCGATTGGATAAAGTCAATTGACCACACACGATCCTCAATCGTGGCACCCTCGCTCTCACCGACGGATAAGAAACTTAATGCTGTAGCAAATTACTTGATGAAGTTCCCGGATACAATAGGGAGGCAAATCTTTCTCAGACTTCGATTGGGGGTGATCCACACAGGAGAGGTTCTAGCTCGTTGGGGCCAGGGTGAAAGAAGTAGGCACCTATGCCCACAATGTCAAAATCCCAAAAATCAGTCACTGGAGCATCTGTTAAGATTCTGTGAAGGCACATGGGCTGCCCGAAAGAAATATCTGGAACATTTTGTTTGCTCAAGTGACTGGCTGACATCTGATGAATTTTGGGTACGAATGACTTCGGGCCATGAAACGGCCCTGACCATAAATGTAGTTAGAGTTCTACAACAGATAGGTTTTACTTAATATTAATATGTCTTCTTTCTTGTCTGTTATCGGTAGTGAAGCTGTGAAGATAAGAACATTTTGAAAAATATATATTTTTTTATATGACTGTAATTGTGTAAAAAACTATGTTAGTTTAATATCACAATAAATAATAAAAAAAATGGAGTTTAACAGTGGGAAGTCTAAAAGACAACCCTGTGTCACTGCACTAAAGGTGCTGTGTGACACACAGTAAAAAGATGATGCCTATGGAATAGGTGAGACTCCATAGCCCATGAGCATAAACATGTAAAACACATTGAAAATGAAAAGTTCAAAGCCCAAAAATATAGTAAAGCTGCTTAGGGACTCAACAGGTAAGGGAAATTAGCCATTCTGCAGAATTCTCCCTAACACTCGCCCCCCAGACTAAGGGACAGGAGGATCTAATCCCCACCAGGATGGATCTCCTGTTGCAAGTGGTTAAATGGCCTGCTGAGTACACCAGCAACCTTTTGTAACCCTTGCTATGAAACATTCTATCAGTGGTTTTCATTCTATCAGTGGTTTTCATTTGTAAACTATATGACCTACAAACCTGTGGTGGTGCATCTCTCTTTTTTAATGTACAGGGGATCGGATCTAAACGTCCCTAAGAAGTTGTAACAACCACTAAACCTACAATAGGCTTTTTCAAGGGGTCCTTAGAAAGGAATCCCTAAGATCTAGAGGGGCCTCCATGGTTCCTCACCACCTCTCTCACAAGAGCAGGTTGGGTCTTAGGTGTCTTGGTTGGAGGGGCTGTGGTCAAGCAAGGTGCATGCTGCCACTTGCTCTGAGATCAGGCCTTACCTATTTTAGAAATTTCCCTCCTAATACTAGGATTTACATTGGAGTCTTCAGTAGAAGTTCCAACAGTCTTAAGGGGTTTAGCCTTAGACCTATTTTCCTGGTTTTCCAACAGCTTTGAGAATTATCAGTTCTCACAGGCCTAGAGAGGGGTTCAATGTGTCAAATCACCTCTTCCTCAGAAGCAGGGGGAGTCAAAGACTTTACAATTGGATGGGCAATGATGGAGCGTTGTTGGGTCTCACATTTCCCTACTATATTAGCCTCATATTTGCCTGGGTTAGAGGTCAACTTACTAACACCAGGGTTTGCAGTGGGGTTCTAGGTAGAGGTTCCCATAGGCTCAGAGTGGTCTCTTAAGGTTGCCTCTCTAGCAGATTTGGTTTGTTCTGTTTTCTCTCACTGGGAGGCCTGGGGGTACTGGATACTACTCCCAGAGTTTGTAAATTATTCACCAACAGGACCCTCCCAGGCACCTCTTTCTGGACACTGAAAGGGATCCTCACTGTCATATCATTACACTGAATGAGAGCTGGTAGAATTGGAACCAACTGGACAGGGCCTCCAGAGAATTTAGTGGGACCTTTGGTTGATTTAGCAACATCCTCAGGCTTGAAAAAGCTTTCATCCACTATTGTTCTGCTGGCCCCAGTGTCTCTCATGGCAGGGGTATCCTGCCCATTGACAAGAACACTGTCCATATACAATCCTCTAGAGTTCTTTGGAATGGAGTTGTACACATCCATATTCTGTTTCTCACCCAGACCCATGGACTCTAAGGATACAGTAGCCTGAAGACCCAAGGGTGCTTCAGCAAATAGTTGAAAGTGGGCACTAGCCATTTGTACTTCTTCCTCTGGGGAGAAGGCTAAGGAGTCAGTGCTGATCCCTACAGGTTTACCCTTGCACCTGGGATCTCCTTTCACATGGTCAGTTGACCCACAAACAAAGCACTTACCAAATGCTCACTGGAATGGGGGTTTTTGCTGAGCTCCCTCTGGTATGGCACCAGAGGATTCACTAGCCCTATTTGGTTTCCCATGTGGCTTACCCTGGTTCTGTTTGGGGCCCTCTTTTGGATTGGAGGTATTAGAATTTTCCTTGTAATCTTTCTTTGGCTGTTTTCCCTCATCCTTCTTCTGAGTTGCCCCATAATCCTTGTGAGTAGCCCTGTTGGCAACCCAGAAGTCAGCAGCCTTAGCTAACCTCTTTGGATCAATCTCCTTAGAATCAGCCAAGTGCTGTCTGAGCTTAGGAGAGCAGGCATCATAGATTGACTCCAACATAAGAAGATTTATCATACCTTCATAAGTGTTAACTCTGTAACCCTTAACCCAACCATCTAAGTTGTTCAAGCAGTCACATACCCAGGTAGCCCAACGGGTACCATCATGCTGTTTGAGTGTCCTAAATCTCTTAAGGTACTGGGAAGGGGTCTTCCCAAATCTAGCAATTAAAGATAGCTTCGCATACTCATAATCCATCCTATCCACCTCCCCCAACTGCATCACAACATCAGATGCAACAGTGGTTATCCTAGAGAAGGGTATTACCCAAATTGTTAGTTTACAATTGTTCGAATGAACAATTGACCGAATTTAAAGGGTCACAATTGACCTTTTCACAATTGACCATATATATATATATATATATATATATATATATATATATATATATATATATATCTGTTTGGTAATATATATTTATATATATATATGGGGTTTTGGGGGGTTTGGCGTTATGTGGGGGTTGTGGGGGGTTTCCCCCCACATATACGTTACAATTGACCTTCACAATTTGGTCAATTGTGAAAAGGTGAATTGTAATTCGAACAGTTGTAAAACGAACAATTCGTATACAACCTAGAGAAGAGCCGAGGAAGCAACTGATTCCCTCTAATGTCTTGAATCCCAAGGTTATACTAAAAATTGCCAACCAATCCAAAACATCAAGCTTAGCCTCATACATACCCACAATTTCTTTAGGCATGCATGGTATCTTAGGACTGGAAGACCTAGAAGGATCTGGGAGAGAACCAGCCTCAATAGACAACTTTTTCATTTCTAATGCATGGTTCAACTCCATTTATCTGAGCTTAAGTTATTGATTCTTTAATTCAGTTTGAGCATTAATACGTTTGAATTCCAATTCAAGCCTCATCTTTTCTAGAGTAATGAATTCAGGACTGAGTGTAGGACCTATAGAGGTCCGAGTGGACAAAGGTTGAGGTTGCTGAGAAAGCAGAGGAGCAACAGGGCCTACATTGTGAGACACATCTGCCTAATCTAACCTATTCATATTAATTGACACATTATCATCCTCATTATTTTCCACATTTGCTGGTGGGTTAGGTATTTCAGACTCACTCTCCAGACTTTCAGGGTAATTCATAGAATTTCGCACAAAAGTGGAGCACGTGGCTGGCGCACAGTGTCCCTGTGCGATACACTGCGCCAGCCGCGTGTGATGAAATCCATTTCATCGCACAGCGTATTCATGGATTTTAGCCTCCAAAACCAGCCGTGGCGCAGAGTGGCTCAGCGACCCTGCAGCAGCGCCAGTTACGCCCCCAAGAACGCCCTCGCGCAAGGAAAAGCCATCAAAATCACAGGGCTGCCAAACAGCAAACGCCAAGCGGGGAACGTGTATTTCAGGGGTTCGCGGGAAGTTTCACATGCGATTGTCATGGGTACGTGTTCTCCAGGGGTGCGCGGGAAGTTTCACACGCGAATTCAGCAGGGTACGTGTATTTCAGGGGTGCATGGGAAGTTCCACACACGATTGTCCTGGGTACGTGTGTTCCAGGGGTGCGCGGGAAGTTTCACATGCAAATTCAGCTGGGTACGTGTATTTCAGGGGTGCGCGTGAAGTTTCACACGCGATTGTCCTGGGTACGTGTGTTCCGGGGGTGCACGTGAAGTTTCACACGCAAATTCAGCAGGGTACGTGTATTACAGTGGTGCACGTGAAGTTTCACACGCGATTCCATCAGGCACGTGTATTTCAGGGGTGCGCAGGAAGTTTCACACGCAAATTCAGCAGGGTACGTGTATTTCAGGGGTGCGCGGGAAGTTCCACATGCGATTGTCCTGGGTACGTGTGTTCCAGGGGAGCGCGGGAAGTTTCACACGCAAATTCAGCAGGGTACGTGTATTTCAGGGGTGCACGTGAAGTTTCACACGCGATTCCATAAGGGCACGTGTATTTCAGGGGTGCGGGGGAAGTTTCACACACGAATTCAGCAGGGTACGTGTATTTCAGGGGTGCATGGGAAGTTCCACACGCGATTGCCCTCGGTACGTGTATTCCAGGGGTGTGCGGGAAGTTTCACACGTGAATTCTGCAGGGTACGTGTATTTCAGCGGTGCACGTGAAGTTTCACACGCGATTCCATCAGGGCATGTGTATTTCAGGGGTGCGCGGGAAGTTTCACATGCAAATACAGCAGGGTACGTGTATTTCAGGGGTGCGCGGGAAGTTCCACATGCGATTGCCCTGGGTACGTGTATTCCAGGGGTGCGCGGGAAGTTTCACACGTGAATTCAGCAGGGTACATGTATTTCGGGGGTGCGCAGGAAGTTCCACACGCGATTGTCCTGGGTACGTGTGTTCCAGAAGTGCGCGTGAAGTTTCACAGGCAAATTCAGCAGGGTACGTGTATTTCAGTGCTGCGCGTGATGTTTCACACGCGAATCCATCAGGGGACGTGTATTTCAGGGGTGCGCGGGACGTTTCACACACGAATTCAGCAGGGTACGTGTATTTCAGTGGTGCGCGGGAAGTTCCACACACGATTGTCCTGGGTACGTGTATTCCAGGGGTGCGCGGGAAGTTTCACACGTGAATTCAGCAGGGTACGTGTATTTCAGGGGTGCGCGGGAAGTTCCACATGCGATTGTCCTGGGTACGTGTGTTCCAGGGGAGCGCGGGAAGTTTCACACGCGAATTCAGCAGGGTACGTGTATTTCAGTGGTGCGCGTGAAGTTTCACACGCGATTCCATAAGGGCACCTGTATTTCAGGGGTGCGTGGGAAGTTTCACATGCAAATTCAGCAGGGTATGTGTATTTCAGGGGTGCGCGGGAAGTTCCACACACGATTGTCCTCGGTACGTGTATTCCAGGGGTGCGCGGGAAGTTTCACACGCAAATTCAGCAGGGTACGTGTATTTCAGGGGTGCGCGGGGCGTACTACACGTGAATTGGCCGTGTGGGTCCTCCCAGGTGTTCCCTCTACACCCTCCACGGCCCCTGAAGGCAGCCCACACCACTGGGGACTACCCTGCACCCCTGCTCATGTCCCGCAGGCAGCCAATCCACCATGGGCATGCCCCCCAGCCAAGCCACATGTCACCTTGCACTACTGATCAACAACGCATATCTCCCAGCACCCCTACCCCCCAGCACTGTGGGGCACCTGCCAGCAGGCCCCCACTCATGTCCAACTCATGTCCCCCTGCACCTCCACCCTCCAGCATTCAGGGGCACCCTCAACCAGGCCCCCACACATGTCTCCCTGCACCCCCACCCCCCAGCAGTGCAGGGCACCCTCCACCAGGCCCCCACTCATGTCTCCCAGCACCCCCACCCCCCAGCATCCAGGGGCATCGTCCACCAGGACCCCACTCATGTCCAACTCATGTCCCCCTGCACCCCCACCCCCCAGAAGTGCAGGGCACCCTCCACCAGGCCCCCACTCATGTCTCCCAGCATCCCCACCCCCCAGCATCCAGGGACACACTCCACCAGGCCCCCACACATGTCTCCCAGCACCCCCCACTCCCCAGCAGTGCAGGGCACCCTCCACCAGGCCCCCACACATGTCTCCCAGCACCCCCAACACCCAGCAGTGCAGGGCACCCTCCACCAGGCCCCCACACATGTCTCCCAGAACCCCCACCCCCCAGCATCCAGGGGCACCCTCCACCAGGCCCCCACACATGTCTCCCAGCACCCCCAACCCCCAGCAGTGCAGGGCACCCTCCACCAGGCCCCCACACATGTCTCCCAGCACCCCACCCCCCAGCATCCAGGGGCACCCTCCACCAGGCCCCCATTCATGTCTCCCAGCACCCCCACCCCCCAGCATCCAGGGGCACCCTCAACCAGGCCCCCACACATGTCTCCCAGCACCCCCACCCCCCAGCAGTGCAGGGCACCCTCCGCCAGGCCCCCACACATGTCTCCCAGCACCCCCAACACCCAGCAGTGCAGGGCACCCTGCACCAGGCCCCCACACATGTCTCCCAGAACCCCCACCCCCCAGCATCCAGGGGCACCCTCCACCAGGCCCCCACACATGTCTCCCAGCACCCCCAACCCCCAGCAGTGCAGGGCACCCTCCACCAGGCCCCCACACATGTCTCCCAGCACCCCACCCCCCAGCATCCAGGGGCACCCTCCACCAGGCCCCCATTCATGTCTCCCAGCACCCCCACCCCCCAGCATCCAGGGGCACCCTCAACCAGGCCCCCACACATGTCTCCCAGCACCCCCACCCCCAGCATCCAGGGGCACCCTACACCAGGCCCCCACTCATGTCTCCCAGCACCCCCAACACCCAGCATCCAGGGGCACCCTCAACCAGGCCCCCACTCATGTCCAACTCATGTCCCCTGCACCCCCACACCCCAGCAGTCAGGGGCACCTTCCACAAAGGCCCCAACTCATGTCTCCCAATATCCCACCCCCAGCATCCAGGGGCACCCTCCACCAGACCCCACTCATGTCCAACTCATGTCCCCCTGCACTCCCCTGCACCCCCACCCCCCAGCAGTCAGGGGCAGCCTCCACCAGGCCCCACACATGTCTCCCAGCACCCCCAACACCCAGCAGTGCAGGGCACCCTGCACCAGGCCCCCACACATGTCTCCCAGAACCCCCACCCCCCAGCATCCAGGGGCACCCTCCACCAGGCCCCCACACATGTCTCCCAGCACCCCCAACCCCCAGCAGTGCAGGGCACCCTCCACCAGGCCCCCACACATGTCTCCCAGCACCCCACCCCCCAGCATCCAGGGGCACCCTCCACCAGGCCCCCATTCATGTCTCCCAGCACCCCCACCCCCCAGCATCCAGGGGCACCCTCAACCAGGCCCCCACACATGTCTCCCAGCACCCCCACCCCCAGCATCCAGGGGCACCCTACACCAGGCCCCCACTCATGTCTCCCAGCACCCCCAACACCCAGCATCCAGGGGCACCCTCAACCAGGCCCCCACTCATGTCCAACTCATGTCCCCTGCACCCCCACACCCCAGCAGTCAGGGGCACCTTCCACAAAGGCCCCAACTCATGTCTCCCAATATCCCACCCCCAGCATCCAGGGGCACCCTCCACCAGACCCCACTCATGTCCAACTCATGTCCCCCTGCACTCCCCTGCACCCCCACCCCCCAGCAGTCAGGGGCAGCCTCCACCAGGCCCCACTCATGTCTCCCAGCACCCCCACACCCCAGCAGTGCAGGGCACCCTCCACCAGCCCCCCACACATGTCCAACTCATGTCCCCCTGCACCCCCAGCCCCCAGCACTGTGGGGCACCTGCCAGCAGGTCCCCACTCATGTCCCCCTGCACCCCCACCCCCCAGCATTGTGGGGCACCTGCCAGCAGGCCCCCACTCATGTCCCACTCATGTCCCCCTGCACCCCCACCCCCCAGCATTGTGGGGCACCTGCCAGCAGGCCCCAACGCATGTCCCCCAGCCAACACGTCATCACAATCTAGATCCCTGGCCCTTATGGGCTGCCTCCACATGCCAAACACCCACCCAAGTATTGCACCCACCATCTTAGAAATGCCTATTACATGATACAACCCCAATGGCAAGTATGTAAATGAACACATGTCCCTCACATACACACAATGGGTGTCAGTGAATGTCAAAACCCATATCATGATATGCATGAAACCAATGAGATGATACTACACATTGAAGTTTGATGAAGAAAATGTATTAAAAGCAACATAAATGGAATCAAAAATAAACAAACGACAATGGGAATTAAAAACCAAAAGCAGCATGTCCATAAAATAATGTAAAACCACAAATCATAATCCAAAGGAAAGGTGTCGAAAGTCACAGTTCAAAAAAGTAAATCCAATGGAAAATCAAAACCGAAAACCATTGCTCCATGGGTAAATTCTAAATAAAAAAATAAAATCCAACAGTCAACTATATACAGATAAACAATCCAGGGACCATGATCCCAACGGAAGAAATGAAACCTATCTAATAATACTCCCTAATAAAAAAACTAATGCAGTGTCCAGCTCCAACTCCCTGCGAATACCCTCGAGGCACTCAGCCCGCCTCAGCGCCCTCCGCATGGAGTTCTCTGCCCTGATCATTGTGAGCCGTTCCTCCTCTTCCCGCTGCCGCTCCGCACCTATATGCTGCCCCAACCGCTCCCACATGGAAGACACTCCCATTCCAGTGTTCTCCTGCCCTCCGGCCGATGCCTGCCTCCCTGATGTTGATGGCCCCGAGCCATGATGCCTCCCACGTCGAGCCTGCCGCTGCCTCCCACGCAACTGCCTGTGCGAGCACGACGGCATCCAGGCTGATGGAATCCACCGATGCCGTTGTGCACATGCCCTGCCCGATGATGCCGTCACATCCTCCATCTGCTGGGGTCCAGTTGCTGGTGTGTCCACCCCTGCGGGACCTCCGACTCCCGACTGTGGCAAGGATGGGATCCCCACCGAGTTGGCTGCGTTGGTCGGGGCAGGTCCACAGGGGGCCCTGGTGGCATCTGGGCCGGAAGACGGCATGGAGAACGACTGGCGCATAGCCTCCACAGAGGAGGAGAGGGACGCCAGAGTGCCCGACACATGTACGAAACCCCCGACCATGGCCGCTCCCAACTGGGCCACATTGGCACGGTGCTCTTCGTGATGACGTGCATGCTCCCCCAGGGAAGCACGCACCTCATCACGAATGACACCCGTGCGCAACGCGACACCAATCAGGCCCTTCTCCATACGGCCAGGGGTCCCCTCATCCGCAGGTGGAGGGGAGTCAGATGACATGGACATCCCCCCTACCTGCGGACGGGCCTGGGATGGGGCATCCCTGCTGGTGCATGGTGGTGCAGTCACAGTGTCAGGGACAGTGACATGCACAGGCACCTCCACGGCGACCTGTGCTGCCTCCTGCCCCTGGACTGCACCACTTGCACCAGCAGGGATGCCCCCACCAGGCCCCATGTGCGGCTCAGTAGCGGCCTCCTCCTCCTCTGTGGAAACCACCAACCTGGATGGCTCCACCCCGTCTTCCGCCATTGCAAGCCCCTGTGGGGGCTCACCCACCCCTTCCGCTGCAGCCATGGGGGCATCCCCGCCGCTTTGCTCCACAGCGCCGTCTCCGCCCTCTTCTTCACTTTGCGCTGTGTAGAGGGAGACATAGAACACAAGCATCAGGGTACTGTACAATGGACCCCTAGACAGGAAGCAATAGCAGATGAGTGGCACTGTCAAAGATCACTTCCATCATGTCCCTCCACAACACATGGGTCAGTGCAGGCAAAACACGTGCAGTAACAGGCATGGCACATGCTATGGACATTAGCAAACATGTCCAAGGGACTCTTGAAACATACAATGTTGTTTTTGAACTCACATGCATCATGGGTCATGCCTATCACATGCACACACTTCACCGTACTTTCATCCATCTGGACTCGTACACCCCAGACACAGTGGATGCAAGGATAACTAGGCTGCATCAGTGATTCTGAACATTGTCACAGACATGTGTCATGCATACATGGCATTCACAAGTCACAGACACGCAGGTCAGACACGCAGACATGGACACCATACATGTACATGGCATCAGCACCCATCCCACACCCCCACCCATGTCCAGGAACAGAGACTGGCATGCTCTCATGTGTCCATTCCGCATAGGGCTCCCCATGTTGCATTTAAACACATACACCAACCGTGTGCTTCACACATTACTGGTCTCACATGCATGACCATGATGTCCCTGCACACACACACGCGTACATGGCCTATGTCACACATACAGGCAAGTATCAGACAACCAGCACACTGCAACATGCCCTGTCTCACACAGCAATGCTTGGCTACTTACCGCTCGACTCCAGACGGGTCTGCCTCTCAAGGACCTGGACATGGAGCGCTGGGGATATGCGTTCCAGGACCCTCATCTGATCTTCCGACAAGTGGCCCCGGCGCCCCTTAGCATCCGCTGTCTTCAAGAGGCGCCGGGCCTTGTTGAGGGTCCTGGACCTGAGTCCTCCCAGCGCTTCTTGACATGATGGAATAGTCGGACTGCCACCCCCTCCGCGTTGATGGCAGTCACAATGTCCGTCCAGATCCTGTCCTGTCCTTCCTTGTCGGTGCGTGATGATCCGAAGAGGGCATCATAATGCCCCAGGACAAGCTCCACCAGGACACCAACTTCTTTCTGGCTGAAGCTGGTGGCCCTCTGCCCCTCTGGCTGGGTGTCGCCAGTGGTCTCGGATGGTGTTTGCCCCGACATGGCGACCCCCGAGGCAGGCGTGGGTGGGCAACTGGGTCCTGGGGCTGGGCTGTGGAGTGATGGTATCCCAGTCGGGAGTCTTCTGTTCCAGCAGGGGTGGACACAGCAACTGGACCCCTGCAGATGGCTGATGTGCAGGCACCAAATGGCAGGGCACGGTGGCAGCAGGCAGGCAGGCAGGCAGCAGCAAATGTCTCGTGGGAGGCTGCTCGGGGCTCTGGGGGGCAGTAATTCGGCCTTTTGGGCAGGAGCGTGGTCTTCCGTGTGCTTTCGCATGGCCAGCTTGATACGGAGTGATTTGGCACGTGAAAATCTGCACGTCAGCGTGTAATTCGAGGAAAGGCCCGTAGCGCGTAAGCGCGTCAGCACGCATACACGATTCCATTGGACCAAAGGCCCTTATCGCGTAAGCGCCTCTGTGACGTATTGCGCACGGGCGTTGCCCTGGCAGGGCTTGAAGATCCCACGTGGATTTCCATTGCTCAGTACATGCTTTTCGTGGGGTGCGGTGCGTGTGTTCTGCAGGTGTTGGGGTTCATACGCTATTACTTCACAGTGGGTGGGTGTTGGCTACGTGTTCTTCTACACGCAAGGCAGACGGTGAGGGGTACCCTGCTTCCCCAGGCCCGATCGCGTATTAAACTACCTGCGAGCCCCTGAAATACACGTACCCCGCTCCCCCAGGCCCGATCGTGTGTTAAACTTCCCGCGAGCCCCTGAAATACACGTACCCCGCTCCCCCAGGCCCGATCGTATGTTAAACTTCCCGCAAGCCCCTGAAATGCACATACCCTGCTCCCGCAGCCCCGATCGCGTGTTAAACTTCCCGCGAGCCCCTGAAATACACATACCCCGCTCCCCCAGGCCCGATCACGTGTTAAACTTCCCGCGCACCCACGAAATACACGCACACGCTATTATTCACACAGTGGGTGTCCGTGTTTGTCGCGTACCCCTTTGCACGTCATTTAGGGGTGCATGGGAAGTTTCACACGCAAATTCAGCAGGGTACGTGTATTTCAGGGGTTCCGGGGAGTACTACACATGAATTGGCCGTGTGGGTCCTCCCAGGTGTTCCCTCTACACCCTCCATGGCCCCTGCAGGCAGCCCACACCACAGGGGACTACCCTGCACCCCTGCTCATGTCCCGCAGGCAGCCCATCCACCATGGGCATGCCCCCCAGCCAAGCCACATGTCACCCTGCACTACTGATCAACAACGCATGTCTCCCAGCACCCCCACCCCCCAGCACTGTGGGGCAGCTGCCAGCAGGCCCCCACTCATCTCCACCTGCACCACCACCCCCCAGCATCCAGGGGCACCCTCCACCAGGCCCCGACTCATGTCTCCCACCACCCCCACCCCCCAGCATCCAGGGGCACCCTCCACCAGGCCCCCACTCATGTCCAACTCATGTCCCCCTGCACCCCCACCCCCCAGCATCCAGGGGCACCCTCCACCAGGCCCCCACTCATGTCTCCCAGCACCCCCACCCCCCAGCAGTGCAGGGCACCCTCCACCAGGCCCCCACACATGTCCCCCTGGACCCCACAGCATCCAGGGGCACCCTTCACCAGGCCCCCACTCATGTCTCCCAGCACCTCCACCCCCCAGCATCCAGGGGCACCCTCCACCTGGCCCTCACTCATGTCCAACTCATGTCCCCCTGCACCCCCACCCCCCAGCATCCAGGGGCACCCTCCACCAGGCCCCCACTCATGTCTCCCAGCACCCCCACCCCCCATCAGTGCAGGGCACCCTCCACCAGGCCCCCACACATGTACCCCTGCAACCCCCCCCAGCATCCAGGGGCACCCTCCACCAGGCCCCCACTCATGTCTCCCAGCACCCCCACACCCCAGCAGTGCAGGGCACCCTCCACCAGGCCCCCACACATGTCCCCCTGCACCACCCCAGCATCCAGGGGCACCCTCCACCAGGCCCCCACTCATGTCTCCCAGCACCCCCACCCGACAGCATCCATGGGCACCCTCCGCCAGGCCTCCACTCATGTCCAACTCATGTCCCCCTGCACCCCCACCCCCCAGCATCCAGGGGCACCCTCCACCAGGCCCCCACTCATTTCCAACTCATGTCTCCCTGCACCCCCACACCCCCAGCAGTCAGGGGCACCCTCCACCAGGCCCCCACTCATGTCCAACTCATGTCCCCCTGCACCCCCACCCCCCAGCAGTGCAGGACAGCTGCCAGCAGGCCCCCATACATGTACCCCCAACACCTCATGACGATCCATAATCATGGCCCCCATGCCCCCTCAATACACTGCCCATGCCACCCCAGTCCGAACACACCACCAGGTATGACATCCACCCCACAAAGAAATCACCAGCACATGATGCATCCCAAATGGCTAGTCTGCACATCAACATATATCCGTCAAACCCACACAATGACAGCATGTGAATGAAAAAACACACATTGCGAAATGCATGAAACCAAAGAGAGAATACCACACATTGAAGTACCAAATGATAATGTATTAAACAGAAAAACAAGGAAATGAAATGGAACAGAAGAAAATGGAAATAAAAAAAGAAATTCAGCATGTCCAATAAATGAAAAAGACGCATGAAATCCAAATGAAAAGCAATCCAAAAGCAAGTCTCCAAAGTGTCAGTCTGAGAAAATAAATCCAAGGTGCAAAAATAATAAAAACCCACTGATACATGGGAAAAAAAAATCAACAATCCAAATCCATTGTCAAACTATGTACAAAGTGAACATCCAGGGTCCATGTGCCCAATCCTTTAAATGAAACGTATGAAATAAAATCCTACCTAATGAAGAAATATATACAAGAAGTTGGGGCATTGTCCAAGCGCCCCAAAACAAAACAAAACCGAAAGAAAACTTAACACTAAAGAACTATTTACAAGGGCAGCGGGCTAGTCCGACAGCTCACTTCTGGATGTTCCAGGCCAGGGCATCATCGAATTCCTGCTCAATGTCCCAGAGGCGGTCCTCTTCCATGGCCCCGAGGGTCCGCAGGGATGACGACATGTTCTCCTCCAACTCCCTGCGGATTGCCCCGAGGCACTCGGCCCGCCTCAGGGCCCTCCGCATGGAGTTCTCTGCCCTGACCATTGTGAGCCGTGCCTCTTCCGCCCGCTGCAGCTCCGCATCTATGGCATGGCCCAACCGCTGCCACACGGAAGACACTTCCCGTCCTGGGTCCTCCTGCCCTCCGGCCGATGCCTGCCCCTCCGATGTTGAAGGCCCCGAGCCATCATGGCTCCCACCTCGTTGCTGCTGCTGCTGTGCCTGTGCCTGTGCCCTGGCTCCTGCTGCCTGCACATCCTCCACCGGCCGGGGTGCAGTTGTTGATGTGGCCACCCCTGCTGGACGTCCGAATCCCGACTGTGGCAGGGATGTGTCCTCCGCCAGCCTGGCCGCACCGTCAGAGGCAGCTCCACAGGGCACCGAGGTGACAAATGGGTGGAAAGATGGCACAAGGACGACTGGCGCATAGGGTGTTCAGTTGAGGAGGGGGTTGGAACGAGCTCCAGCAAACGGAGGAATCCGGCCTGGGTGACCTGTCCCAGTAGGCCGACGCGGTCAATGAGCCATTCGAGATGTCGTGCAGTCTCCCCATGAAAAGACTGCAGGTCACCTCGCATGGCCCGTTGATGCAACGCCGCACCAGTCAGGACAGGCTCAACCCGTACTTGGATAGCCACGTCCGCAGGCAGAGGAAGGCCAGTTGTTGTCAGCTCATCCCCTGCATGAAAACGGGTCTGGACGTAGGCATCCCTACTGGTGCAAGATGATGCAGTGACAGGATCAAGGACAGGATTGCACACAGGCACCTCTGCGGCGGCCTGTGCTGCCTCCTGTCCCTGGTCGTGCACTGCACCACTAGCACCAGTGGAATCCCCACCTCCAGACCACGTCTCTGTCGCTTGCATGGCCTCCTCCTCCACCAAACCCCCCACCAACCTGGATGACTCCGTGCCATCTTCCCCCGTTGGGCCCTGTGGGGTCCCAGCTGCCCCTTCTGCTGCCGAGGAGTCCAACTCCGACCTCTGCCTCTTGGACCTCCCCCCGGAAGCTGCGGCCTGCGGCGCGACACGGTGCTCCTCACTCCCCGACGAGATGACAACCAGGGAGGGGAGTCAGGCCTTGCGTCTCCGGCTGGCGGTGCAATCCCTGCCACTGTGCTCCACAGCACCTTTACCGCCATCTTCATCAGTTGACGCTGCAGACAGGAAGAAATAAAACACAGGCATCAGGACACTGTACAATGGACACATACACACATGACAGTTGTACATTAGTGGCATTGGCAAACCTCAGACATGGCATCACAATCGTCAACACACATGTCATTTCAACTCACACACATGAGCCATACCACAGCCATATCGCAACAGCCAGCACCATCCATACACATACAACAGCATGAGCAGGCAAAGGTGAGCCAGACATCACATGCAACACAGGGAGTGCACTACACATGCACACACAGCACCACACTTGCATGCATGTGTACACCTCTGCCAACTGTTGCAGTATTGAGATCGGCATCCATGTCACATCTGCCAATCAGTCTTCCACATCCCGGTGTCACATGCATCCATGTTGCATCACTGTTGCCCCCTTGTCAAATACACACACATGCACATGTACACAGTGCAGATACATGTAGCTGAAACCAACATCCATGTGTGACATCACGAACATGCCTACTTATATACACATTCATTCAAACATGTGTGCCCACACATCTGCATTTGGCATGCAAGCCTACACACACAAGCACCATCCATGTCTCACACATGAGAGCCCTTGCATGTGTTAGCCTCACGGCCCTGTACACCCCCCCTACTTGGCCCCATTAAAATACATGTGCAACCTGCACACTACTGTCACACCACCACACGCACAGCTTACAATCAGGATGCATGTACACTTACCGCTCGACTCCAGACGGCTCTGCCTCTCAAGGACCTGTACGTGGAGTGCTGGGGATATGCGTTCCAGGACCCTCATCTGATCTTCCGACAAATGGCCCCAGCGCCCCTTAGCATCCGCTGCCTTCAAGAGGTGCCGGGCCTTGTTGAGGGTCCTGGACCTGAATTCCTCCCAGCGCTTCTTGACATGATGGAATAGTCACACTGCCACCACCTCCGCGTTGATGGCAGTCACGATGTCCGTCCAGATCCGAGTCCGTCCTTCCTTGTCGGCCCGCAAACTTCCGAAGAGGGCATCATACTGCCCCAGGACTTGCTCCACCAGGACACCAACTTCGGTGGCAGTGAAGCTGGTGCCCCTCTGCCTCTCTGGCCGGGGGTTGCCAGTGGTGCCAGATGTTGCAGTGCCCGACATGACAACCCCAGAGGCAGGAGTGGGTGGGCAACTGGGTCCTGGGGCTGGTTTGTGGAGCGATGGAATTCCAGTCGGGAGTCTTCGGTTCCAGCAGGGGTGGTCACAGCAACAGCACCCATGGCTGATGTGCAGGTAGCAAATGGCAGGGCACATGGGCAGTAGGCAATCAGGCAGCAGCAGATGGCAGGTGGGAGCGTGCTCGGGGCTCTGGGGGGCAGTAATTCGGCCTTCTGGGCAGGAGCGTGGTCTTCCGTGTGCTTACGCGTGGCCAGCTTGATACAGAGTGATTTGGCACGTGAAAATATAACACGTCTGCGTGTAATTTGAGGAAAGGACCTTAGCGCGTAAGCGCGTCAGCACACGTACGCGAATTCATTGGCCCAAAGGCCCCCAGCCTGTAGGCGCGTCTATGAGGTTACGCGCACGTGCATTTTCCATGGCACGTAGAAAAAATAAGCTCGTCAGAGTGTCATAGCATGTAATTGGTGGAAAGGGCCTCAGCGCGTATGCGCATCTGTGACGTGCGTGCGCGGGCGTTTCACTGTACACGGGTGCATGTTACACGTCCAATGACTGCACGTCAGAGTGTCAGCTCGTGTAATTGGAGGATAGGGCCTTAGCGCGTACACGCGGAAGTGACGCAGAAGTGACGCTGGACGTGTGGGCATGTTTAAAAGGTACGTGTAGAACGCCATTTCCTTGTACGTGCTTTTCATGGAGAGCGAGTGGGTGAAATCTGTACTTCTTGTCGGTTCACACGCGATTTACTTCACAGCGTTCCAAGTTCGTACTCCCTGTTACCTCTGACAGCTTTTTCTCTTTTTGTCTTTTTCCTGGGCCTGTTTCCTCAAACAGCGTTCACTTCTTCTGTTGTCCTGTCTCCTCTGACAGCGTACAATTCTTCTTTTGGCGGGGGTGTTGCCAACGCGCACACATGCGTCTTTTTCACGCTATTTTTCCAGGCAGACGGTGAGTTGCGTACGTATTTAACATCTGTGCTTGCCCCGTGTGACGCACACCCCTTCAGAGGTCATTCTAGGCTGCGTGTGACATGCATACGTTCATTTTTGTGTTTCTGGGTGCCACAGCGTGAGTGGCATTGGCAACAGGTTTATTTTTCCACGCACGTGGTCTAGGAGGGGTTGCGTGCACATTATCTCCCTTTTTTGGGGTGCCTGTGCGTTGCGTGACCCATCATCTTCCCCCAGGGGTCACATACAGCCTTGCTAGAACACTAGGGTACAAATTCCATCTAGTACTCTACCCCTTTGACCCCCAGTTGCCCAGGACAATAGTTTACTTCAACTCCCATATGCACAACAACATCAGTGCCATAGTTGGGAGGCGAGAACGCGGTAAGGGTGGCAAAGGAGGCCGAGCCTCAAGAGGTGGCTGTGGTGGATACGGTAGGGGACGTGACCGGGACTTGCAGGGTGCCCCTAGACCCCCATGTGTGGGTGACCAGTCAGGGACACCGATGCCCCCCCCCTGGTTGAGGGTAACGTAGCTGACACCATCCATGCTCAGCCCTTGTTGGACCAGCCCATAGTGGCACCAGACCTAGCACAGGGTGACTCCATGGCTGACTTCCGGGTCAGCAGGTCTAGGCCACGTGTGGCGGTGCACGTCGGTGTCACCAGGCCACGTTGATCAGGGGCAGCTATGTCATCTGCTGCCCCGAGTAGGCAGGGTGGGGAGGCTGCAGGGGCAGCTGCGGCTCCATCCACCCCAGCTCTGAGTCTCCCAGCCAGGACAGTGTCGGTCCCAGTCCATCCTGCTGACGTTCCCCCTGACTACATCACACTTCAGCTAATGCCTGCACCAAGTCCTATGGTGAGTGTTCATTCCCACACTCCTAGTCCACAGTCCACCGGGGCTCCTGCACCTAGTGTCCAGAGCGGCGTAGGACACTCAGGATCCCCATCACCTTCCAAGCGGAAGAGGAAGAGTGCTCGTCCAGTACAGGCTGATGCCCCAGACACGGCTACACAGTCCGGCCCACGAAGGAAGCCCAGCTTCAATCAGGCCGAACTTGATGCATTTGTGGAGTATGTGTCCGCACATGACAGCGAAATGGTGATTACTGCAGGATGCAAGACCACACCTGCACAACATCTGGCACACTGGCAGACCATCGCGGACATCATAGGTGCCCTTGGATTCGTGAGGTGGACAGCTAATGATTGCTACAAGCGCTGGAATGACCTGAAGCGCAGGGCAAAGAAAAAGCTGGCCTCAAGTCATGCCGCTACTCTAGTGACTGGAGGTGGGTCTCCAGCAGAGGACATTGAACTCACTCCACATGACTATATTGCTGGGACCTACATCACGGAGGGACAGATCCAAGGCGTGGGAGACCTGCCAGATTACGAGGCATTGTCCGGTGAGTGCACTTGCATGTGTGTGTCATCCATATGCATGGTGTGTCTGTGTGAGGGCTTCTGATTGAGTGCCAGGTGAGGGTGTGTGTGCCTGAGTGGTTTGGGTCACCCATATGCTTCATCCAATACATTCTGCGCACCAGGATTTGGGTATTGCATTATCCCTTCTGGCAACAGTGGACATTTAGCCCAACCTCACGCCAGTTGCCCTTGAAGTGTCATCTTGCCACAACATTGTTGCGTATTATTCTGTATTCATTCTGGCTGATTGTTTGCATTCCACCACTTTCACTAGGCATTTCTCAGTCCTATTGTCACATGTGTGACATGGCTATGGCACATGCCATCTGTGTGATGGCATGTGTCATGTATGTGTATTGGACATGCCAATCACAGGCCAATGTGTGATGGCACTGCTAGCCAGCATGCAGCACATGTGTTGGTCTTCCATCTTGGTGTCATCAATGTGTGCCATTTGCCTCCCCTTCATATGCAGTGACGGTGCATGCATGGGAGGGTTATAATCATGCGGCACATGTGTCAATGAAGTACTGGTTCTGTTGCTTCTCAGCCCTAATTGTGTGCCATGGTGCTAATGCCTGTTCCCATTTCTTTTCTTTCATGTCTTTGCAGGGGATGACGAACTTGATACTGCTGGGGTTGTGGAGATGGTGCAGACCCAGGAGGGGTCTCAGGCCCGACCGGGCACAAGTGAGGGACGTGGTGTGGTGGTGGGTGAGAACCCACACTTGCTGCAGACCATTATCTCAAAGGGTGTCTCTGGGTGCACCTCCCCTGAGCTCTATTCAGGTGTCGATTCGGATGATGAGACCTATGTGCGGTCGCAGGTAAGTGTTTCTGGGAGGGATTCTGTACTGTCCAACCCACTTGCACCAGGGGTAGAACCCTCAATGGGGATGTCAGTGTTGGTAGGTCTGCCTTTGGTGGTTACGGATGCAGGGTCACACTCCGCAACATCTGATCCTGTTCCTGGGCCAGCAGATCAGAGGGGGAATGCAGTCCTGCAGCCTAAGGCAGTGCCGGCACAGCAAGGCGCAGTTCGCCTTGCCCCAGACAGGTGTGGTGCCCGCCAATGCGGTGGGCGTACACCACCTGGCAATACCGCATGGGAGCAATCCATATACGGTATGGCAAACCAACAGGCAGCATCATCTGAGATGATGGCTCAGGCCATAGATAGGGTGGCCACTTCCATTGTCCCCCAAGAAAGGCTGATGGAACAACTACAGCAGGCAACAGACTCCATTTGCCAGTCACACAGGGAGGACATGTTGGCGTCCAACAGGGACAGACGGGCGGCACTGGAGACTCTGCAGGAAGCCATTTCTATTGAGTCCCAGGGCCATAGGGAAGCCCTGAGGGTGGAACTATGTCAGCTCAGGGTGACTCTTGTTGAGCTTGAGGCTTCAACTGACACGAGGACAGAACAGCAGCTGGAGCGGCTCACACGTACGCTCTCAGCTGAGATGCAGGCAACTAGGGAGGAGGTCTGGGCATCCCGTGAGTTATTGCATGGGGACCTCCGCACGATTATCCTCCAGAACCAGACCTACCACACCCGCATGCTTGCTGCCATGGAGGACCAGACTAGGGCTTTGCGTGAGCTGCCTTCCATAGTGCCACCACCTCCTGATGCAGCTGCAGAGGGTGAGGAGAGTGACAGCAGGGATTCTCTCACAATAGGGTAGCCGTGCAGGCCATGAGCCCATGGAGGTGTTTTTTTTTCTCGCAAAATCCACACAGTTGGGTTTTGGTGTGCACCCTGTCCTCTGACCTCCTGGGTGGCCTCCCCCACCCCCCCTCACCCATACATGGCCATTTTTGAATTTTGATTTTTTTTACAGTGTGTTGCCTTGTGTGGCTCCCCTGGGCATACTCTGTATTGTGGCTGGGCACATGCAGGCTTGTCCTGAATTTGGGTTAGATGCTTGGGTTTGTGTGACACACACCCCTCCTGCTTCCCGTTTCCATGGCTTGCAAAGGGTGTGCCCAAGTGACATTGACTTACACAGTGACGTTGGACTCCCATTTGATGTGTGGGCAGTCTGTAGTCAATACTGTGTGTACATTCCTAGTGCATATTGTTGTTGTATTGTACACTGCATGGTGTATTGATTTGTGCCTCTGCATCCATCTCATCCTCCTAATTTGCAGGTCCATTTCTCATGTCTTCACAAGGCAGTCTACTTTGGAAATGGAGTCCATGTTGTAAGCAGTGCACCTACACTTTTGCGTGGCGCTAACACTGTACAGTTGGAAGTGGTCGAAGTGCTGGCATTATCAGGTAGTGAGACTACCAATTTTTTAAATCCGTACTGTTATGTTTATGGTAGGTTGGAGGTTGTGTAGGTGAATAGTATTATTGGTAAATATTTGGTAATGTGTGTTGTTGGTCCTGCATTACTGTGAGCATTTCATGTGTGGCCAGTTTCCATTAGGGACACTGTACTTTGTGACACTTGTGTCATGTTGTGGGGATTAATTTGTTTGCTCTCACATATCATGACATGCCATGGTGTGTTGTGTGGGGGTGCCGAGGAGGGGTTGGGTGACATGGCAATGTTGTATTTTGCAAGTGGGTATTCATTTTTGCTGCATAGAAGTGTGTCTTTTGATGACACTGCATTGGTGGTGTTTGTGTAGGTAGGGATGCACACATTGGGCCTCATTACGACCATGGCGGTAAGTACCGAACATTACCGCCATGGCGTAATCAACGTTTACGCCGTGGGTCGATTGCGTAAAGTGCGGCATATTCCGACCCATCGGGCACGTGCATTACGCCATGGCGTTAATGTAAAGTACGGCATGGCGTAAATGGGCCAGAAACGGCCCTTACCGCCATCGCATGCCGCGCAAGGAGCACTACCGCCACACACACCATAGCGGCGACCGCAATTAGCGGTCACCGTAATTAGCGGTCAGCGTAATTAGCGGTCACCGTAAATAGGCGGAACCGGAAATAGCGTCATTGCGGCAGAACGGGAAACTGCACGACGGCCATCTTGAAAAACACAATCCATTGCCATCCTCCACAACCATACCTGATCCAACCCTGACACCTATCCACACCCATCACCCACCCAATTAGCCAAGTAAAAATGCCCAAAGTTGTTAAAAAAGCATGTGACCGGCAGCGCCAAGACCGTTTCTCAAAGGAGGAACTAACCATGCTCGCAGAGACCCTGCAAGAAAATGCTGCAGCTGTATTCTCCGCGCAGATGACAAGGCCGGCTATAGCAAAAAAAAAGGCCATATGGGCCCTAGTGGCACAGCGTGTGAGTGCAGTGGGGGCCGTACCCCGCACAGCCCAGCAGTGCAGAAAGCGCTGGGACGACTTGAGGCTCCGTGTCCGAAGCATCCTCTCAGCCAACCGCAACCTAGCCACGTCGACTGGGGATGGATCGGATTCACCCATTAAGCTGCAAGCATGGGAGGAAATATGTGCATCCACCATCGGGATGGAGAGCATCCAAGGTGTTGGAGGGATGGAGAGAGGAGCGCCGACCTCAGGAGATGCAGGTAGGTGGCCAGAGCAAGCCATGCAAAACTCAACAAAGTCCTATCATGTGAAGTACCATGTAGCCCCATAGCGCATATGCAACACATCGGCAGGTGAATGTCCACAGACACATCCAGACTCCACCCTGTACACATGCAGCATGCACAACCTAACTGCTGGCACACACATACCACCATGCTACCTCCACACAAAAGGCACAAAACCTGTATGCCCCTGCCTGAAATGTGCTGCATGTACCCACTGTATAGATGTCATCCCTCACAATGCACGGCCAATGTCCGCGTACCCATCAATAACACTTTCCCTCCTTTGCTCCACCACAGGATCTGACACAGACCTCCAGGAAGAGGACAACACTGCATCCACATCCACCAAGAGGGCCAGGCCACAGGCATCCACCCCAGCCATCCGAAAGGAAACACACCACCAGCCGCAAACCCTGCCTGGGGAAGAGGACAGGCAAATGCCAGCCCCCACAACAGCAGACACAGACCCAGCAGCAGCACCGCACATGTCACTACTCGTGCCCACTGAAGGGACAGGCTCTGCTGCAAGCAGCACCCTGGGAGAAATCGCTGCCATAGCGGCAACCTCCGACAGTGAGGCAGGCAGCATCGAGCTCATCGATGAGGAAATGCCCACTGCCCAGCCACATTCCCCCTGCATATCCCTAAGCCCCCTGCAGGCGGATGCCACACAGGGGCAGTCGGAGGCCGAGGATTGGCCGGCCACCCCATCCCCCCAGCCTGAGGTGAGCAGCCCAGTGCACATGCAAATGCCACTTGGCATGGCCCAGCAGAACCAGCAGACACTTGAGGAAATGGTTACCCGCCAGCAGCAGCTATCCGCCCTCCTCAACGAACATGTTGCACAGTGTGGGGTGCCAAGGGATGGCATGGAGAGTTTGGCAGACCGAGTCACAGCTGCCATAGAGTCCTCCACAAAGGACATATGCACGGAACTCGTGGCTGTGCGCAATGTCCTCACAGAACTTGTCCAGACCATCAGGGACATGCGTCCAGATGTGCAGGCCGGACCATCCTCATCAGCCAGCTCGGCACAGAGCAGCCCCATCCGCAGATCAGGGCGCAATCTACGCAGCACGGGCAGGGGTGCCCCGGGGGCCAGGGGAGGGGAATCACATTAGTGGCTTGACAGTCGAGCAGGACTACTGCACACCCTGCTGCACAGACACTACCGCACCTTCGTAGGGATTCCAGGGTGGAGGGGGGAGGGGGTGTGTTGGGGTGTTCAGTGGGGAGGGGGGAGGGGATGTGTTGGGGTGTTCAGGGGGGAGGGTGGAGGGGGTGTGTTGGGGTGTTCAGGGTGGAGGGGGGAGGGGGTGTGTTGGGGTGTTCAGGGGGGAGGGGGAGGGGGTGTGTCACGACGTTTCATTGTTTGAATACACATTTTTCTTTCCCAAAATGAAATGTGTGGACATTTTCATTGCATATGTGTGCTTTATTGGTGTACAGTCCACAGTGTGCATGTCCCAGAGACACACAGTGCCCCAAGTGCAGTCTCCATGTGATTCACACCAGCCGTGTGTGCTAGAAGCAGTGGTCGATGATACTTTGGCGCATTGCACGCCCCTCCTGTGCATCGCCTCCTCCATGGGGTGGTGCCCCATCTGCACCCTCCTCATCCTCATCGTCAGGTGGTTGCAGTCCTGCGTCAGGGGGCCGGGGCACATTCCGTCTGACGCACATATTGTGTAGCATGACACATGCCATGACGATCTTTGCCACCTTCTCATGGTGGTACAGGAGTGCCCCTCCAGACCTGCTGAGGCTTCGGAACCGTGCCTTCAATAGGCCGAATGTTTGCTCTATGACCACACGAGTACGTGTATTTGCACGGTTGAAGTCCTCCTCGTGCTGGTTCTGCGGGTTCCGGACTGGTGTAAGGAGCCACCTCTTCAGGGGATAGCCTGCATCACCTGTATGTAGGCGAGAATGTATGTGTCAGTCATGTCGTCTGATCAAGAACATGATGTGTCACCATGGCCTGCATCCAACTGTTACTTCGGCTCACTTCTACATGCACTAATTGATTCACACAATGCAACCAGTATATGCTCATGGCTCCCCTGGCCTGTTTTGCATGTCATCACCCAATGTATGCAGAGGGGTTGAGTGCATTGTGAGTGCCCATCCTCTGTCTCCGTTCTCTGTGTTGCTCACAGCCAGGTGGAGTATGCATCATTCCCCCCCCCCCTTCAGCCAGGTGGATTATGCATCATTCCCCCCCCCCTTCAGCCAGGTGGAGTATGCATCATTCCCCCCCCTTCAGCCAGGTGGAGAATGCATCGGTACGTCATTCACCTGCCCACTTCCATGACATTGGACTCACCGAGTAGCCAGGATCTTGGGCCTGCATGTCGCTCCATGTAGCGTGGTATTGTGGAGTTCCTCAGGACCATAGAATCATGGGTTGATCCGGGGAATCGGGCACAACAATGTGTGATGATCTTGTTGGAGTCACAGACCATTTGCACGTTGATTGAGTGGAACTGTTTCCGGTTGCGGTACGGTACCTCCATGGCACGTGGAACCACCAATTCCACATGGGTGCAGTCGATGGCACCAATGCAACCGGGTATGCCGGCTAGTGCATGGAAACCCACTTTGGTGTTTGCAATGTCCTGGGCAGTCTGTGGTAATGAGATGTGGTCGTCTGTGTGCTTGAGGAGGGCATCGAGCACTTGGATGAGTGTTCGTGAGAATAATTGTTGTGAAATGCCATGCAAGTGCCCCACTGTGTGCTGGTAGGTGCCTGTGGCCAGGAAGTGGAGTACAGACACTACCTTCAGTAGGGGTGGGATGGCGGTTGGAGTTTCTATCATGCTGACGATGTCGTTGTGTATCATGTGTACGATGGCGGTGATGGTGTCCCGGTCCATACGGTACAGGGTGTGGATCTGCTCAGCAGTGAGGTTGAATGGATTGGCTCTGATGCGTGGGATTGGGGGCTGCCTGCGTGGTGGCACTGGCTGTGCTGGTGGGGCTTGCTGGGCCTGCCTTGCCCTCCTTCTCCTCCTGCGTCTCCTCTGTGCAGCCTGTTGTTGTTGTTGTTGTTGTTGTTGTAGTAGCACTTGCATTGCTATCAGGTTCTCCAGCCCCAACATTGCTAGTCGTATTGGTATCATTGTGGAGTGTGACTGGGTGTGGGAAGGGGTGGGGTGTGCTCTTTTTGTACTTCCTGAGTCTGTATTGCCTTCACCTGTGCTGTTTCTGTGCACCTGTGGCCGCTGCATTCACTTTACATGGCCCTTTACGGTTGGTTCGCGATGGCGTACTTAGCACCATGGCGGTAAGGTACTTAACGGGCTGGGTGATGGCGTTAGGTGCATGTCCGCTTGGGTCAGCATTTGCGTACCTTTCCGCCATGTCGCTAAGTACGGTGTGGCCGGCCGCATGCGCACACCCTTAGCGCAGTTAGCGGTAGCGTTAACTACGATGCCGCTAATGGCATCGTAGTTAACGGTCACGGGTCATGATCGGACCTGGCGGAAAACGATGGCGGTAACCATTTACCGCCATCGTTTTTCACTTAGCGCCAGGGTCGTAATGAGGCCCATTGTGACACTTCCAGGTGAACAATCTCAGGCTGCTATGGTTCTGACAGTTGACTGTCCCTTAATTCATCAGAATTGTCAGATTGAGTCATCATTGATTGTCAGATGGTATGTGCCAGGGCTGTGGGCACTCCACAGGGGTGTGATTTCTATGTGAAGTAATTAGCCACCAGCTGCGTACGGGCTGCCTCACCCCGTGCCCTTTCCCTTCCCATGCGCAGCGGGCGTGCATGTGGTTGGGGATGGTGGGGCACCACCACAGCCAGGCCCCGGCGTGTTGCAAAATTGTGCAGGACACATGCTGCCACTATGATCCTGCACACTACTGCGAGAGCATATAACAGCTGCGCGCCAGAACGGTCAAGGGAGCAAAAGTGTGACTCGAGCACTCCGAATGTGCGCTCCACTATGCCCCGGGTTGCAATATGGGCTGTGTTGTATCTTATCTCGGTAGGCGTGATGGGGTTCCGAATTGGCGTCATCATGTGGGTGCTCAGAGGGTAGGCACTGTCCCCTGGGGAGGTGGTGATGGGGATCATTAGTGGGGTAGTGACATTACTCTGTATCTGTCATGCATGGGTGTGCTGTGGCATTTATACTCACCAAGCAGCCATGCATCACCATGCCGCCCAGCTTCCATGTCCCGGTTTAGGGTTGACATCCTGTAATGGAAGCTGCCGTGGGTGGACCCTGGCATATACTGAGGTGATGATTCCCTTGGCATCACATACTACCTGGACGTTGATGAAATTCCAGTGCTTGCGGTTTCTATAGATGTGCTCAGATGCACTGGGAGGACGTAGAGCCACATGGGTGCAATCAATGGCACCTAGCACTTTGGGGAATTGTGCCACCCTGTAGAAATCCTGGCTGACAGCCTGCCTTTCTGCAGGTGTTCTGGGCAGGTATATGTGCCTGCGGACTGATGGGCGTGCAGTGATGATGGCCAACACCTGGTGTAGGCACCGTGACTGCATGGCCTGTGACACCACCCCCACTATGGCACTTGTCCGCTGAAATGATCTGGTAGCCAAGAAGTGCAGTACATTGAGGACCTTCTCCAGGGGGCTGAGTGCTTGGGAGCACAGGGTGGGTGATGTGAGGTCATCCTCCCACTCACTGAGCAGGTCGAGTATTATGTGAGGTGGAAACCTGTACCTCCCATACACCTGGTCATCAGGCATACCAAAAAGGCTGGTTCTGGGTGTAAAGATTATGGCCCTGACTATCCTCCTCCTCCTCCTGCGGTATCCCACGCCCACTGCTGCTAGGAACGGTATATTCATCCTGGCGTCTGAGCTTGTTTGTTGTTTGCGCACACTTTTATGCTGCGCGGGACGTGCGCCTGCTTCATGCTGGCGTACGTGTTTCCGGATTGGACCTTTTGGTGCGTTGTAGGCGACCGTGTAAATCTTCCCACCCACCCCAGGAATACAAGGAACACGCTCTCCCAGGCCCAGTCGCGTGTAAATATTCCCGCCCACCCCAGGAATACACGTACCCCACTCTCCCGGGCCCAGTCGCGTGTGGAAGTTCATGCGAACCCCGTAATACATGTACCCTGCTGATATCGCGTGTGGAAGTTCACGCGGACCCGTAATACACGTACACTGCTGATATCGCGTGTGGAAGTTCACACGGACCCGTAATACACGTACCCTGCTGATATCGCGTGTGGAAGTTCATGCAAACGCCGTAATTCACGTTCCCTGCTGATATCGCTTGTGGAATTTCACGCGGACCCGTAATACATGTACCCTGCTGATATCGCGTGTGGAAGTTCACGCGGACCCGTAATACACGTACCCTGCTGATATCGCATGTGGAAGTTCACAGAGACCCGTAATACACGTACCCTGATGAAATTGCATGTAAGACTACCCGCGCACCCCTGAAATACACATACCCAGGCCAATCGCACTGCTGGGGGGTAGTGGTGCAGGGGGACATGAGTTGGACATGAGTGGGGGCCTGGTGGAGGGTGCCCCTGACTGCTGGGGGTGGGAGGGTGGGAGACACGAGTGGGGGCCTGGTGGAGGGTGCCCCTGACTGCTGGGGGGTGGGGGTTCAGGGAGACATGAGTGGGGGCCTGGTGGAGGGTGCCCCACAGTGCTGGGGGTGGGGGTGCAGGGAGACATGAGTTGGACATGAGTGGGGGCCTGGTGGAGGGTGCCCCTGGTTGCTGGGGGTAGGGGTGCTGGAATACATGAGTGGGGGCCTGGTGGAGGGTGCCCCTGGATGCTGGGGGGTGGGGGTGCTGGAATACCTGAGTGGGGGCCTGGTGGAGGGTGACCCTGGATGCTGGGGGTGCTGGGAGACATGAGTGGGGGCCTGGTGGAGGGTGCCCCTGAATGCTGGGGGGTGGGAGGGTGGGAGACATGAGTGGGTTGCCTGGTGGAGGGTGCCCCTGGATGCTGGGGGGTGGGGGTGCTGGGAGACATGCGTTGGTGGGCAGTAGTGCAAGGTGACATGTGGGTTGGCTGGGGGGCATGGCCATGGTGGATGGGCTGCCTGCGGGACATGTGCAGGGGTGCAGGGTAGTCCCCTGTGGTGTGGGCTGTCTGCAGGGGCCGTGGAGGGTATAGAGGGAACACCTGGGAGGACCCACACGGCCAATTGAGTGTAGTACTCCCCGGCACCCCCGAAATACACGTAGGCTGCTGGATTCGCGTGTGGAATTTCCCGCGCACCCGGAGTACACGTACCCTGCTGAAATTGCGTGTGGAACTTCACGCACACACCGAAATACACGTACCCTGCAAATTTGCATGTGGAACTTCCCGCGCACCTTGGAATACACATACCCTGCTGAAATCGCGTGTGAAACTTCACGCGCACCCCGAAATACACGTACCAAGTACAATCGCGTGTGGAACTTCCCGCGCACCCTGAAAAACACATACCCAGGGCAATCGCGTTTGGAACTTCCCGCGCACCCCGAAATACACGCACACGCTATTTTTCACACAGAGGGTGTCCGTGTTTGTCGGTACCCCTTTGCACCTCATTTGTCCTGGAGGGCAACAGTATGGATCATTCATCATAGCTGTATATTGGTGCTTTTTGTTAGCGCACATTTTGACGCACATTTATTTCAGGCGCAGGGACGCTACTGCCTGATTTCTTGTGGCGGACTTGTTTGGCCCTGTGCGCGTCTTTGCCCATGCGCTGGTTTGCCCTATTCGATTCCATAGTTGTAGTTGTAGGCGAGCGTGTGGGCGTTCCGCGCACTTGCCTCCTGTACCTCCCCTGTGACGCCCATATTTTCACGCGTTGTTCCCCATTCCGAGTGTTACGCCCCGTGTTCCGCCTACTTTTGTTATGTGCGCCGCGCTATGTGCGATTTCGCTGTGGCCGTGGCGCACGCCGTTGGATGACCTGTGCGCCGGCGTGCGCCGCACACTTTTTCAGCGCACATCCAATATTTTTCTCACGCACGGATTTCCATGAATCGATATGCGCTGGTTTCCCTGCGATTTTCGCACTTGCACTGCGATTTGCACGTTTAGACACCTCTGCACCGGAATTTTCGGCGCACATTGATTCCATGAATCGGCCTGTTTGTTTCTTCAACAACCTTTCAATTAATTCTGACTTTTTTACTTTAACAGAAAGATTCCTTTCTCTACGCAGTTTTTTCAGATAATCAACAGTGTAACTAAGGAGGGTCTCCTGACTGTAGCTTTCCCTTATCAGACATGATGTGCTTTTAGAGGTGTTTAGCCTTGTGGTTAGTTGAGCCAAGCTAATAGCAGCACTCTAGGTGTAATCACTATGCTTTATCCTCACCACTGTGTTAGGCAGAATCATATGCAGTACCCTTTGGGAACACCACACACAATTAAGACTATAAGTGCAAGTACAAATTCACCTTTGGTACAAGCCCGTACTACACAGCAAAGTGATAGCAATGGCTGAGCAGCCAGACTTATCTCATGAGTAAAGTGAGCAGTATCAGAAGGTACACAAAGGACAGCAGTTACTATGGTTCAAGCAAACACTGATTCAAGGTGTCATGATGCCCGCTCCCGGGGAGCCGGTTCAAGCCCTGCGTCCCCGAAAGCGGACATCCAGTCCCCAAGGAAGGACCCAGCAACCCCATATAGGGGGCTTTGGACAGTGTCCTGGCGCCTATGGCGCCAGGCTCATAAAAGACATCAGTCCTGGCACCATAGGCGCCAGGCTCATTATGGAAGTGCTTGGGTGCACTTACCTGATGCAGACCATGCTGCAGGATCCCGGCCTCCTTGAGCCCTTAAAGGAACTACTTTACCTGTGGGACTAATTTACCATCCGGGTGTGGTCGGGGAAGGATACATACCTGATTGGAGGAAGGATACATACCTGGAACTTCTTCCAAGGCTATTTAAACCCCACCCGAACAGCCACACGTGCTTCGCGTTGTTCTGCATCTAGCAGCTGGACGCTCACCGTGTCTGCTCCTGCATTTCCGGACCCCGGCCCCTAAGGGGAAAAAAAGACATCAGCGTTAATGAGCGAATGAAAAGACATTACCAAAAAACGCTCATTAAAGACTTACCTGATTTCTACAAGGATTTCACCTCTCATCTCGGGTCGGTGCCTGTTCCCCGGCATTCCGTACCCCGGCCCCTATGGGGAAAAAGACACTAGCATTAGTACATTAATGCATGGACACAAGGGGAATCTCTTAACAAAAAACGTACCTGGAAGCCAAGCAAGTTTGGTTCTCACCAATCCGAAAATCCAGTGAAGTAACTGGATACCAACGCGCCCCTGCATCAGAAGCAGGATGGAGAGCTTGTCCTTCCAGACCCTAAGGTGAGACGCTACGAGGAATCACAGAAGGGTTTCGAGGAGGGTGAGAGGGGAAAGTGGGAGGCTGATTGCATTACCCCGCAGACAGTTAATCCCCTATTTTCGCCTACAGAAGGATACTTCTGCGAGCCAGACAAACCAGATTTGGGGGCCCGGTCCAGTCCGTCTTCAGAACCCTGCGCATCACCTTAGAAGAGGTCACAGCAGCGCGAACCAGGCCAGCGCCTCCGTGGGAGTCAGGTGAGCGTTACAGAACGCGAAGCCTTTCTACAAATTCCCACCCAGTTGCTATGGAAAGTTCTGAGACTGATCAGTTGGCCCAATTACTGGGGGAATTATGGGCCGAAGTACATGCCGCTCATCAAGAGACTAATGCCCTCAGGAGGGAATTAATAATATCAAAGGAAAGAACTGATGACCTGGCCAGACAGCTTTTGCAAGGTCAAGATGAGCAAACTCCTCTACCCGGTTCCGGAGGGAACCCCGCTCCTGTGGTTTCCAGTAACCCTGTGCAGATTAATCTACCTGGAAACATGCCACTGGCCCCACCCGAAGGCTTTGCTGGGGACCCCAAACGATTCGCCGTATGCATGAATCAGTGTCGTTTGCACTTCCTATGCAGACCTGGGGCCTTCCCTAATGATCAGACCAAGGTAGCCTTTGTATTGTCATATCTCAGCGGCTGCGCTGCCGATTGGTCAGTTCCACTGGTTACTCAAGATGACCCGATTGTCCGTGATTTTCAAAGGTTTCAAGCAAGCATGGAAAGGTTATTTGCTCGACACTCTCAGGGGAAGGCTCTGGATGACAAACTTCTATCTCTGCGACAGGGCAATCAGGACCTCCTATCCTATATTGCAACCTTTAATAGACTAATTGTGGAAACGGGATGGCCAGAGGATAAAAGAGTCACGTTGTTTAATCGAGGCCTACGCGGAGAACTTAAAGATGTCTTGGCCCAAGTTGTAAATCCGCCCCAAGAATGCACAGAGTATATAGACTTAGTGGTCCAATTGGATCACAGACTTCAAAACAGAAAAGCAGATCGGTCCAGGTTTGAGACCCGGGTGTTGGTCAAGACCCATGCTAATCCCAAGGGAGTTGATGTCTCTGAGCCTATGCAAATTGGAGGGGTTAAAGGACCCTTAACTCAAAAGGAACGTGAAAGGAGGCGGCAGTTAAAATGATGTCTTTATTGTGGGAATTCTGGACGCTTTCTACGAGATTGCCCGGCAAAACCGCCCCGAAAGGCGGTAGGAGCCGCTGATAAAAACCATGAAGACTCTGTTTCGGGAAACGACTCTGCCCGACAAGTGTAGGGGTCCGCTTGCCGAGCTTGAAAACCTGCTCTCAGACCTCGCATTTCATTGTGCCAATGGTTCTCGTAGATCCAGAACAGCCTAAGCGGTTGCATGCAATAAAAGCATACATCGATAGTGGGGCTATTGGAAACTATGTGGATCGTGAATTGGTCTCTAGGATTAACCTCCCTCTCCGTCCTAAAACCAGAAAAGATGTCATCACCACAGTCGATGGAACTGAAATTGCCTCTGGACCGGTAACACATTCCACTACTGAGGTGACTCTTATTGGTCCCGACGGCCATCGGGAGGGTGTTGTATTTGATGTAATCAAGGCTCCACAGTTTCAGGTTATTCTTGGAATCCCTTGGTTAGAGACACATAATCCTCGAATTGATTGGCGAGCTAAGAGAATAACCTTCCCGGATTGTACACAAACCTGCTACCCAGAAAACCTGAAGATTAATCTAGCATCTGTAACCTCTGCCTCCATGCAACTACCTCCGGAATACCAAGACTTTCAGGACATCTTCCAAAAGGAACAGGCCAACACGTTACCTCCTCACAGATAGTATGATTGCCAAACCGATCTGGTGCCCGGTGCAAAACCCCCTTGTAGCAGGATTTATGCCCTTACCGAACCTGAGAATCTGCCTTTGAGACAATATTTGGATCAGTACCTAGCTAATGGTTTTATTCGCCCGTCAAAGTCCCCGGCATCCACGGCTTTGTTCTTCGTGCCCAAAAAAGAAGGCGACCTTAGAACTTGTACCGATTACCACGCATTGAACCAGATAACGGTTAAAAACCGTTATCCTCTGCCTCTGATCCCTGAACTCCTTGACCAGGTGAACGACGCTTGCATATACACCAAGTTAGATCTCCGGGGGGCTTATCATCTGGTACGAGTTAAAGAAGGCGACGAATGGAAAACTGCCTTCCGTACTAAATACGGATTATTCGAGTACCAGGTGATGCCTTTCGGATTGTGTAACGCACCGGCTGCCTTCCAATACTTCATGAATGATGTCCTTCGGGAACTCATCGATGTTTGTGTTGTCATATATATTGATGACATTCTGGTGTACTCCTCTTTGGAATCTGATCACAGAAAACACGTCAGGGGAGTACTTGAAAAACTGCGCCAACACAAACTATTTGCTAAATTGGAGAAATGTGTTTTCCATACCACAGAACTCGAGTTTCTAGGTTTCATCCTGACACCCAAAGGAGTCCGAATGGACTCAAGAAAAGTGTATGCCATCCTCAAATGGCCATCACCTAGCTCTGTAAAAGGGGTTCAAAGCATGCTCGGCTTTGCCAATTTCTATCGCAGGTTTATCCCGGAATTTTCACACGTGGTACAACCCATTACTGCACTCTTGAGGAAAAATAAACGTTTTGAATGGTCTGAAGAAGCCAAGCAAGCCTTTCAGGATTTAAAAGCTAAGTTTACCTCCGCACCTATATTGAAACACCCGCGTCCAGATCTCCCTTATGTCGTCGAGACTGACGCATCCAGCCTAGCCATGGGAGCTGTCCTGTCCCAAAGAGATCCCGAAACCAACCAACTGCATCCCGTAGCATTTTGGTCCAGAAAATTCTCGGCACCCAAGGTTAATTATGCAATCACGGACAAAGAACTGTTAGCCATTAAGTCCGCTTTTAAAGCCTGTCGGCATTATCTGCTTGGCGCTCGACATACCATCACAGTGATCACTGATCACCGGAATTTACAGTATTTGAAAACCGCCAATGCTCAGTCATCACGGCAGCTCTGATGGGCTTTGTTTTTCGCTGAATTTGATTTTGTGATTACCTATCGACCTGACTGCAAGAATGGCAAAGCAGACGCCTTATCCCGAATTGGAATGGGAGAATCTGATGCAAACTCAGAACCAGTACCAATAATTCCCGAACAGAGGATTCTAGGCATGACTTTGTTACAGACGCTTGAAGACATTCAAGCCAGAGTGAAACAACTCCTGGACCCTACAACCTTACAGGATTGGATACAAAAGGGATCAGACTTTACCATAGATAATGGTTTACCTTATTTCCAAGGACGCTTATTCCTGCCACATAAGGAATTACACAAACTAGTTATTTCCGGTTATCATGATGCATTAATAGAGGGACACCCCGGTATTGCCAAGACAGAGGAAAAGGTGAAACTACAATTTTGGTGGCCCTCTTGGCGAAAAGATGTTAAATCTTTTGTGATGTCCTGTGGTGTTTGCGCCCAAAATAAAAGTCAAAAGAAAAGACCAGCCGGTCTCCTTCAACCTCTAGACATACCGACAGCACCCTGGCACACCCTATCAATGGATTTTATTACGGACCTGCCTCGTTGTTCGGGGTACAATACTATTCTGGTAATTCCAAAATGGCCCACTTTATTCCTTTGAAAGGTTTACCTTCAGCTTCTGTCCTAGCCAAAGAATTCCTCGAAAATATTGTTCGGCTACATGGATTTCCATCTATACTAATCTCTGACCGGGGAAGCCAATTCATTTCCCACTTCTGGCGCAAATGTTGTCAAATGGCGCAGATCGACATAAGATTATCAACCAGTCACCACCCTCAGACTGATGGTCAGACCGAGAGGACAAATCAGACTCTTGAGCAATACTTACAGTGTATGTTACAGCAATCTGAAAGCAACTGGAAAGACATTCTTTGGATAGCCGAATACGCATATAATAATTCGGTACACTCTGGAACTGGCCACAGTCCTTTTTATACTTTGTTTGGGCATCACCCTCGAACCTCAAACCTTGACTCACCTCAGAACCTCGGAATGCCTGCAGTAGAACATCTGCATTCTACAATTACCCAAGCCTTCAAAGAGGCAACTACGCATTTACAACAAGCCAAGAGAAAATACAAGGAGAATGCTGATCTACATCGGAGTGAAGCGCCTCTGTATCAGATTGGGGATCAAGTGTGGTTAGCTACCAGACATTTACCACTCAAAGGGCCTCGAACTTTTAACCCAAAATATCTGGGACCTTATTCTATTACGGCAATAATTAACTCAGTGGCTGTTAAACTTGATTTACCAGCTAGTATGCAAATTCAACCTGTTTTTCATGTGTCACTTCTGAAACCAGTGGTACCCGGAACCCGACTACTCAAACCTCCAGAACCTATTCTAATAGATGGGGAGCCCGAATTCGAAGTGAAAACATTTTAGACTCAAAAATGTTTAGGTCAAAACTGTTCTACCTAATTGATTGGAAGGGGTACGGACCTCAGGAGAGGTCGTGGGAACCCAGCGACCATGTGCATGCACCTCAATTAGTCAGAAAATTCCACCGACTCTTCCCAGACAAACCAAAACCCCCTGAGGGAACAACCTTGGGAGGGGCTTTGGGGGGGAGTGCTGTCATGATGCCTGCTCCCGGGGAGCAGGTTCAAGCTCTGCGTCCCCGAAAGCAGACATCCAGTCCCCAAGGAAGGACCCAGCAACCCCATATAGGGGCCCTTTGGACAGTGTCCTGGCGCCTATGGCGCCAGGCTCATAAAAGACATCAGTCCTGGCGCCATAGGCGCCAGGCTCATTATGGAAGTGCTTGGGTGCACTTACCTGATGCAGATCATGCTGCAGGATCCCGGCCTCCTTGAGGCCTGAAAGGAACTACTTTACCTGTGGGACTAATTTACCATCCGGGCGTGGTCGGGGTAGGATACATACCTGATTGGAGGAAGGATACATACCTGGAACTTCTTCCAAGGCTATTTAAACCCCACCCGAACAGCCACACGTGCTTCGCGTTGTTCTGCATCTAGCAGCTGGACGCTCACCGTGTCTGCTCCTGCATCCTGACTTCTGCCACACCTGCCAGCATCCTGGATCACCTGCAAAGGAAGAGAAGAAGAGAACAGAAGAAGGAAAAGTCCTTACCTGCTAAATTCGCATCCCGGAGACATCTCGCCGACAATCCTGAAAAGGAAGACTTTTATTTAAAAGCTCATCGCGTCGATGGCTGCAGCGCCGCATTCCACTCACCTTTACAGGGCGCCTGCATGTTCAGCAGCGATCATCCGGATTCGCAATCACGCCCCAGCACCTAGGGAGAAAAAGACCAGAACAAAAGGTGAGAGAGAGAAGGGAATAAGGAAAGCTAAATCTCCATGTTAAGACTTACCTGTTGATTCATTCCCTCTTCATTTCGGGTCCGCGCAGCATCCTGGCATTTCCGGACCCCGGCCCCTAAGGGGAAAAAAAGACATCAGCGTTAATGAGGGAATGAAAAGACATTACCAAAAAACGCCCATTAAAGACTTACCTGATTTCTACAAGGATTTCACCTCTCATCTCGGGTCGGTGCCTGTTCCCCGGCATTCCGTACCCCGGCCACTATGGGGAAAAAGACACTAGAATTAGTACATTAATGCATGGACACAAGGGGAACCTCTTAACAAAAAACTTACCTGGAAGCCAAGCAAGTTTGGTTCTCACCAATCCGAAAATCCAGTGAAGTAACTGGATACCAACGCGCCCCTGCATCAGAAGCAGGATGGAGAGCTCGTCCTTCCAGACCCTAAGGTGAGACGCTACGAGGAATCACAGAAGGGTTTCGAGGAGGGTGAGAGGGGAAAGTGGGAGGCTGATTGCATTACCCCGCAGACAGTTAATCCCCTATTTTCACCTACAGAAGGATACTTCTGCGAGCAAGACAAACCAGATTTGGGGGCCCGGTCCAGTCCGTCTTCTGAACCCTGTGCATCACCTTAGAAGAGGTCATGGCAGCGCGAACCGGGCCAGCGCCTCCGTGGGAGTCAGGTGAGCGTTACACAAGGTTATTCAAAAGCATATAGAAGGACAAGACTTCAGAGAGGCGAAAGATTTCAAACACTTTCACCGCGGTCGGACGGAACGAATGACCGGATTTGAACATTACCTTAAATGAAGAAGAATGCTGTAGCTGAGGCGGCAGTTCCTGGCAGTTACTGCAGGCTCACGGTTCCTGAAGCAACCGTCAGACTGACAAGAATGAGGAAGACTGGAGGGTCCTGCGCGGCCCAAGGAAGAAGCCAGCAGCAGAGAAATGCGTCAAATAAAAGGTACGCTTCTTATAAGCACAGATGTACTCTCTCTCACTGGCTATCCAGTTTGGCAAATTACATCCAGGCTAAAGAGGAGGTCCAAGGGCTTTGTGAGCTGGTTGGTCCCACCAGGCTCAAGGGGAGAATACTCCTTGCGGATCTTCACTGTCATTGAAGTTTCAGGCAATTCGGACATGCAGCAGGGCTTCACCGGGATGTCCAGTAGTTGCAGCAGTCGTCTTCCTTCAACTTGTCATTGGCTCTCTCGATCCAGTGGCGACTCTGCCTTCCAAGTCCCAGAGACCTGCTTTTTCCCCTATTCACACAGCCTGGCTGTCAATCACACAGCAGGATGGCTGTCCTGGTAGGACAGTCACCTATCCAATAAAACTAGAGTGCGACTTGGGTCTCCAAGGAGACCCTGTGCAGGGGGCCTCAAACCCCTCCCTTCCAGACATTCAGGCTTCTAAGGGGGGCTTCTTTGCAGAAGCCCGCCAAAGGACGGCAAACAAAGGAACCAAACCTGGTTTGGTGTGGTTTGGTGTGCAGAGTAAAACATGAGAAAGACCTTTACAAAAAGAAACGGTGAATAAACCCAAATGGAACCAAATAAAAATAAAAGAGGTCCAGTGGGTTACAGTTCGAGGCTACCACCATAGCCTCTAACAGTACCAAGGCTATTTTCATAGCTCACGGTAAAATAAAAATGGTAGATGCCACTGCCACCAGCCAAATCTTAGAGAAAGATGAACAAAATAATGTTCCATGAGAAACAGACAAAAAGGGATAACTATTAACCCTTCCAGTACTCTATTGAAGATAGTTTGTACTGGGTCTGTAAATTTAAAAAGAATAGTAAAGTGATTGGCAACTTTACATGTTCTGGGAGACAGGAGTCAATCCCAGAAAACGGAGCTTAACAGTGGTAAGTCTAAAAGAAAACCCTGTGTCACTGCCCTAAAGGTGCTGTGTGATACACAGTAAAAAGATGATGCCTATGGAGTAGGTGAGAGTCCATAGCCCACGAGCATAAAAATGTAAAACACATTAAAAATGAAAAGTTCAAAGCCTAAACATATGGCAAAGCTGCCGAGGGACTCAACAGGTAAGGGAAATAAGCCATTTGGAGAATTCTCCCTAACACTAAGGATCAGGGTGTAGAGGGCTAGAAGTGGCTAGTGGGAGGGTAGAATATGGGTGGGATGGCATATTGCCTTAATTCAGAGAAAGTAAGAACCAGTAGCTCCAGGATTTTTATTCTTCTTAAACAAGTTGAGAAATGTGGATTGTTCAGTTGGGATATGAGCAGATTGTTTAACATTTAGTGTATTTAACATATTGCACCGATATTTTGGGGAACATACTAATGCCTGTCCTTCACTCATCTCCTGTGGGCTTTCACGCCCTAGCCAAAGCATCCTTAAACACGTGGTTCCCCCCGACTACAGATCAGTAACCTAAGATAGCTTGTCCTAGCTTTGGTGAGGGCCTAAAGGCCAAATCCTTGTCTATCAAGCTCCTTCCATGGTAAGTGTTCCTATCCCCAGTGTATTCAACAAAACTGAAGGATTCTTTGTGCCAATTGCAGGGACCCTGGCCCTTTCTCACTTCACCTCCTCCCCTTTCTCCTTTCCGTTGCTCTTATTGCTCTTCTTCATTCCCTCTCCCCACTCGCTCTCCTCCTAGTTATTATCCTCTCATTCCTCCTTGCTCATCTACTCTCACACGTTCCTCGCTCTTCTAATCTCACACCTTCCTCACTCTGTCACCCTTCTTGCTTCTCTACTCTCACCTCCTCCCACTACTCTCACCTCCTTCCCACACCTACTACTTCCACCCTGTTGACTCCCACAAACTCTCCCATTCACAGCTACAAACGTACATGCAGCACCACTTTCTCTCACTTCCAATAGCTCACCTTTACACTGCACACTTTCTGCCAGAAAGCCCACAAGACTCCAGTCAAACCTCAGTCCTCTTAGTCTCTCAGTCCACCTCCACAGCTCCTGACGCCACACCTGTGACTCACACTTCCTTTCATTCTTTCCACTTTTATACTGTGGCTCCAAACTGGCCATTTTTATTGGTTCCAGCCCTCAACTGACTAATGGGCAATTTGAGTTTGTCTTTTCACTGGGGTCTGGGTTACGCAGCTGACACATTTTATAAAGCCTTCTAAGCTCCTTCCCCTTTTCCAGAAGGATTCTGGAAACAGTACTGGTGGTTCTGTGATGGTCTTTTAAGCTGTTTCTAAGTTGCAGTGGTGAGTCATTTTCTTTTTTGAAATGTTGCGGCATTGGGTACATGATACTGGCACTAAATCCATTCAGGTTTTTGCATTTCGAAATTCCCATATGTGTTATTCAGGTCACGGCTTTTCCCTAGTTACTCCCAGAGGTATTCTGTGAATTGTGGTTGTAAAGATAACACCAGGAACACTGGTCAAAAACTGTACTGGAAGGTACAGAACAACAGACAGGGATACCATTAACATTCAAGTCACAGGGGGTAGTGACTGCCGCATCGCCCAAATTCTGGGAGGGGACACTGTTCCACCAAGTCTGGGTCATGACCTCAAGTACAACCCTGTTATGTGGGCCAGTTAATTCACTCTGTCTCATTGAGGTCACAGTTTGATCAACAGTTTTGCTCATTCACAATAGGTTCTCAGTCACTAAAAGGAGTCTTTTAACAGTCTTGTTGTCATCATCATTCTCATCATCATTCTCAAGGTAAGGTGGTTTGGGGCATGAATCAAACCCGGGTGAGGGCATCCACAGTTTGTAGCTCTGTTCCCCTGGCGAGTTACTCCTTGCAGAAATGCATTTGAGAAAATAAGAATGACAAATAAACAACACGCTTCATACTTGATAAGATACAGGGTCAATTGATGATTTTGAAGTGTTCATGTTAACAGTCTCTATTTCAGCGTGTGGAAAAGGTTTTGAGGGAGTCCGGCAGTCTCTACCTGTGCATGTATTTGAGCCATATAGCAGTTGTGAAGGGAAAATACCTCCACATCTCTCTTCATCATGACATTTCTTAATCATCATTGATATCACAGGCAGAAACACAGGAACAGATGTGTTCATCTACTTATGTAGAACAATTTAAATGGAGTTAGATATTACCTGCTTGTCCTCCACAACCCATCAGTAGACAATCTATGGTTCTCTTTTTCCACCCATCAGAGAATACTCTTTTACTAATATGTTGCACAATATCACCAGTAACATGAGACTGGGGTTCAGTTACTTTACTCTTTAGAAGCAACTGAGTCTTCTGTATGTCCTGTTTCTCTATCGATTCATCCCGATTTGATTAAGATTATGGACAGCTATGTGAAAGTACTCAAATGTTATGTGTACAAGTGATGGATTCCCTTCCTGATTGTTTTTGGTAGTGGTTGCAGTGAAATTGTAAAGCAACAGATGATTCAACTCGGAGATTGTTGGTCCAGAATTTTATCAGAAGGGTTTCAGAGACAGCATTTTTCATGAATAGTAATCTCAGCTGTACAGCATTCTAGAAGGCTTCTACTAGCATCTGATAACCAAGTGAACGTTATCTCAGGCATAGTGTATAGTTATTGATGTGGTCAGGTCACATCAGAAAGAAAGAGTGTGAGTAGTAGGACTGGGAGTAATTAACATTAGCGGAAAGAATTCTAGGCTCTAACATGAAGCAAACCATCAAATCAAATCCTCCGTTCATGTATCCAAATGTGCATGAAGGACAAGCAAAACTGACAAAGCTATCGAGGCACATAACACTTGACTTGACTTGACAACACCCACCACAAATAACATGGGTACGCACATTGAGGTATTTCTGTACAAGGCAAACGGATCCATGACAAAATAAGAAACTAAATAAGGAGATCCAACTGATATCCTGTCCTGTCAATGGCTAAACTGCAACATCTTCTATACCTTTCTGTACTATGATTTCCACCGCTTAACCCCCCAAACCCTGTAAATAAAGGCAGTTGGAATAGCCAAAGAGGCTACATCAATTTACAGAAATCTGCTAACAAAATCAAGTACAGTATAATCAAAAAGTCCATCGGCTTTATTCTAGATAGTGTATTTGGAAACATGCCCAATGGTATCTAGCCTTCACGATTATTATTCGATTGGGAAGCAGGCTAAACACATGCAGATATTTTAAAGTGGAACATATGGGATATCCCCGGCCTTCCACAGCCCAGTAGTGATCCAAGAAAGGTCAATCCTTGGTAACCTTCTCTTCACACTCAGCAAACTCATCTCTTGATTAAAATGATCTATTTCGGGAAGATAATCAAATCCTTCACTTCCCATCCTTCACCCTTAATCAGTACCTTTGCATAACTTATACTGTATAGTTGCAATCTGTCACTACGGTGCTGTATTTTTCATGATACAAATCTCCAATGACACGCCCCCTATCACTTCACCCGTTTACGTTACCCCTGACCTAGTAGCCCAACCCACAAATCTCACAATCTAGTGGCTCCCTCTGGCAGCAAATTGAAAGGTCCACATTTGTTCACCTCCACTTCTTTGGCTAACCTCTTAACAAAGAAGCAATCTGTCAACATTCATTACCACCGTGGTTCTCAGTAGGCTGTATTACTCATCCAGCCTCCTCTTTGGACTATTTTGTTCTTCTCAATATGATATTTAACTTTCCCACTATGAATTACGCACAATCGCATGCTATTTAACAAACAAGGTGGCTATAATCCATAATTCATCTCCATTCGAAGTCATCCTTTTTCTGTTTGAAGACATACTAGTGCTAGCCTCTTATAGCTCTGTTCAAAACTATCTCTGAATACTCACCCACTCACACCTTTGATCCAAGCTTTCCTGAACCCAATGGTGCCAGCCACCCTTTTCCATCTCCCGCTTTCACTCTTTCACCCTCTTGGCTCCACATCATGGCACCTCACTAAAGCCATCAAATTAAGGATATTACAACAGTAACAGGCTTACAGACAGCCCCTAAGAACCAAAGTCTCCCCTAGGTAAGACCCTCAAAACATTAGAGTGAAATATACCACCACCACAATTATCCTGAACCACCACCATCACATGAATGCATAACTTTAAATCCTGCTCTTACTCAAAATATTTCATGTCTGTATTTTGTTGTACCCATTTACTTTTCCCACTTCTTCTCCACCAGTCAGTGGAACGTATTAACTACTATATCAGGACTGTAAATATTTCTAACACACTGAGCAGTGGAACTTCTTCTGCCATAAAAATGCCCTCTGTACCCTGCTTCAAGGTGAACACATTTCCTTTTCAATACATAACAAATGTATACAAATTGCTGTATTTGGGAATGGGAGATTGGATCTCATTTAAATGAAAATGATAACAAATGTAATGCAAAGTATTAAAAAGGGCATTAGGATAACATTATTTGCTGAACAAGTCTTTATTCATCTTCCCAATCACGTTTAGATGATGAATGCTATAACTGTCATAATTAATAGAATAATATAATATAGTACTTAACTGAATACACATTTTTTTGCCAATTAATGTGTTAAGATCATTCTAAAGCATAGTTTACACTGTGAAAAAGATAACAGTTCAAATGGGCTGTTCTTAACATTATAACAGGAACCTTTGTTGTATACACAGATATCTGCATTAGGTTAATAAAGCCACTGAGATTCAGAACTGTGACATGCATATTACACACCAATTACTGCTCCCCTTGCATCACTAGAAATGGGTAATGGAAGATAGAAATTCCTGGTGATTAGGAACTTTATATGCATGCCACTGCCCTTGAAGAGTGACGAGGGTGGAGTATAGTCAGGCTCATGCAATGTATTACCTATATTGATTATAGTCCGGTCTATGCTCTGCACTAGACTTTGTGGGGAGAGAGCAATATCCGCTATTAAAATGGCTTCTTTTCCAAAGGGGCTGGAAAGGATGATGGCAAGTATCTTGTGTGAGTGTCTTGTGACAGACAATGCTCCAGCTCATCAGTTTTTCACAAAGAAAGAATGTGAGGAAAGGAGGATATTACCTGTTTCATTACTGATGCCCTGAGTAGCCGGAAAGGCTGGACCCGCGTCAGTCCCATGCCAGATTCCTCTTACATCTCAATGACTAGACCTCAGCCCTGAAGCTGGGCTGTCAGGGATGTCAGTATTTCCCAAAGAGTTACTTATTTTAAACAGTGGAGGGCAGAGCTATTAATACATCAGTTGGGCGGTGATGCTTGTATACTGTCTCATCACCAATCATGGTCTAATGACATTCTCCATACTCAAAGGCTCCTTCATAGGAAGGAGTTCTAGGGAAGAGCAAAATATCTGAGTTGTCATTGGCACAGGACTGGCACTACCTCAGTCCCAGAAGCTTTCTAATAGGCACCACAGTTCAAGGAAACGTTCCAATTATTAGTGTGCAAGAGTGCCACTTGAACCATGAACGGCTCTCAGGTCGCTGTATGCTTTTCCCCTCTGAGTTTATGTTTCTTCACATTACTAATTCCAGAGATACTCATTCCCTCCTGGTCCGATTGCAAGTTTTTTTTGTGGCTTTTTTAATCTCTGCCCCAATCATTAAACTTCCATCAAAGCAGGGATGTCATTTAGGGGTCGACAGAGTTCGCAATTGCGACCTCTGAGGTCTCCCTTGCCACCTCTAAAAACAAAAAAACGAAAAAAAAAACCGATTTATTTTTATTTTTTTTGTAATGCAAGCTCCTGGTCTGTGGCCTGCACTATGTGGCTCTTTTCCTCTGGAGTGACTGGCTTTCTTGTTCAGGTCCCTTAAATAATGAAGAAAAATAAGAACAAGAGTGCCACAAGTCTAACACTTTCAGCACTGACCCTAAATAAGAAAGAATAGGAATACCAAATAATGTGTCTTTCTGGTATTCTATACAATAATTGCTAGACTCATTTTATTTCAGGCACACTTCAGGGGGTGAGTCACTGATTTAGTCTGTTCTCAAACGCCTCAACTGAGCCTTTCATCCTTCTGAGGTCGATAAATGAATACCAACCCAAGTTGGGTGATAGTTGGTGTATAATTTTTATATATAAAGCGTTTAAGCATAAGTGCTATATAATAAAATATCATTATCATTTGGTCATGGACGTCTGCTTGAATACACAGCAACTTGGTTGTATGGGCCTATACACACTGATCTTAACAATACATATGGTGATCCATTGTTGTATGAAATGTCATCACATTATAGTGATATCGTAACCATATTTTTCGTAGTGCACAATGCTATGTGATGCCATTTCTTGTTTTATCAACGTGTGAACGGTTGTGTCCATCACTTCCCGCGATATCACTTCGTGGTGGGGTCAAATTACATCACTTCCTGTGATGTCATTAGGGGGGTCAAGGGTCGTGTGGTGTCACTTCTGCTACCCCTGGCATTTTGGTGAAATGACGTCCCTGCAACAAAGATTTGGATAACTTTCCGATCTTCCCTGAATCTCCTGGAGAGGTGTGTCTATGATTCACAAACCCGTGCGGCAGACATGGTGCTATAAACATGTTAAGAATCACCTTAAAAGGGAATGGTCTTTTCTTAATACAGCACTAATTCACAAAATGTTTTATAATGGCAAAACCCTATTGGAAAACACTCATGAATTAGGGCCTTATTCTGTGTAATGGCAAGGCAAGTTCCAAATATATATACACTACTAAATGATAGATCAATCGAAGAAACAAAATTGAAACACCTGGAAATGGGACATAGCAAAATCGAGGGTGTTAGATTGTGCGTATTTAATGGGAATTGCTTCTGTCGAATTTCTGAAATAGTTCTGCTATTTGAACGGATAGGGAGTAAGGTTTTCATGTGATAAAAGGCAGGATATTATACTTTAAGGCACTCAATTCGAGTTGGGCGGTATTCCAACGATAAATCTGCCGGATTACCGCCCAACCAAATTACTGTTACTACCATTTGGTCCACCGGATTACAGGTGGCGGTGGCAGAGTTAATCCACATTTTTTGAGAGTCCATCGGACTCTATGGGGCATTTTCGCTGGAATGACTGCAAAGGTAATTCCACTGGTTTTGCAGATTTTCGTCGGAAAGTGAGAGGATTTGCACGATGCTCGAGGATTTGCATGAGCTAGAGGTAAATCATCCACTCCAGGGCCATACTCGTATTATGGCAGAGTGAGAAAAGTGGCGGTAATTCCGTTAACATCAATTTTCTTCCACACCTCCAAAATCATAATGAGCCCCTAAGTCTTCTTCAGCCCATACCAGGCCGGTTCTTATCCTGACATTGATGGTCGCCCAGGCCATATCAAACACTTTGTTTTCCATGAACGCAGTTATGCTGATACGCAGTTTGGTGGCTAAAAATGAAATTGTTGATTAAGATTGCTGTCTACTTCTTTATTCACGCTTTTAATGGATAGTTTCAAATATAAATATGTTCTTTCCTTCCATTCATTAATTAGGAAGATATCAAAGTCTCAGGGGGAAATGCTGTCAGCACACTGCCAGGGTACACATTAATTCATCAAAGACAACTGTTTACGGATGTTAGTGTTTCGATAGATGATTATTTCAGATCACATAGCTTGGGCAGATTGTGTTGGGTACCTGGTAAAACTGAACTCTGAACATTTTTAACACAGGCATAAAAAAACACTATTCATGCAGTACATGTATACAATCTATCTCTTTTATAAAGGGATTAGTGGATTACAGCAGATTGCTAACACTGGATCTGCTTCCAACTGACTCTTAGGCAGATAAAAAGCAAGCAGCTGAAAGGAATGAATTAATTAGGTTTGTACCGAACTTCCGCTTCGAATAGGATTTCGGCCGAGTTCAGGCTGACAAATAGTTATTCTTGTCTGGCCAAATAATTTCTATCTGTCCGGCCCCTACCAAATATCTTGCATTCTCATTTTAATGCAAAGTAACAACTCAGTAAAGCAAATGTGGAGTGCAGATTGCAAAAGGGAATGTAATTAAATAATGTTTTAACGCATTCCTGAATAAATATGACACTTAGGTGCACATGTTTGTGTAACGGTAAGCAGCTGTTTGCTTTACTGCAAGTACTCGCCATTCCCAGTGCCATCGTTGCTCCTGCTGCCTCTGCCGAACTCCCCCCCTTCCCTGATTGGACAATCCAATCTTCAGGGAGCAGCTGTATTGAGCGCTGCATGGGAGTTCACTCTCTTTGCAGTGTGATCCCACCGTGATCACATCGCCTGACCCAGCAGCCCTGTAGAGCATTTTTGTAGCAGGTAAGCAGGTGTTTGCTTTACTGCAAGTCTTTGCCATTGCCTATTGTTGCTCCCTCTGCCTCCTCCTCCATCATTTTCCTTCACCAGCCCCCCGCCCCTTCCCAGATTGGGCCATCCAATCTTCTGGAAGCACGGTTAGGAGCAAGCAACAGGGCAGCTTTCCCCGGGCAGCAGGCCAAGAGCCAAAGGCAAAGGGCAACTCCCTAGGGCAGCTCCCTTTCCTGTTTGCCGTGATCACTCGGGGAGCTCAAGTCAGGCCTTTAAAAAAGCAGTCTGCAAAAACATTAAGGTGATTGTCGTCCTTTGGTTTGCAGAGACACCTTTGTAGTTTGTGACTCCTGCATTGAGTTGCCCCACTAAAGTGTTGTAGTCAGGTGCATTGTGAGCATAGGCCTCATACTGTATTTATCTGCATCTGCAAGCATAACCACTAGGTTTGGCTTCAGATGTTCCCTGACCTGCAGTATGTATTACTGTAGTACAACACTTTGCTGACCCCAACTTCCCTTTAATCTCCACCTCCGAGTTGGACTCAACTGCAACTGAGTAGCCCATGTTGTTCTAGCAGCTCATCATTTTTTTAATACTTCCATCTTGCCCCTGCCAGTATGCAGCCTATGTATTATAAAACCTCTATTTTGTTAAGTATAGCCCTGCACTGCATTTAGTTGAATATTTGTGCATAGCTCTGTACTGCATTTAGCTGAATTGTTTGATTATAGCCCGATATATTTATTTATTTATTTATTTATTTGTCGCCAAAAACCCACAGGTATCAGTGCGCAGAGGACATCAACACAAAAGTACAAACACAGAGATGGGACAGAGAAGTCAGAAAATGCCTGGAGGCGAGTCAACAATGGTTTTACTTAAAGAGTAAGGTTTTAACTGTCGGCAAAATCTTCTGATGTTGTTTTCTTGTCTCAGAGCCAAGGGAAGAGAGTCCCAAAACTTGGCAAAAATGACTGGGAACGATTTTCGTTGGCCGTTTGCCTGCTTGAAACCTAGATTATTGACCAGTGCCAATGTCGAGGATCGAAGCGTTCTTGTGTGCTCATATGAAGACACCATGCTCCTTAGGATATGCTCAAATAGTTCCATTAATGCATCTGTGAAAGAGCACAGCTGCCTTAAATTTTACATCTGCAGGGGCTGGGAGCCAATGCAGAACTTGTCGGATGCTAGCAATGTGCACTCTCCTTGATTTCCCTTTGATGACAAGTACTGCATCATTCTGTGCAACTTTCAGTTTTTCAAGCACTACTTGCTGGCACCTACCAATAGGACATTATAGTAATCAAGCTATAATAATATTATGGCCTGTGCTATGGATGCACAGTTACACTCTGAAAGGAAAGGACACATGTTTTCAACAAGCAGAGATAGTAAGAGCAATTTTGTGCAATCTGATAAACATGGGCTTTAGAGTTAAGTAAGGAATCGAGATGAATACATAATGTTCTAATCTTCTTGGAGACTAAGATACTACGGTCGTGGATTATGAAAGACTGGTATCTAGGTTCAAGTTTTGCCCCGGCCTGAGGTCACCCAAATATCAATAACTGAGTCTTGTTTCTGTTTAAGCACATCCAATTAAGATTCATCCAGGCTTCAATCCGGGTGTAGGTATGGTCTAAATGTGTCATATCAAGCTCATAGTCCCCAGAAAGTTCCAGCACTAGCATATTTTTATCAGCGTTATTGGTGAAAAAAACTACTGTCTCTTCCATGAGACTATATGTCAGCCTAATGTAAAGATTGAAAAGTATTAGAGACATACAAGCCCCCTGGGGTACACCACAGACATTGAGAGCTGGGGGGAAAGGGAGGCAGCATCTCCCCAGCACAATCTGGAGTTGTTTCCTGGCTGCATACCCCTACATCTCTCAGGATGTACAGGAGGCGTTCATGATCTAAAAGTTCAAATGCCAGTGACAGATCTAGCAACACAAGTAGCCCTGTGTTTCCCATATCCATGATTCCTAACATGTGAGTCTGAAGATCTAAAAGAGCTGTTTCTGTGCTATAGGATGACCTAACACAATATTGTCTGGGGTGTAAGATATCAGACGCTTCTACAAAGTTTGAAATTGGGTCATTGCTGTTTTATCCAGTATTTTCAGCAAAAAATTACAGTTTGTGATGGATCTTACATTGTTTGTCTCTTTAGGGTCTAATTCTTGTTTCTTTACCATAGGTGTGATTGGAATCACCTTGATGGATTTAGGAACCTGGTTGTTGTGAAAGGACTAGTTGACAAATCTCACAAGGAAAGGGGCAAACATGTCTTTCTAATCAAGGTTTAATTTAGGTTGAATTACATTTTCTGGGTAAAATGAGGAATGCAGTGAGGTCAAGATGTTAACTTTGTCAGGAATGGATACAGGGGAAAAATGTAATTTCGGTAGTCCTTCACTAGTCCCTGCTTTAGGTGTAAGGAATATGTCAGTCTTATTGATAACCAGGTCACTTTGAATCTTTTCCTGGGTTTTCAAGACTATTGCTTTGAATGCCAGTTGCACCATGGCACATTCCTGGTTGGTTGGAACACAGGAAATTGATTGAGCTTTTGGCATTTATAGGAGCTTAAAGATCTCAAACAGTTTTGTTTTAGTTGTTATTGGTCTCCTCAATCTGCTTATTGAAAAGGTGTTTGTGGGATTGAAAAAGTGTGGACTTCCAGGCTTTTTCTAAGGTTTTTCAAATGATTTTATTTGACTCAGTAGGGCATTTAATAAGCCACCTAGTTTCTACTTTTCATTTGTCTTACTTCAGTAAACTAAGTTCCTGAGTAAACCATTTTTGGTCGGACATATTGTCCCTAATTAGTTTGTCCCTAAGCATTGCCACTCTATCCAACATGCCAGTAAGACAGAGATTCTCCTCATTGGCACACCTGCACCCTCCTCTTCTGTCACTCTCTGGCCGGCCTCCCTTGGCCCTCTTCCTGCTCCCACCTGTGAGGCTAAGAACCCAGGGGTTATCTTCCACTCCACACTCTCCTTTTTTCCTCACATCTCTGATATCTCTAAGAAAACAAACTGCCAATTGCAGCTCCTCAGAGATATTCTTTGTTTCCTCTCCTTCCCCCAGAAGCTCACTGTCTCTCGACCTCTGTTTCTCTCGAAGGCTAGACTACTGCAAAAGCCTCTTTCTAAATCTGCCTGCTTCTACTCTCCACCCTCTGCAACTCATCCAGAACAGGACTGTGATACTTGTCCTTGGCCTCAAGCCCAGGGATCGTATCTCTCAAGCACTGACCTTTCTGCATTGGCTCCCAGTTGCAGCAAGGATTAAGTTCAAGACCCTCTACATTGTCCACAAGGCCTTCTGGGGCTTGGGGACTCAATACCTCCAACTCTTTCTTTGCAAATAACTTCCAACTCAAGCTCTTCGCTCCTCCTCCTCCAGCTCCTTCAGGTTCAGTCGCGCCTCCAAGCAACGAGTTGGTGGTAGATCTCTTTCCTTGGCTGGGGGCTCCCTCTGGAGCAGCCTCACTGCCTCTCTGAAACTTGAGGAGAAACATCACTGGTTCTGGAAGCACCTCAAGACCTTGCCCTGCTGATTTCCTGTCTGATACTGCACTGGTCACCTGGCTACCCTCTGATTCGAGCCCAGGTCTCAGCCCGCCCTGTTGCACACCCACACTGCCTCGAGGCAACCCTTGCACTTGGGTCTGTATCTGTAACCCTACAGTCCCCCAACCTGCACTTTTGGTCACCTGATGTATGCATTTACCTTGCACCTGCCACCTACTGGCAGCACTTCTTGTTATTGTTTTGATCTCGTGTACAGCACTACCCCATCTTCTTTCCCCTGGCACTTCTACCCTCCCCCATCCCCTGCACTTGAGCGATCTCAATGTCACTTGGCCTAGAAAGATCATTGTCTCTATCCTCCCTCGGTTCCCCCTTCCTTGCCGCGTCGCACATTGAAACACTTGTGTATAGGCGCTTTACAAATGACATATCATATCATATCATGTGACCCAAGGTGGAATTAAAGGCATTAAGAAGGAAAGTTGGAGAGTCCAGTTCAGGGGTAGAAAGCATAACCTAATTGATACATTCCTGAAGATCTGTAATGCACACTCTATTGAAGTTACGACTAGTAACTTTCTTTGGTGGATTTTTAGTTTTCAGGGGAAGATCCTGTATTTGAATTTGGAAGACTACTGCATAATGGTCTGACCAGATTCATGGTGTGGTGTTATTTATCTGCACAGTTAGGTGTCTAGCAACTACCCAATTAAATGTATTCCCTTTATCTGTGTTGGGGTCATTATTGAGAGCAGAGTAATCCATATTGTTTAGGGCTGTTTCAAGAGTGATGGCTTCGTTAACAGTGCTATTGTTACACCACTGATCAAAATCCTTGACCAGAAAGGTGGAGCTGTTTGGACCATTTACACCACTGAGGAGTTGGACGACTTCTTCGTTGAAGTCAGGCATGTCAATGGGAGGACGAAAAACGAGAAGAAAGTTGACACAGCTACGAGTGTTAGGATCATTTTCTAGTGTAGATGTTCACATTTATGGCATTAACGAGTTGTCTGGAAGAATTTTAAATGGTATCTGGTGATAATAGCTACTCCGCCCCTCTATTGCATTAAGCTGAATATTTGAGTATAGCCCTGTATTACATTTAGTGGACTTATTTGTGAATAGCCCTTTATTGCATCTAGCTGATTTTTTTGATATAGACCTGTATTACATTTAGTGGAATTGTTTCACTATAGCCCTGTACTGGATTTAGCTGTATATGTGAATATAGCACTGTATTGCATCTAGCTGAATATGTGAATATAGCCCTGTTCTGCACTTAGCTGAATATTTGAATGTAACCCTTTACTGCATTTAGCAGAACATTTGAGTATAGCCCTGCACTGCATTTAGCTGAATTCTTTCAGTATAGTCCTCTATTGCATTTAGCTGAATACTTTAGTGTAGCCATGTATGGCATCTAACTGAATATGTATGTATAGCTCTGAACTGCATCTAGCTGAATATTTAAATGAAGTCCTGCTTTGTTTTAGTGGAATTATTTGAGTATAGCCTTGTATTGTTTTTGCTGAATATTAGATTATGGCCCTGTACTGGATTTAGCTGAATATTTGAGTATAGCCCTGTATTATATTTAGCAGAATATTTGAATTTGGAAATGTATTCACAATTGAGAACTTGTAAGTCACTCTACAGTTCTTCCACATGGCCTGCATGTAGTGGGACAAAAAAATGAATCCCTTGTTAGAGATAAATTCCTTAGAAAAACCTACCCTGGTAAAAATACCAAGTAGGGCCTTAGCAACAGCCTGAGCTGTAGCAGTCCTCATAGGTACTTCAGGATACCTAGTAGCATGGTCTACTACAACCAGGATAAATCTGTTGCCTGAAGAGGTTGGAGGGTCTAAGGGACCAACAATGTCGATTCCTACCCTCTCAAAAGGGACTCCCACCACTGGGAGAGGGACTAAGGGTGCCACATTCTTGGCTCCACTCTTGCTCCAGATGTCTGCCAGATGTCTGACAAGTGTGACAGCTCCTACAGAATGTATCTACATCAGACCCCAATTTAGGCCAGTAGAAATAAAGATAAAGCCTTTCCTGGTGTCTAGTCTCTAGAGGCACTACAAGTCTTCTATAGTCCTCTGGGATAGACTCAGTTGCTTCTCTGTAGAAGAGGCCATCTTCCCAGTATAACCTATGCTTCCCTGGCTCTTGCCTTTCCAGCTGGGAAGCTGCCTGCTGGCTAAGACCTTGAAGAGTAGGACACTCTCTTCGAACTCTGCTGAAGTCTGCCCTACAGGGGCTACCTTCTGCCAGTAAAGACTGCAGCTCAGAATGGTCTGCAGGATACAGATCTCCAACAGGGGCAATATCTTCTTCCAGCTCTGATTCCTCAGCAGCTGATTCAACCATTCCAGGTTGTTCCTCACACTCAGCCTCAGCTGGTGGAGGAGTCACAGGTGTGACTTCGGACAATCCTCTCAGGGATGTCCTTGTGGTTAGCACAGGAGTGCTTGCTGGCTTTTTCTTTGAGTTTTTAGGTTTCCCCTGTCCCTCCTTTTTCTTTGACATAGCAGTCAGTAAGTCCTGTGGACTGGGGGTTATAGTTTCCTCTATAATTTCCACTACAAAGCCTCTTAAGGTACTCTTTCTGGCCTTCCTTGTCTGCTCCTGTTTCCTTTTGCTGGGAGGCCTGGGCTGATTGATACAACGCCGAGAGTTTTTAAGTCATTCCCCAACAGGACTCTCCCAGGTACTACACAATAACAGGTATCTTGACAGTCATGTCATAGCACTGGATGAGAGCTGGTAACTGTAGAAGCATTTTGACAGGGCTTCCAGCAAGCTTAGTGAGGTATGTGAGTGCCTTAGAAACATCCTCAACCTTGAAAAAAGATTCATCCACTACAGTAATGCTGGCCCCAGTGTCTCTGATGGCAGGGGTCTCAAAACCATTCAAAATTACACTGTCTTTTTAATACTCTTTAGTATTGTCTGGGATGCAATCATAGACATCTAAGTTTTGTTGTTCCCACAGACCTAGGGACACTAAAGAAACACTGTCTGAGACTTTCATGGGTTCCTCAGCCAATAGGTGAAAGTTTCCACTGGCCATTTGTACCTTTTTCTCTGGGGAGAAGGCTAAGGACACAGTGTGGATCCCTGAAGTTTTACCCTTACATCTGGTATCCTCTTTCACATGATCATTTGACCCACAAGCAAAACATTTTCCAAATGTCTTGATAAATGGGGGTTTGGTCTGACCTCCCACTCGTTTAGCACCAGAGGTTTCACTAGCCTGATTTGGTTTCTCATGTGTTTTACCCTTTATATATTTGTGGGCCTCTTTTGGAGTGGAGGTATTGGAATTCTCTTTGTTATCTTTCTTGTGCTGCTTTCCCTCATCCTTCTTCTGAGTAGCCCTGTTGGCAAGCCACAAGTCAGCAGCCTTTGCTAACTTCTTTGGATCAATTTTAGCTTCTCTGTAGCTGTTTTGCCATTGGTTCCTTTGGATGGGCCTTTGTCCCTGGCAGAGGTCCACATAGAAACAGTTGAGGTGGCCTCTGGGCCTGCCAATATGCCCAGCTAGAACAGGCTTTGGTGGACAAAGACATAGTGCAAGCATGGGTTTCTCTCTTGGCAGCTGGTCATCGTTGCAGAGGGAGAACCAGTTCCAGAAGAAGATTGCCAGGCAGTGGGAGTTGTTGCAGAGAGAAGGCAGGACTTTTCCAACAAGGCAGATATCCAAGGCCGCTACAGGTGAGGGTCATCACCCATCCAAGGCAGGAGGACAGGCTAAGGGTGCAGACACAGGTGGCAGCTGTGTTGGAGGGCATTCACCAGCAGGAGGCGGGCAGCCAGGGCTGCAGCACAGGAGACTGCCATTGCCAGGGCTGGGGCATGCATGGCCCATGCTCCATCTTTGAACGTGAATGAGTCTAACAGAGCTGCCCAAGACACTTAGGTGAGGATGGGGCAGTTCCTGGCGATCTTTCACATGGAGAGGGAAGCTTAAATTCAGAAGGTCACTGTCGAGGGAGAATTGGTCTTGACCAAGGTAGAGGCTGCACTGGAAGACATGGGCCTCATTACGAGATGAGGTGGTAACCCGCTGGTGCTACTGGCGTGTTGCCACCAACCTCATAACACCATTTCCACTGCCTGATATCCCAGTGCCACCCCAGTGACCCGGGATGCCAGGTGATGGAAACTGTAAGTCCCTATTTTCGTTGAGTCCCACAGGACTCCACAGGAATGGCGATGCGGAAGCACTGGCCCCGTTGCTAATGGTGCAGGTGCTTCTGTGAAAACCATACCTGCAGGGGCCAGTGCTCCCAGCAGGTCAGAGCTGCCAGGAGCACGACCCCTGCAGGCATTCTGATAGTCTGGCGGTCCAGAAAGGGTTATTTCCGGACCGGAAGACTTTTAATGATGCCCACATGGACTTGCAGTACATAGTTCTGTGGGTTTGGTTATTTTTTTCAGATGGGTTGGCATAGGCTTCCTTTGACATTTTAAAATGTGTTGTTTGCATTTGTTCTATTTTTCATAACTTGTGAGATTTTAAAACTCTGCTTCCTTTTTCTATCCAAGGTGTTGTTTTGTTATTGTAGCATGTGGTGTATGTGTCGTCTTGCTGTTGCAGGTCTGTACTAGTGGTTTAGTGCCCATGCTACTTTGGGACTCATTTTAGTGAGCCATATACTTTGGCAGCTGAGTCCAGTTATGTGTAGACATACATGTAGGCACGTCCCCACTACCTAATTTTGGTAATATGCATGTCAGTGTGCATAAGTGCAGGGCAAAAGGCGACACACACGCATGTACACCGATTTTTTGTCCTTTTGCACTCCGACATGCAAATGAAGTAAACACTACCAGCCATGAAAGCATGGCAGGTATCCAAGGTGTTGTTTTGTTATTGTAGCATGTGGTGTATGTGTCGTCTTGCTGTTGCAGGTCTGTACTAGTGGTTTAGTGCCCATGCTACTTTGGGACTCATTTTAGTGAGCCATATACTTTGGCAGCTGAGTCCAGTTATGTGTAGACATACATGTAGGCATGTCCCCACTACCTAATTTTGGTAATATGCATGTCAGTGTGCATAAGTGCAGGGCAAAAGGCGACACACACGCATGTACACCGATTTTTTGTCCTTTTGCACTCCGACATGCAAATGAAGTAAACACTACCAGCCATGAAAGCATGGCAGGTAGCATTTACAATGGATTTCTGTGGGGGCTTTTTGCTTTTTGCTGGTACATAAAGCTGACAGACCCATGGAGATACCAAGCATTTTTTTGCCAGCATCCACATGCATTTCGGTGCAAATGCTGGAGCATTTCTATGGCAGAGAAGGGAGGTCCTGGAAATCCAAGTTGCATCCTATCCCAACTCTTCACCATAAAAATTGACGAAAAGGAGCTGCAACATGACTTGCATGGTGTAACAGCCTTATGCAAGGCTTTTACACCATCCATTTACATTAAGCTGAGTAGCAAATTTGCTCCTATCTGTTTAGCCACTTCATCTACTTGTTCCAGGGTCAGTGGTTTGAGTATCATATCGCCGGTAGCATTACTTGGTGGGTCATTCTGGTATTGTACATGTCCCTATGCTTCATGACACCATATATCTCTATATTGCTATATAGGCCACTGTACAAGGTCATTGAGCAGTGTTAGCAGGTGACGTGTACACAGTTCAAAATGTTTGCACATCTTGTTTTGCAGCTTCTATGCAGTCAGTTTATTACTTTAAGTGCAGTGCTGTCATTGGACCAGATCACCCCGGATCTGGGATCTGGCAAAAAAAAAATGTCTCCTTGGATTTGGGCTCTGGCTCCCCTTTGCAGGGAAATCCATGTGCACACATTTTAGAATGCTGCTGTGTGTTCTGCATTTGTGGTCACTAGGCTCAAAGCCCAGACACTTCTCCACAAGGTCACTTGAGGGTCTGAGCACGAGACCTGTGAAATACTTTGTCAATGTTGCTGTACAGGCAATACTATACTAATGTGGATGAAAGAGAGTTGTCTGGCATTGTGGGAGGCACGTGCCATTGCACAGGAGGCCAGGTAGTGGAAGTGTATGTAGGTGATGTGAACTGCGCTCCACCCACCTGTGCTGCCATGCTCTTTGCTTTCCTTTTTTTCCACAGTTTGGCCACTGCCCATCTCTCTGCTAGCCATCTAAAGGGTAATACTGACATTCTGCATTCTAGTTCCTGGGTGGACCACTTTCGATCATAAATTAGCACATCCATATGCCCACTTTCTTACACATCAGGTGTGAACCATGTAAAAATACATACACCTCTCCCTCCCTCTGCAAGCAGACAGGTCATCTGCAAAAGGGCAGGGTGCTGGTAGTGAGCAACTACAGTCAACGGTGCCCGAGATCACCGGAGACAATGCTTCTGCCAGAACTTCAGGAACAAGCCCTGCTGTTGGCATGCCCTCAACCTCCGCCCCAAGGCAGATCTGCTTATATGTTATGCCTTCTCGTTTGAAGGAGCCTTGTGCTAACCCTGGGCATTATTCGGGCCCCCATATGGGAGGTAGCCTCAAATTTGGAATACCACAGTCCTACATTCTGATTGACGAAGACAGCTAGACCTGTCTTGCAGTATGGTAGTGTTTCATGTTTAGAAGGTTGGGAAATGGTTGGTGTTCTCCCTGTCATCCCACCAAAACCATGCTGTTGGTTGTGAGGGTGGTGCCAATCTCATAATGGGTATGCCGAGGGGCTGGTTCCTGTGCTGATGACGTCAATGACATTTCTCAGAATCAGTGTATGTCCTTCTTATATTTCCACTTTGGATCTTTCAGCTTTTGTTGTGGCAATCAGAATCCGCTTAGGCAACATGTTGAATATTGTGGGAGGGGGGTCTGCATCCGTGTGGTCCTGCACCTGGGCACTTTAGCACCTGGTTATGCCTGCTGCATTGTCTGCTTCTTTATCCTACCAGAGATACAACTCTAAGGGCAGTAGGTAGGTGGGCTAGTATACCTATCAGTTATTTTTGCGGCACCTGTCAAATTGTAGAGGACACCACCTCAGACCTTTCATTGTGGGGTACCAGTGACCATGGTCCATTGGCCATAGATCATAACGGGGATTAGGGTTTTGGGGTCTGTGGCATGCATTTCTGATTTATTTGGCATTACCTGCCCTGGTTCTCTATCATCACCTTACAACTCAGGCAGCCCTTTCTAATCCCTTTGGTCCCCACTTCTATCGTTTGTGCAGTCACACACTTGGAGTTCCATTGGCCATATGATGGTGTAGTGTTCTTGGATGGGGGGATTTGTGGTAGATCTTCCTTATCATATGGCTCTGGAAATATTGTTAGAGTTGTTGGCCTTTAATATGACAAGGAGTACGTTCTGATCCCGTGTTTTGCTCAGTTCCTACTGGCTCTGTGTGGTGGGAGTTGACCTAGGGTTGCTTTCCCCCGAGGTCTATGCCTGGGGCATCTGTGATTCAGGGGGGTTTCCCTGGATTTGCACTGTCCGAGGCTAGGGGTCTGCTGCGTGTCTGAAATAAGCCTGTTGACTGGTCCGGTTATGTGAGTGTCCATTGCACGTGATGTCATGCCTCTCTTCTGTTTGTCTTTGTTAGGGATGTCCTATGCACTTCCTTCCCTATCATTGGGGTGTGCGGTGGGTTCCTTGTGATTCTCCATGGGGTTGTCACTGCTCCTGTTGTTCAGCGAGGGTAATTCCTTTGCAGTCCGAGCAAGTGCTAGTCCAGCATTTGGATTATTGGTACACTTCATGGAGTCAGTACTCTAACATGGAAGAGGAACGTGTTTTTAATGCTTTGATTATTTACCAGTACTCTTCATTACTCGCACTCCTACTATTCTTCATCAAAGCACTGACATCCTTATTTACTCGTAGTCCTACTTCTCCTCCCAGTACTGATACCCTCCTCTCCCTCCCCAATGGTAACATTGTCCGAGCTCTATTATACTGTCAGGTGGATTATGGGATTGATCAAGTGATTTATATCCCAGACTATGATGGGGATAAATTAGGAGAATTTAACATTTTGTGAAGGTGTTCTGTTGGAAGCCCGAGCTTCCTCACTGAGTATCTACTATGACCAGGAAGTGGAGGAGTTATACCAATTCCCCGTATGTAATCTGAGCATCCGGTAAGACTTTCTGTGCAATTGCGCCATGCAATCACTGTAGTCCCTTGTTTAGCACTTCCATTAGTCTCCCAATTCGGGTCCACATTGCATTTTGGGTCTGCGTAGGGGGGTGTGTATGACGCACCTTTCTATTACAATGTTGATTTTAGCGTATGCTTTATCAGCTCATAGCACAATGGTTATGTGAAGCGCAATCTTAGCACTGGCGCTAAACCTTTGCACTATTTTTGCACATTAGGCCCCCTGGGTTTAATTATTTTAACACACTACATGAAGAGGCACATAATATGTACCTGTTGGAAATATAGTTGAACAGTTTGTTACTGCTCGAGTTGAGTACTGCTGCCCATCCGTTCTTACCCCCACATGAATTGCTGCATAGATGAAGGAGACCACCCGAGCACTGAATTCTCTGCATTCGCTTTCCTACAACCAAGATTTGACTTCCTTCTTTTTTTACCTGAAAGAATTTCCCAGCACTGTGCTTTTTTTGTTACTCATTGTGTAGTGTGTTCACCATCTGATGAAGATGTCTGGGCGACTGTGAAAGGCAATACATTTTACCATCTCATCATAATATTTAGTTTGCCCAATGAAGAGTATCAAAACTTGTTTGTTTATGATTCTCAATTACCCAAGAAGTATAGGGGTGTCGTGCATTACTGGAACGTGTATCACTGGCACGATGGCTGCCACTGTATAATACACTGGTAAGTTGTTTAGAAAGCTTTAACGATCCAGTAATATATGTTTGTTACCTCGGGCTGCAGTGTTTTGGATACTTCGAGTAACTGTTTTTCTTTATTATAACACATCAGTTATGGATTTTATTCCTCGACTATGCTTAATGAGACTACTCCATAGAGGTGTTACGAGCATCAAGTGAATGCATATTTTAAATGGCTTCAGAGTTTTGTAGGATCAAAAGAGAAGAGTTCTGAAATGCATGTTTCTTCTGGGAAACCGTCAGATCCTCATTAATACTGGCACAGTTTCATAACACTGGCTGTATCCACAGAGCTAAGACACCTTACGGCGTCTTCCACTTTGTTCTTTGGCAATGATGTGATCGTTATACTTTCAAAGTAGTCTAGCATTTTCTTCGATAATGATAAGGAACATCTGCCATTGTTACCTATGTGAATTAGAAACTTGATGTCCTTGTTTTGCTTCAAGGCCCAGCGTGTACCTTCCTTGTCTATTTTTGTGTTACATGCAGGCATGCAAGGTGCAGTACATGAAAAACATTAAACGTGTGCAGCCTTTTCAGCAGTCAGCGTCACTCTAGAGAAATGTAACACGCCTTTGAAATGTGTTACCAGCTGTTAAGAACAGGCTGTCACTTGCATGTCAAAAGTTCGAGGAATCATGGACACTCAACTTGTAACCAAAACAGGCATGCACTTGGCCACTAGCCACGTGATGTCTTGTGCAAGAGAACCATTTCTCGTTAGTGGCTTGGGCATACACTAGACACAGTTCTCATCACTGCGACAATCTCATCACTGCGACAATTTTCTAAACACTATGGACGTTTCTCTTTTCTGACACAATAATTAAAGCAGACCCACTTATGCTTCTTAGCATCCACGTTCTCGTGTCCTTGAAAAAAATATTTTCCTCTAACGTTTGACCTTATCCATGAAAGTTCGTCAAATTTGGCAAACACCTCATCTGGCCAGATACGAAAATGCATTCTAAATTTGGTGACGTTTTTCACATGACAATGTTGTCGAAAAGGGCCGTTACGTTGGCTTTTCTAGTCTGGTGAAAATCACTTTTTGGTCAGATCTCAAAATGGAAGGCTTTAATTTGTTAGATTCTTGTAAATGGGTTGCCCTTGTCTTGATCTGGTGATTGCAACAAACATTTTGAACATCTAGATCAGCCAAACTCAAGATCTCCACTTCTTACGAAACAGCATATGGATACGGTCATGCATGTGCTGTGGGGTCAACGTATATACTATACCTGGCTGTGCATGCACATAACCACTCACCATGACCAACAATAATACAGTATGGCCAGAATGACACACTTGCTAAAGGTCAGGTAACCCACTAACCAATATAAGCTCAAACTCTGCATACTTATCTCACTCAAAAAACTCACACAACCATCTCTCCACCACAAGCCGCACGCACTTCACAACACTGCAACAACACATAAGCCGGAGCAACAGCACACGCGGACTGACACCGATCCAATACCCGCACTATAGCTCAGCACCTGGTGTATACCGGGTTGAAGCTGCCAACAGAAGACCACTCCTCTCACTATCCTACTCCCTCTTCACCTTACTAACCCATCCCACCTTATCGTTTACAGATCCGTCAGAGCGCCTGGGGACCAATTCCATTGGTGACGGTGCGCAGTACAAATACCTTTAACATTTAATATTTATACCAGAATTCAATTCAATAGGCATCCACAACAGTCACTTCACAGGAGTGTGCACAAAGCGTTTGTGCCAAACAGACACAACACAAAAAGGGCACCCGTAAAAAAACACGTTTTTTTATGTGTTAAGGTTACCACCTATACAAAGTTGCTGAGTAAAACATGCAAACACGAAGGTACACTCAGAACAACTAATGCATTTCCTAAATCACGAACAGTTCATCCCGAACCCTGAATTATTTTTAAAAACATGTCTTTATTGATTGGTTGCAGAGTTCGGCAGTGAGTTCAGTCTGCTCCAGACACTGTGTGGTTGTGTATTCTGAGAGGAGATGCACCGGTGGTCTGAACTCTGTTGAAGCACAATTGGGTTACTACACCTTTAATTTTCAAAGACCGCCTTCAAAAGTCACCCCCAGTCGCAGAGCGCGGCGCAGAGTTCGGCAGTGAGTTCAGTCTGCCCCAGGCGCTGTGTGGTTGTGTATTCAGAGAGGAGCCCAGTCCACTCCAGCTTCCGCACAGGTAAAAATGACTCGTGTCCCGCTGGTAGCGGGTGACTGTCTGAAACAGCCTGTACAGTACGGCCCCCAGACGAGGCACAAATCTTTACAGTATCACAGGAAACCGAAATGTGGAACTGCGACAGAGGTAAGCACAACCCCAATGCCTGAAACTCGTGATGTCTATACAGGAAATGTTAACATAACAATCCCCTCATTAGCACTCTTGACATCAGCGGTGCTTAAAAAGCTAAGAGATGCTTATTCAAAAGAAATGAGTCACAAGCGAGTCTGATCCCTGTAAGCACGACATACACTGAGATAAAAACTGGATTACATGAGGTGATCCAAACGCTCTTATCTGCCATTCTACCATCACCATCGGTATATGTAGATGCCAGCGACTCGATGTGCATTTCCACGTTCGAAATAAGGGACTCAGACTTCTTAACACTGAATTTACAGAGTGAAGCCGACCTGCGATTGGGCGGTCCACACGGCGTCACAGTGGATGGCAACCTTAGGAATGTGACTGAAGTGCAGGGAGTTGGTCAGCTGCTCGCGGGACAAATAAGTGCACGCTCGATGTATACTTCACTAGCTCCTGCCGCGGTGACCCTGTTTGATGTTTCTGCCATACCAAGACGTCCATCTTTGAACGGTTCGCTCCAGATGGCCCAAAAAAGTACGGGTAGAAATCGTGATTCCCCCATGACTACAATCAAAGCAAGCAAGTCTCGCTCAGCTGAGGTACCGCGGCATGAAAAGCCGCCTACTCCTGTAATAAAGAGTAACAATGTTATCCTTGCAAAAAATCAACCGCAGTATGGCGTGAACGCAGAAAAAATAAACTCCGTAGAATTGGAGACAGTAGAACATAACGCCGAAGCCTCAAAAGAAAGTTCCTTGCCCATTGTCATGTCAGAGTACCCTGGCAACCTTTCTTCTAATGACATGTCCGCATCAGAGATTGCTGCAAGAGAAGCTCGTCTAACAGAAAGATTAAAAGCAGACTTTCTGATGATGCGGGAGCATCTAGAGGACAGTTATACTCAAAAATATGCAAAATCCCATGAAAAGACAAATTGAGACAATTCAGTGGCTATTAACAATCAGCCTGCAAATACAAGTGTGCCCTATGGAAAAATATCTCTCCAAAATAGAAATAATGAAAGTGAGAGAAAGAGAGCGAATTCAAGCTCAAATATAAATGAAGTTCCTAATTCAAATAATCCAATGGCTAGCTTTTCAGTACCGCTGGATAGTGACTCAGTTACAGAGTCCAAGAATAAGGCACACTTATGAACAGCGGCTGGTCTTCAAATCCATAATAACGTCCTTGCTGCAACGTCAACTGCCATGTTGCCATTCATGAAGCTATACGAGTCAATAAACAACTCAATAAATGAACACACCTCATTGTTGGCAACCATAAACAACAAGATTATAATGATGGAAACTCTGATGCAGTACATCACGCAAAAGCTTGAGCACGAGGTCGATACCTCACGGAGCTGGCAACTACGGCTAAGCAATATTGCCAGACAGGAAGCAGAGGAAAAAGTCGACCTGATTGATCCAGTTATAGAATGCACCAAATGCATGCATCATAGTAGCACAAACAGGCCACAATCCATGGCCAACTCCACATACAGAGCCACTGAAAAGGGCCCCGGACTGTCGGCAATGACTTCAGCAAATGAGACAAATGAGATCTTTAAAATATTACATACCACAAACAGAGATACGAATCAATCTAGGCATAGTTCCATCTCACCGAACAAAAAGTTGATGAACCAAGCTTCAACTGAGAGAGCCTTAAAGATAACAGCTAACACCGGTCCGCAGACTTCCATCGTGAAAGCTCCAGAGATAGTCTTGACACCTGACGTACCACCTAAGGGTGCGACTGATGCTTTAGAGCCAGAGCTACTGGTCACGACCGCATAAATTAACATGGGACCCAATCAAATTTTACCTGATTCAAGTTTGCAAAATCTAACCAGTAAATTATCATTTGGAATTTTTAAAGGAGCTGCAAAAACAATAAAAGCCCCGGTTAAATCGAAACAAAAGCCTCAAGAAAAATCCAAAGTGCAAGTGCTCAAATTGAGGCTTGAACCGATGGCAAAGAGACCACAAACTAATGAAGCAAAAAAATTCATAAGAAACATTTTGACTCCTCCTTGAATTAGTTTATTTGAACGAGTTGAGAAAAAGCAAAAAAACGTCAATGCAACAAACAAAGGAAAATCCACAGAATACGGAGGCTTTGATATGTACAAAAAGATCGAGAGAAGAATCACAGAAAGTTGAAGATTTGTCTTCTGAAGCTTCTATTGATCCCTGTGAATTTTCAACGACGATGATGAGGAGGGTTCCATTACGACGATCGAAGAAAAAGTAACCTCTCCAGGTATTAACGAAAAACAGACTCAATCAAGGCCCTTCAAAATGACAGAAAATGTGGTGGCAAATAGTTTGGTCCTGAAAAATCAAATTTCCATGGCGCCTTTACAACCTGAGAAGGCCAGGCGGGTGTTTAGAGTGATCTCTCCCAAAGTTAAAGCAGTTAATAAACAGACTATATTACAGAGTTTGCCCTCAAATCTGTATCTAAAACAAACAATGTCTCAAAAGATAAAATGCAAACGTCAGCACAAAGATACATTGCACCATGCAAAGGAGCTACAAAAAAGTAGCACATGGAAACTACAACTTGAAACATCTTAAATGAAAAAAATGAAGTGAATTTAAATCGCTGTAACACAATTAAGTTGATACATAGTATCCAATGTTATGTACGATAGGATCAGAAGACATTGCAGTGGTTGAATATATGCCAGAAGATCGACTAAATTGGGTTACTTTACATATCAAATCAAAGCTTATAGTGAAGCAACTCTTGACGCCAAGGATGATCTGATGTTTTTTGGTTTCGATCTGCAGCTCCTTGAGGAAAACACAATAACTCGAAACCCCTCAAAAATGTCCCATGCCACTCAAACGAGCAACGAGCAAAGAAGGGACGAACAGCGAGATCAACTAAAGTCTTCCTTTTCGACCTCAAGAAATGAAACCTTGAGTACATCATGGAAATTACAATCACGAAAAAAGAGTCACCACTTGGATAGGAATATTATAAAGGTTTCCACCTACCATCTGGCTTCATTGAACACTAGATGCTTTGCCCATTTATTTCAGGAGAAATGGCCTTCATTAGATCAGTCCTCCATACTCTGTCCATAGGAAACCTGGATGCGTGAGATGCCAGTAAACAACGGATATACAATCTTTTTAAATGCTGCAGGAAAGACCATGTTTGGTCGCCCCTTTGCTGGTCTGATCACGAAGATCACAAATAACATGAATTGGACTATATTAAAATCTGAAAATCCCAATATGTTCACTCAAGCAACCACTTTACAACTTCCAGCGACCAACGATCTCCTAAAGCATCAATTATTGCTAATTAAAACTTACTGGAATCCTGCGATGATCGCCCAAACAAAATTCATATCGACAGTAACAGCCTTGATTGATGAGTGTTTGCTATCTTTTGACGATCCTGCGATCATAATGTGCGGCGATCTGAACTATGCCTAGTTTAATAAACAGAAAGAACTACGTAAAGTGCATAGCTCAAAGGGGTCAACACAACCACTCGACAGAGGTGATCGCTGGATGAAGATGACAATGAGAGATTGCTCAATGTTAAACGGTTGCACTAGAGGAGACATACCTGCATCACACACATGGCATCGTGGGACCAGCACGAAGACCCTTGATTATATCTCAGCCTCAAGAAATTTAAAAAGTAAAATCTCAAACCTGACAACATTAAAAACCATGAAAAGTGATTATGATGCACTGCTGCTGACTTGGCAGCAGACATCGAACATTAGCTCTAATAATAAATAAAGTGGACACATAACCACCAACAGTTCCGCAACTAGGATAAGAATAAATGCAAACCAATTGAGCATTCTAACAGAAAAATATGCTGCATCAAACTGTTCGACGGCTATCATAAACTATAGTCTGTTATTGATGCAGTTTAAAGTTGGAAAAATGAGTCATAAGAGAGGAAACATATCCAATAAACACCCCTACAGTGTGGTTGTAAGTGAAGCAAAGAAAACACTGCAAAGGGAGCTGAGACAACTAAAAAGAAGGCAAGAAATAAATGGTGCTGTCCTGATGAAAAAACGATGCCTATAATATCGAAAATGGCTCAAATCATTTAACATCATGCGAGACCAGGAGCAAGCGGAAAAGATGTTACAGCTTATTATACGTAAGGACAGCAGACTTCTATGGGAAATAATTAACATAGGCACAATAAAATCAGCCTATGAAATGGCAAATGGAGTAAATGGTGCAAGATGGGTCACACATTACTCAGCTGTTTTCGACATACAGAGTGACCTAAGTGAAATACCAGATTTATCAGTAAATGCTAAATGGCATATCATCGAAACTCCTGATGACATAGAATGGGCGATTCAAAAACTAAACAATTCCTGAGCAGCCGGCCCAGACGGCATCTCTAACGTAATGCTTATAACAAACAGCTCATTATGGGCCAAGTTCATTTCTGCCCTATTTGAAAAGATTGCAGTGAGTAAGACCCTACCTGATTCCTGGAGAAAACAATTGTAGTTCCTGTATTTAAGAAGGGCGATCGTAATGATCCGACGAATTACCATCCTATCGCCCTCCTTCATACTATAGGAAAGGTGTTCGCTGCTTTTCTTCAAAGAAAACTTGCAGACTGGGGCAAACAAGCAGCTGTGATTGATAAGCATCAAACGGGTTTCACTAAAGGAGTAGGCGTAGAGTTGAACTTGATTCTTCTCAATGCACTCAAACTTGAAACCATGAAGAGCAACAACAAACTATTTCTCGCTTTTATAGACCTAAAACAAGCTTTTGATACTATAAATCAAGAGAAATTGTGGGAAAAACTACACTCGTGGGCTTGCCCTTTAGATCTGCCACATCCCATAATAGCATTACATTCAAATACCACATTCTGTGTAAGATTAAACGCACAAGGCGATCTATCTGACGAAATTCATACAAAGAGGGGGGTCAAGTAAGGTTGCCCCTTAGCAGCACTACTGTTCAAACTTTTTATATCTGATCTCCCTATTGCCCTAAAACAACTGAGGACGTTTCCCCCGAAGATAAACAGACAGCATGTCTCTTGGGTCATTTATGCAGACAACATCGTCTTGTTAGACACTACACAAATTGGACTGCAAAGATCACAAGATGCCTTACAAAGCTACTGTGATAAAAATGATTTAACAATTAACACAAAGAAATCTAAGACAATGTCTTTTGGTCCTAGAAGAAATTTGCGGGATAAAAATTTCACCTGGAGCATAAAAAAGGAAAAACTAGACTCAACAGGCTGAATACGCTACTTAGGAGTACTATTCAACATCTCAAAATGGGAGTGGATACAGGATCTAAACGCATGAATGCAGATGCTAAACCTGCAAGGATTCAAATTGCATGTTGGATATGGTAAATTAACATTAAAACTGGTACTTGCAGTCTATCTACAAAAAGTAGTACCTGCAATATCATTTGTTAGTGAAGCAGGATGGAACATCTCAGCTGAAACCTGGTGCAAACTTGAGGGGAAATTTTGGCGCAAAGTTCTTCGACTGCCACAGAACCTCTCAATAGCAGTCATTCGATATGAATTAGGCATAGACTCACTATATGGTAGTTTCGTGGAAGTCGATTTCAGCTTGGCGTAAAATGAGAATGGTCCCAGTAGCTTGTCCATATAAAATTCTACACAAAAGAACCAATGCTCTAACATCTGATCTAATTGGCCAATAAGAACAAAAACTTCAAAGCATAATGCGCAATGCAGGATTGACTCCTGAGCTAGTCTTAAAAATGCCTCAAATAGCCAAAAAAGAATTGAGACCTTGGAACTGGATCTTAAACAACGAAAAGCAAAAAAAAGCTAGTCTCAGGTTGGACTTCGGAGCAGCGCTGCATGGACCCGATGAAACTCCCAAGTATTTGTCCAAATTCCCATCTCGTTACCATCATAACCAATTTATGAGACTGCGCTTCAACTTATATAAGACCAAAAAAAATATTGATGTTGAAGCATGAACCGAAAACTGTTGATAATCAGCGCAGGTACTGCAAAAAAGCCGTAGAATTAGTAAAACATCTGATAATTGAGTGTGTGTCACGGCTCGCTCCCTTCGCTCCCGTTCCCGCCACTTGGGGGCATGTTTTGGGGTTTCTTCCCTACTGGACATTTCCTCCGAACCTTATGCTACAGTGTCCTGATGAATTGGGAGCGCTAAAACCTTATTTCCCAAATTACTTCCCTTCCGGATACATTCCAGGTTTTTGGCAGCCAGCATGCTACTGCTACTTTAATCAAATGACTATGCTTCCCAGAATGCCTGGCTCACTGCCTCACCTCCTCCCTTGCAGGACAAGGCTGGGTGGAGGATAGGCAACACCTGTGGGTGCAGGTGCAGCAGGCGACACGCCTGAGGGGTGTGCTCGTTAAGCAGCTTTAAAAGCCTCAGTTTGCTTCAGTCCAGCGCTGGTCATTGTTGCAGCGTTCCTGTCGTGACTGGTCCCTTGTTCCTGATTCCTAGTTTTTGTGCCCAGTTTCTAGTTAGTGTTTCTTGTTCCTTGTCCTGGAATTTGTATTTGTATGCCTAATTGATTTCTGCCTTTTGGAAATCCCTTTCTCCCTTTCTCTGTCTGCAGGCAGCCTTTCTCTGAGCTTTCCTTTTGCTGTAGCCCAATTGCCTGTGTTCACTGTTTCCTAGAAATTGTCCTTTGCTACTGAAAGACTTGTTGCATTAATCTTTCCTTTACAGGTTTAGCTTCCTGCCTTCTCACCTTGGATGGGTGGGAAAGTTTCCCTTTTGATATCGTTTTCACTGCTCCTGATCCTTGCCTTCTATTGGGATCCATGCCATGTTTTCCTTTACACTTTTACATTTATTTCCTATTTTATTATTAGGTGTGGGAAGCTGTTGTAACTAGCTCCTGTGTGATTATCTTTTGTTTTCCACACTGTACTATTCCTTCTTGCCTCTTGACTTGGGTTTAGGTATTTAGTCATCCTCACTCTTTGCCTTTACTGCCTTCTGGGTTCTTGTTTGATTTACAGGGTTGTGGGTTAGTACTGACTTTTGAGTGGTCTTTCCGGTCCTCGTGAATACGGACATCCAAGTGGTCTTTCCGGTCTTCGTGAGTACTGGCATTCATGTGGTCATTCCGGTCCTTGTGAGTACTGTTTCCAAATTCTTTATTCAGTACCGTCTAGAGTGTCAGCTTACAGATTCTGTCCCTGCTTGCCCTCTACGTGGGCTTAGCGCTGTCAGTATCTGTAATAGCATAGTGGGTAAGGAGTTGCCGACTTTCCTTTCAGTCATAAGGAGGTTCTAAGTGCTTACCCTACATTCCTTTTCATATAGTGGTATACACGAGTCTTGGGTATTGAATGCACGTTGTTATATTCAAGGTTGTTTACTGTGTATTTTGTGCACATTTCCCCTGCCATATCCATCGCCTTCTTCCTTTCCTAACAGAATGACCAGCCGTTGTTCCCGTTTGAACATGGCCAGATTACGAAGGAAAGGCAGCAAGGCCTCTAACAAGCTTATACAGAAAGCTTCCCTTACAATTACCCGTGAAAATCGAATCTCTACTCCTGACTTAAATGAACTCCTTGACACGAATGGGTATTTACGTGCAAAGTATTTTACCCACTGGGTGGCCCATCCTACATTGCCTGATCCTAGCTCTGTCTTTAATTTTGATCCAGAGTCTATGTCCGCACAAGCCTTAGCAGTGGAAAACAACACACTGCTAGAATTTATACACACAAGTACCTCTGTTATTGAACCCCATGACTCTGGTTGTGCTTTACCTCAGATTGAACAGTTTCATGATTCAAGCATGAAGAATGGAGGGGTTCCTTGCATATCTTCTGTTTTCTGCCCTCAGTCTACAACTTACTCCTCTGCACAGGTTCTTACTGTGGTCTCTAATACCAAGGGGTCTGATGCCAATAGTCTGCTTAAAAGAAACACAGACCACGTCGGTAAGAGAGAGTATAGATCACAAGACCTGCAAGCAGTATATGACAATATACAATCAGTGCACTTCCAGATGGCTAGGGCAGGATCCAGCCCTGATGCCACCATGCCTTCCCCTGTGCCTACTGATAGGGATGTACAGTTAATGCGGGACATGCTAAAATCAGAATTTGAGGAGTTAAAACAAGAATACATTTCCTTAAAAGAGGAGAATAAGATGTTACAGTCTTTTCTGAATACACCTCCAACTTTATCCGTTGATGAAGTGAATACTGTTCAGTCCCTGAGTGCGGAGACTTTTGTAAATCATGATACTTGTCAATATGTAAGATCTATTGGGAGTGAAAGTCTTTTTTCAAGCACTGCGCTTATTCAGGGCACAGGTTCTGACAACTGTCCTACCGTTTGTCAGGAATTGCTGTTAGCTGAAGATTCACAAGTCACTCCTTTACCTGAGGCTTCCTGTGTAGCAGTTTGTCATAACTCTGAGCTTGAACACATACATGCTTCTGATTTCCAAACACAATCCACAATGGTGGCATACACAGAATCAGTCACAACTGTAGGCTTAGGTTCTGCCCTTGATCTAGCTGCTGAGACTGAAGTAGACATTCAAGCTGATGTGGAAAACGATGCTACCTCTGTGTTCGCTCTTCCTTCTGCCAATTTCGGTCACTACGAGCAGTCAAAGACAGTGCAGAATTCATGTTTTGATGGACTCATTCCACAGATTACTGAACCAAAAACCCGGCAGGCGATCCCTGAACTGTTGATTGTTAATCAGCCACTTTCAGAAGCTAAGACAGAGGAATGGTCAATTGACGAAATCCTGATTAACAGAGACTTTACTATGGTGATTCCTCTGGTTGATTTTGACTTCTACAAAGGAAGAGACTCTGTGTCATCCACTAAGGAGAGGGACGGCAGGGGTACAGCTCAGACTTTGGTTACTGGTGCCAAGGGGTCAACTGCCTTAAAGGGGCTTTCCATTCCTGAACCACAAGTGTGTCTGTCGACTTCTGGGACTTCAGACTGTCCTCCTACTACCATTGACTCTTCAATAATCCTGTCCACAGCTCTGCAGTCATCGTTGGCACACGTATCTTCGATCAATAAGAAAGTGCTATGTCTGCCAGTCACCCAAGAGCCTTCACCATGTACGCAGTCAGAGCCAAAGACCTTGACAAGTTTGTCTTCAGCTAACAAGACGGCTCCAGCTTGCATGCCCTCAGCCTCAGAATTTCCTCTGGCATGTCTGTCTTCGGCTACAGTGACTCATCCAGCAGATTATCCTTCAGCCATGGAGCCTCCGGTAGTACATTCTAAGTGCATGTCTTCGGTCCCAGAGCCTACTGCTAGTTTGGCTTCAGTTCATGGGAGACCTGTATCCTGCTCAGCCTCGCTGCCAATATCGGAGGTGTACCTGTCTACACTGTCAGATCCTGCTGCATATTCTTCTGCTCCAGAGATTCCTCCTGAATCCCAACCATTTACTGATGAACGTCCATCTTGCCCTTCTTATGCTTCAGGGGGATCACCAGAATGTCTGCCTTGTACACAAAACAATTCTCCCAACTACTTGACTGTAGCATCAGCGCCTCCCGAAAATGCAACATCTGAGCCTGAGACTTCTGCCAGCTCTCTCTTCAAAAACATCAAGCCGGCTCACGACTCGGGAGGGCCTTACATGCGAGGCCGCTGGACTTGCCTGGAGTATTACGAGAGAGAAACGGATGCCATCCGCCACGGCCCAGTCACCGAACGAGTAGCCGACCAGGATAGCGGGCTGGACGGTCCGCGTTTGGAGTCCGGTTTGGATCAACCGCTTGACAACCCTTTTGTTGCCGGATCCCACATGAGCCTTAGGGAAGGGACGGGCACGGCCTTCCAGCTGCAGCGCCAGTTGGGTGCTAGTAGCCAAAGGAGGGGAATGTCTGCTGCAGTTCAAGATGTGCCTGTTTTTGCTCCCGCTGCTAGTATGCCTGATGTTCCGAGTACTGTGTCTAACACTCCTATCAGTATGCCAAACGTTCCTGCGGTTGTATCCCACGTGCAACAAGGTGGCTACTTGACTGGCTACATGACTGTCAACGGGAGTGCCAGCCTCGTACAACCCATTGGATCGCCAGACCTCCAAGGCATGGAACTTATGCAGGCGAATCTTTGTCACTTTCAACCACAAACCTTTACCCAGATGGATGACAGAGTATCCGAACCTCTACCTCAGCCGCCACCTTCCTCTTCCGAACATAAACATTTCCTGAAACCTGCTGTTTCCTCATCTCCTGTGTGTCCACTCTCGGCAGTGAGGCTAACAGAACTTCTACCGTTGTCTAAGGCATGTAGCACCAGCCTGCCTCTCTCCTCAAAGATGTATGCATATCCTCTTCCAGTGACTAAGCTTCCTGGACCTTCCAACTCTGCTTCGGGTCCTGCAAGTCCTTCATGCCTTTCTTCGACCCATGAGTCTCTTCCTCACCAAAAACCCGCCTATGGCTCTTATAGACTGCGGCCTGATTCTATTCATTCCAGTACTTCTGCTTCTGCCCGTGGGTCATCGTTTCCGTCAGTGCCACTTCTGAAGACAAAGCGCTCCTGTCATGGAAAGAAGATGTTTTGTGCGAGTAACGGCCGCCTGGAGTCGGCCGTGGGAGGGGGTATAGTGTCACGGCTCGCTCCCTTCGCTCCCGTTCCCGCCACTTGGGGGCATGTTTTGGGGTTTCTTCCCTACTGGACATTTCCTCCGAACCTTATGCTACAGTGTCCTGATGAATTGGGAGCGCTAAAACCTTATTTCCCAAATTACTTCCCTTCCGGATCCATTCCAGGTTTTTGGCAGCCAGCATGCTACTGCTACTTTAATCAAATGACTATGCTTCCCAGAATGCCTGGCTCACTGCCTCACCTCCTCCCTTGCAGGACAAGGCTGGGTGGAGGATAGGCAACACCTGTGGCTGCAGGTGCAGCAGGCGACACGCCTGAGGGGTGTGCTCGTTAAGCAGCTTTAAAAGCCTCAGTTTGCTTCAGTCCAGCGCTGGTCATTGTTGCAGCGTTCCTGTCGTGACTGGTCCCTTGTTCCTGATTCCTAGTTTTTGTGCCCAGTTTCTAGTTAGTGTTTCTTGTTCCTTGTCCTGGAATTTGTATTTGTATGCCTAATTGATTTCTGCCTTTTGGAAATCCCTTTCTCCCTTTCTCTGTCTGCAGGCAGCCTTTCTCTGAGCTTTCCTTTTGCTGTAGCCCAATTGCCTGTGTTCACTGTTTCCTAGAAATTGTCCTTTGCTACTGAAAGACTTGTTGCATTAATCTTTCCTTTACAGGTTTAGCTTCCTGCCTTCTCACCTTGGATGGGTGGGAAAGTTTCCCTTTTGATATCGTTTTCACTGCTCCTGATCCTTGCCTTCTATTGGGATCCATGCCATGTTTTCCTTTACACTTTTACATTTATTTCCTATTTTATTATTAGGTGTGGGAAGCTGTTGTAACTAGCTCCTGTGTGATTATCTTTTGTTTTCCACACTGTACTATTCCTTCTTGCCTCTTGACTTGGGTTTAGGTATTTAGTCATCCTCACTCTTTGCCTTTACTGCCTTCTGGGTTCTTGTTTGATTTACAGGGTTGTGGGTTAGTACTGACTTTTGAGTGGTCTTTCCGGTCCTCGTGAATACGGACATCCAAGTGGTCTTTCCGGTCTTCGTGAGTACTGGCATTCATGTGGTCATTCCGGTCCTTGTGAGTACTGTTTCCAAATTCTTTATTCAGTACCGTCTAGAGTGTCAGCTTACAGATTCTGTCCCTGCTTGCCCTCTACGTGGGCTTAGCGCTGTCAGTATCTGTAATAGCATAGTGGGTAAGGAGTTGCCGACTTTCCTTTCAGTCATAAGGAGGTTCTAAGTGCTTACCCTACATTCCTTTTCATATAGTGGTATACACGAGTCTTGGGTATTGAATGCACGTTGTTATATTCAAGGTTGTTTACTGTGTATTTTGTGCACATTTCCCCTGCCATATCCATCGCCTTCTTCCTTTCCTAACAGTGTGTTGAGATCTCTGCCCAAAGGTTGTTGCATCTCGCAGTTTTTGCGCCGAAAAACGATAATATGGATCAATGGTGGAGTTATATAATCTCCGGAATAAACACGCGGTTGACCTGTGCACTAATTAATTTCATGGGCTCTATACTGGGAGAAAAAAATTAAATCTCCACTAGAACTGAAACTAAAACATCAGTTACTGAGAGATCTTAGAGTGATGATTGATGTGATTGATGTAACATGAGGATGCGATGATGGGCTGTGATGTTTGTCAAATTTTGTAAATAAAACCATGTAATGAAAACTTTGTTTTCTATGAATTAAACAGAGATTACAATAAAAAAAATTGGTTCACATCTTCACATCTTCAACCACATTACAATTTCAATTTATAGCAATAACAAATCAACAGTGTTACAATGGACAACAGGATCCTTGGCAAGGGCATATCAAGCTTACGAGTGGTAGCCTGGTGACCATCCCATCATGCCACTTAACATCATAGAGGGGATAGCCTGCCCCACCATTTCTGTCATGATACCAAACACATCTTCCCAATAGGGGCGCAACGTAACGCACGTCCACAGCATGTGGATCATATCCGCCTGGTCCGTGTTACATCATGTAGGCCCTGTGGAGGGTTTTAAGTCGGATTAGTTGTAGCCTAGAACTGAATGCTCTCGTGAGTGTGGTGCCACATATTCTCCCCCACTGCTTGTCGCTAAGGGTCACCCCACTGTCCTTCTCCCAGTTGCCTTTACAGGTAGGAGGGTGGCAGTTTGTATCTGCCTGAATGATCCTATATATTGTTGATATCACCCCTCTGAACCCTGGGGAGTTTCTAAAGTAATGCAGCAGTGGTGCAGTCTGAGGTATGTCTGGGAAGACTGGGGACCATTCCCTGAAAGCAGCCTTCATCCTAAAATACTGCAGTCTACGTTGGGATCCCCCACCCATCTTGTCCATAAACTCATCCTGAGACGCAAACTTCCCATTAGGGTACATGTCATCCAGTCGTGTTATCCCTGCCCCCTCCCAGTCCCGCTCTATGGATATATCACATGTTGGCACCAGGGCTTCGATCCGCCATAACGAGATACCCGGGTCAAATGGGTGCTCCACCCCGAGCCTCTTCATAGCCCTCTTCCATGTGTGCACAGTGCACGCTACTGGGTCTATTTTGCAGTTGTTAGCAACCCTTACTGAAATCAGCACTCCCTTTAGCGTGTGGGGGTGACGTCTCCTGCCCTCCCGACTTTCAGAATCTATTAAAAGACAATTGAGCTGCCAAGAAGTACGCGTCTACGTCAGGGGCGCATATTCCCCCCTCTCCCATGGTTGGGTCAATGCCTCCCATCTTATACTTGTGGTTTTCGGGTGCCAGTCTAGTTTTATCAATTGATAGCACCCCACACAGAAGTAGCTTTTACCCGGCCAAACCGACATGTTTAGGAACATGTACAGAAGCTTGGGGATCACAACTATTTTAGCAACCGCCACTCTACTCATAAGTGTAAATGGAATTCTACCCCATCTGTCTACTTTAGTGCATAATGGTTGTTGTCTAACAGAGATTGGGGCTCCCTACTGATTTCCACGCCCAGAGAAGTAACAGTGTTTTGCTCCCAGCCAATGCACTCTGTGTTCGCCGGTGGGTATGTTGCCTCATTTATCAGGAACAATGAAGACTTTGTCCGATTTAAGCGAAGTCCAAAGACTCAGCCAAATTCGGCCACTTCTTGTGTCAAGGGTGCTAAATTAACTTCCGAGGCCTTCATATAAATAATTGCGTCATCCGCATACAGTGAGACAAGCTCACTTGGCCCACCCATGGCTAATTCCCTGTGCCTGTGAAATCTCTGGAGCCTGCCCGCCAGTTCTTCTATTGCAATAGCAAAGATTAATGGGGAGACTGGACACCCTTGCCTGGTCCCTCTCCCAAGTGTAAACAGGTCCGACCATATCCCTCCGTTGCTTATTTGGGCCCTGGAGCCTGTGTATAGCAGCCTCACTGCTTTCATATAGTTCATGGGGACACCCACTTGCACCAGCACTTTGAGCAGGTAGCTCCGCTCCACTGAGTCAAACGCCTATTCCATGTCCAAAAGTGCCGCCACCGCCTGAGTTTCTGGATCTATTTGTGCCAGGATTGCGTATAGGCGCCTGAGGTTTAATGACGTCGACCTCCCAGGTATAAACCCTGACTGATCTCGATGGACTATCTGTGTAACATATTGAAGAAGGCGGTCCGCCTGTACCTTGGCGAATATGTTTGTATCCAAGCTTAACACGAATATAGGGCGATACGATGAGCAGCCGAGTGGGTCCTTCCCTGGCTTTGGAATTAGTATTATGACGGCTTCCCGCATCGAGGGGGGGAGAGTATTCCCATTATCAATCCCTCCTCCCAGACACCCTGCATGTGGCTGGCTACAGCCGGGCCCCATTCCTTATAGAATTCAGCCATTATGCTGTCCGTCCCCGGGGCCTTCGAGGGAGGTAGAGCCCTCCTTGCGTCCAGCATATCTTCAACCAACAGAGGCTTTTCCAGGGCCTCCCCTGCCACCGCATCTAGCCTGGGTATTTCCACTTCTTTGATGTATTCCCTCAATTCGGCCTCTGATGGCGTGCCTCTCGTAGCATACAGGGATTCATAGAAGACCCGGAATAATTCTGCTATTTCACTTGGTTTCACTACTACTTTCCCTTCCTTAGACCTTACTGTGGTTACCTCCCCGTATCCCCGTTCGTGCTTGACCAGTGCTGCCCGATGTCTGTCCAGCCTCCCCTCTTCCCCATATCTACAGGCCATTGCGGGTTGGGTAAAGTATGTTACCTATCGGTCTGCGAGTGTCTGGAAATTATCCAACCCCTCCTTCAACCTGGCCAGCGAGCTTGGAGTATTCGACTTCTCTACCTCCCCTTCCCTGTGCTTTACTTCAAGTTCTGCCACGTGTAGCTCTCTTCGTATCATCATTAGTACCCCCAGTTCTGTGGACATGCATCCCCCTCTCACCACCACCTTGAACGCCTCCCACAGATTTCCCTTTCCCAGTGCCAAGCCCGTGTTTTCCAAGAAATAGTGTTTAATCAAACTGTGTATTTCACGTTTGAAGGTGATGTCAAGCAAAGCCGCTGGTTTGAGCCTCCATCGGTGGCGGGGTATCAACGCCACTAGGCACATGTACCCCAGCAGCCAGGAGTGGTCTGAAAAAAAGTCCTCAGGAGCATTTTGCATCCCTCCATACAATGTATGAGTCGAGGGATTCCCAGTATGTAGTCTAATCTGGTTGAGGTGTTGTGTGCTGTGGAGTGATGCGAGAATCCCACCTCCTCTGGGTGTAGCAGCCTCCAAATATCTCCCAGGTTCAATATTTCCATAGCTCTCCGCACTTCCTTGGCTGCCCTTGTGCGTCTCCTCCCCTCCCCTGTCCTGTCTACACTGGGGTCCAATGCCACATTTAGGTCTCCTACCTACACAATATATGTGTATTGGCACCTATGGCATTTCAGAAGGAGCCCATCAAAGAAGGCAGGGTCATCCACATTGGGCCCGTAAATGTTAACCAGGGTTATCTTTGAGTGTCCCATACACCCTGAAACAATAACATACCTACCCTCTGGATCAATCACTGTGTCACTAACCCTGAACCAGAGCGATTTGTGCACCAGGGTCATCACAACCTGCTGAATATGCCAAATATTTAGTGAAGTATTTACATCTATCCCAACCCTTGGCAACCCACTCATTCCCCTGCCCTTTGAGGTGTGTGCCATTACTTGGGTGAGGATCAAAAAGGAGAGCTTATGTGCCCTGCCTTAGTAGCCATGCTTGTTGCTGTTTAGTGGTCTTCTGAGAATTATGTGAACCTTTTTGAAAAACCCCAACCCTGCCAACGGGGCAGCTTGTTCCCCCCCTGCCTGCCCTATCACCTGTACCCCCTTCCCCATCTCCCCCTCCCACACTGCCCACCCCTAACTTGCAGTGGATGACCGCCCCCATAGTGACCCAACTTAAGGATTAGCATAGGCAACGGCCCGGGGGCACTGGACCCCACTATTCAAGTGACCTCCAGCTCCTGAACTCCATAGGAGGACTAACTTTGAAAACACATTCATTAATGCAGCGGGTCTGACTAGGTACATATCTAGCATGGGTTTAACAAGACCTTTTGGGGTTGAAGCACAGAGTACCCACGCCATGAGTTGTCTGCCTTCTATTTGCTTGGCAGCACATGACTTCCTCGCCAGCTGTGAGTAGCGGGGTGGTCGTCTCCCCTCCTGTGTTGCCTGTCATACCATTTCGGCAGGCTTTCGATAAATTCATGCGCCGCAGCCGGGTCAGTGAAGAAGTGTGCTCTTCCTTTGTACTGTAGCCTGAGCTTCGAAGGATATTGCATAGAGTATTGTATATCCTTGTCCCCTAGGGCCCTTTTTACCACCACAAATGACATACAGGCCTACTGGACAGCCGGGGTAAAGTCTGGATAGAAGGATACCTTCCTGTTTTCAAACGTGAGGTCTCTAAGCTCTCTAGCCCTTCTGAGTATAGTGTCTCGTTCTCGATAGTTGAGCACCTTTGCTATCCCTGGCCTTGGGTTCTGACCTGGTCTTGAGGCAAACTGCGAAAGCCTGTGTGTCCTTTCGACCAGGAATTGGGAGGATAGTGCTGGCCCTTGCAGTACATTTTTGATGAAAGTTTCCATGAACACTTCCATGTTCTGTTGTGGGGCGGACTCCGGGTTCCCCACCACCCTAATGTTGTTTCTGTGCGATCTTGCTTCGAGATCTTCATTTTGATCTCTTATGGCCTTTACTTCCCTGCGCAGTTCTTGTACCGCCTGCACTCGTTGCTAGTATCTTCCAGTATTCCGACTCTCGTTTAAACCTCAGATGTTTTGCTGCTCTCTTTATTGATCCTCTCCTGCATCATGTCCACCTTGTACGTTAGGCCGTCTAATTTTGAGTTCATAGCGGCAAACCTGGAGCGCATTTCTGCTAGGACCATGCTCAGATCTGATGCAGGGGGTCCCCACCCAGTCCTGTCGCTGTCCCCGTGGAGGTTGAGGTATGTGCCATTGTAGTCCGGTTGGGTGTGGGCACTGGGATTTCACTGTCCCTCCGCAGCCCCTGTTTCTATGTAAATGGCAGGCGTGTTTGCTTTTTGCCCCCCTTCGCCATCAAGTTCTCCCATAGCCTTCCTCCCTGGGCCAGGGTCATCCCTCGCACCTTGGGTCTTCAAGATAATGCTACCGTGTTACGCTCACCTGGTCTTTGCGGAGGCGTGGGGCACGGTTGCAGCCCTCCCTGAACTTGAATCACCCCCTTCAGATCTCTCCCTCAGTAGAAAAGCTGTGAGCGGTGGTACGTGGTGAAAGTGCTCCTGCATGGAGATAAGAGAGTGTGAATGCGCCAATCTGTGATTGTTGTACCTCTCGAACCCTTCACCCAAAGTACTGTTTCTGTGAGCATTCGCCGGCCCATAAAGTTCACCTGTGAATTATGGAAGATGAGCTCTCTGTCCTGCTACTTCTGGCAGAGGCGTGTCGAATGGGATCTAGTTCCTTCACTGAACCCTGATAAGGATTAGTACAGTCCAGCTGCGACTATGCTTCTCCTGGTAAGTCTTTCCTGAGCTCTTATGATGCTGTTTGTTCTGTTTATTGATTTATATGTTGCTCCTATTTATGCCCACAGTAATGTCTCTCTTCTGTTTTCTTCCCTTAGATGGAAATGCAGCCTCAATGAAGCTGTGAGACGCGAGACACGGCCAGATGGAAGATTGATGCTACTGCAATGTTTGACAGCAGGTAAGTGATGGTTTAAGGAAAAGCGCGAAGTATGGTGAAGCACAACCTTAAACTGACTGTTTTTTTTATGTCTAACCTTGTCTTCTGTTTTTCCTTGTAGGCGTGGCTGTCGACGATGGAGCGTGTCGTGTTGCGGTGCCAAGATGAAGATTTTGGCATTCCGGAAAGTGTAAAGATGAATACTTGGTTAGCCAAAGAGATGTACAGGTAAGAACAGCTTCCCCCAGTTGGTAAGTATGCTAGCAGGAAGCAGGATGTCCAGGAAGCAGGATCTTCAAAGGTAAGTCTGACCTCAGGCGACGGTGAGCGTTACGCTGCTTGGAAGTGCAGAATAACGCGAAGCGTCTGTCTTGAGGATCGGGCAGCTTATATAGCTGAGATTGTGGGCACGCCCCTAATGGCCGGCTTACCAGCCACACCCTGCCACTCCTAGAGAGTGATCACATGCAAAGGCAATACATTAGCAGCCACACCCAAGAATACACTTGGGGCTGCTTAATGGATGGAATGTTAAAGGTTAATGCATCCTGCTTAAGGGATGGAATGTTCAAGGTTAATGCATCTGAAGTGCTATGTCCATAATTAAAGCTTTTTGGTGTTAAATGGATGTTCTTGTTTACTTTTTTTCATGAGCCTGGCACCAAAGGCGCCAGGACAGTGTCCACCCAGGTCTCCTGTGCATGCGACCCCTGCATGCGTGTGCCCCTGACTTCATGACCGTGACAGCACTCCCCCTCAAGGCCCCTCTTAAGGGTGGTTCTCCTCCCGGTCCTGGTTTGGTGGGATTATTGCAATGGAACTGTCTGATTAAACGTGGAGCATGGACGTGTTCACTGGGTTCCCAAGTTCGGTCTTGAGGTCTGTAACCTTTCCAGTCAATTAGGTAATACAATTTTGATCAAACTACCTTGGAGTCCAGGATGGATTTGGCTTCATATTCTGGTTCTCCATCTATTACTTAGGGCTCTGGTGGAGAATTAAATTGTGTATTGGATTTCATATTGGTTTGAGGAGAGAGACATGAAATACGGGGTGAATTTTCAAGTGAGATGATAACTCCAATTTCATGGTTACAGGATTGATTATGGACTTTATAGTATAGGGGCCCTGGTATCTTGGGCGGAAAGCTCTTGGCCCCTTCAGGGGAATATATTTGGATGCTAACCACACCTTTTCTCCAATCTGGTAGGCGGGAGATTCCTTCCGATGTCGATCAGCAAACAGCCGTCTTTCCTTAGCCTTGGTCAGATGCTCTGTCGCCTCCTTAAGAACCTGAGAGATGGTTTTATGCAAGTTTCTTATGGCTGGCATTTCCAGGGTATCCAGTGGATCAAATCCTGATGTCCTCAGATGTCTTCCATGCACAGTGTAGAATGGAGTTTTCCCTGTGCTTGTGTGAACTGAGTTGTTGTATGCATACTCAGCTATCCAGAGAATATTTTTCCAAGAATTCTCAGACTCTTGCAACATACACTTGAGATATTTCTCTAAAGTTTGGTTGGTTTGTTCAGTTGGCAAGTCAGTTTGAGGGTGATGGCTTACGGACAACCGGAGGTCGATTTTGGTAATTGTACAACACTTTCTCCAAAAGTCAGAAATAAATTGAGTTCCCGCGATCAGATAATAATATTGATGGAAATCCATGCAATCGAACAATTTGCTCTAGGAACACAGAAGCGAGAGTTGACGCAGTTGGGAGTCCCTTCAGAGGGATGAAATGGGCCATTTTGGAGAATAAATCCACAACTATTAATATGGTGTTGTATCCATTGCAGGGTACAAGATCTGTGATGAAGTCCATCAACAGGGTATGCCAAGGTGCTGGTGGTACTGTTTGGGGATGTAGTAAGGCAGCGGGGTTCTGTTTCTGAGACTTGTGTTGTGCAAAGACACCGCAGGCTTCAATAAATTGGGCGGTGTCTTTTCGCCAGGTTAACCACTAGTAGTTTTGTTTTACCTTAGCCTGAGTTTGGCTATTCCTGGGTGTCCTTCCACTAATGAATCATGGTAATTTGTGATGATTTGCTTTTGCAGTTCTTGTTCTTGGACATATAATCATCCTTGGAAATACGATAGATTGTCTTCAATGGTGTACTGGTCACTTTTGAACAGCCATTCCTGTTGTGATGATTGATTCATCAGGGATGGCAAACTGGTTCTTTGGTCATCCACACATGTGGTGGCAGCTATTCTGGTTTGAATCCTTTCCTCTGGAATTATGGCCAGGGGGTCAGAAGCTGTAAAAGCCTCTTTTTCTTCACTCATGCGTGATAGAGCGTCTGCTTTCCCATTGCGTACTCAAGGTTTATAAGTGATAATAAAATCGTATTCTGCAAAAAAGAGAGCCCAATGAAGTTGATGCGAGGATTGTGCTTTGGCGGTTTTCAAGTATTGCAAGTTATGGTGGTCCGTGATGACAGTGATCGTATGTCTCGCCCCAAAAAACGTAATGTCTCCAGGCCTTGAATGCTGCATTAATTGCCATTAATTCCTTATCTGTGATTGCGTAGTTCAACTCGCGGGCTGAACATTTTCAGGACCAGAATGCAACGTGGTGTAGTTGTCCTGTTTCAGGGTCTCATTGTGACAATACTGTCCCATGGCTATTTTTGAAGCATCTGTCTCAACTATGTAAGGTAGGTCTGGTCGTGGGTGTCGAAGGACTGGTGCTGTAGTGAATGCTAGTTTCAACTTCTGGAAGGCTTCTTCAGCTTCTGTCAACCAATAGAAGTTTTGATTTATTTTTAACAAGTAGGTAATTGGATGTACAATTTGTGAAAACCCAGGTATAAACCGATGGTAAAAGTTGGTGAATCCGAGCACGCTTTGCACTCCTTTGTTGGATGTTGGTGAGGGCCATTGGAGGATGGCATCTACCTTTCGTGTATCCATATGTATGCCTTGTGGTGTGAGCATGAAACCGAGAAACTCGACCTTGGTTACATGAAAAAAACATTTTTACAACTTGACATACAATTGGTGTTGTCGAAGCTTCTCTAAGACTACCCGGACATGGCCTACATGTTCTTCCATGGAATTTGAGTAGATAAGAAGGTTGTCAATGTAAACAAGAGCACAAACGTCCAGTAGTTCACAGAGTACATCATTCCTAAAGAATTGGAACACCACGGGGGCATTGCACAGACCGAAGGGCATGACCTGGTATTCAAAGAGGCCGTACTTTGTGCGGAAAGCTGTTTTCCACTCATCTCCCTCTTTTACTATTACAAGATGGTATGCTCCTCATTTATTTATTTATTTATTTATGTATGTATTTATTTATTTATTTATTTATTTATTTGCATTTATAAAGTGCCTAGCTGCCCTGAGGCATCGTGGTGCTGTTAAAAAGGCTTGCTTGGTTACATAAGTGCTTTGTGTGAGGTACATGGTTAGTTAGTTACAGTCAGTCAGATAGGTTCAACACAATTTACAGGCCGCACCGATGTAAGTGGGCTCAAGGCAAAGGATGCAGGTACAACAGGTGAAACATATTATGGTCAATCAGGTGGGTGCAACACAATACAGCCTGCACCTCATGTTAGGGGGCTTAGGCAAAGGATGCAGGAGGGAAAAATCAGGGGCAACGTATTATAGTCAGATCGGTGGGCAGAGCACATTGTAGGCCACACCTCATGTTACGGGGGGCTTCAAAGTGAATGATGCGGGAAGTCAAAACCAACAGGTTCATGGTGTGCGTTTCCGTCTGACCCAAGTGGCTGGGCGGCATCAACCCACCGAGGCAGGACAAATCCGGGTGCAGCTATATGGTGCCTACCCCATGTGGCAGGGCAGTAACACACAAGATGCAAAGGTCAACCAAAGGGCACAATATAGGGTGCCTACCCCATGTTGCAGGGCAGTGACATGCAAAAGTAAATCCAGAGCAAATATAGGGTGCCTACCCCATGTAGCAGGGGCAGCAGCACGCAAGATGCAAAAGTCAATCCAGGGAAAATATAGGGTGCCTACCCCACGTAGCAGGGGCAGCAGCACGCAAGATGCAAAAGTCAATCCAGGGCAAATATAGGGTGCCTACCCCATGTAGCAGGGGCAGCAGCACGCAAGATGCAAAAGTCAATCCAATGCAAATATAGGGTGCCTACCCCACGTAGCAGGGGCAGCAGTAGCACACAAATGCGTAATAAAACAGATTTGATCGGGCGTGGTTAGGAGGAGACGGGAGGTATATCCAGTTTTGTGTAGATTATTTCACTTGGTCCAGGGGCTCTGCTATAAGGGGTAAAGTATATCAATTTTTTACTGTGATCTGATTGATGGCTCTATAGTTGATGCAAGTTCTTAAGTCCCCCTCATTTCTAGGCATGAAGAATAAGGGCGAGGAGGCAGGTGACTTGGACGGGCGAATGAACCCGTTCGCCAGATACTAAGGCAAATACTGATCCAGGTAAATTCTTAGATGCTGATTTTCCTGTTCTGTCAGAGCATAAATTCGGCTGCAAGGGATCTGAGATCCGGGTCCAAGATCTATTTGACAATCGTAGGGTCTGTGCGGGGGCAGAACGTTGGCTTGTTCTTTTTTTGTTAACATCCTGGTAATCTTGGTATTCAAGCGGTAAGGAGCTGATGAGGCCCAACACGATTCCTTTCTACGGTTTCAGATTGGTGTTATCTTTTTTGTAAAATGTGTCGGCACATTCATGAGGAAATGTCAGAACTCGTTTTCGCCATTCGATCCTAGGTTTGTGGGTGTCCAGACAGGGTGTTCCGGATATCATCTGGAACTGAGGAGCACTGATGAGATGAAAAGAAATGTCCTCTTGATGCCCGTCCTAACACAGAAACTTGACTTTCTCAGTGTATTGTGTCCCCGGGCCGGATGATAGCTGAGAACCATCCACAGCAGTGATGTTTTCTGATTTCTGCTTCTGTCGGAGAGGAAGGCCTATGCGGAGAGCAAAATCTTGGTCAATGCAGTTACCCACAGCTCCACAATCAATATATCCCTTCAAGGCATGTATTTCTGATGGTTGCTTGTGATTCACTAAAAGCACTGGAAGGACTAGATATGAGGTCTGTATGGATTCCTTTTTTATGTTCGACAAGCAGACCCCTACACTTGCCGGGCATTGACGTTTCCCGAGTTCTTTTCTTCTTCTTCATTAGTTTTCACTGTTGCCCCAACCATTTTCTTGGGTGGTTCTACAGGGCAGTCAGGGAGGAAGTGACCTGCTTGTCCATAATATAAGCAAAGCTATTGTTGTCTTCTTTTTTCCCTTTCTGCTTTGGTAAGGGGACTTCGTAATCCACCAATTTGCATTGGTGCAGACATTTCATGTGGTTTAGTCTGATTCTCACAAGGTCGTACGTAAACTGACCATCCCTCTAGCTCGATCCATTTTCTGATTCTGCAACCTATGATCGAGTTGCACCGTCAGGTCTATGTAGTCTGCACACCTCTCAGGGGGATTCACCACTTGCATCAACACATCCTTAAGTTCTCCACATAACCCTCAGTAAAAGAGTGTAGGCCTCTTCTCTTCTGGCCAGTTGGTCTGGGCTATGAGACGATTGAAGGTTGCAATATGGGTTAATAGATCTTGACTCCCTTGTCTGAGTGACAACTCGTTGTCCAGAGCTTTTCCTTGAGTATGACGGGCAAACAATCTTTCCATCTCATGTTGGAAATTCCCAAAGTTCTGGAGTAAAGGGTCATCTTGATTTACCAAAGGTATAGACCAGTCTGCCGCACTACCTCCGAAATACGAGAGTACAAATGTCACTTTGACTTGGTCATTAGGAAGGCTCCTGGTCTGCACAAGAAAGGAAGGCGACATTGGTTCATAAATACAGCAAATTTGTTTGGGTCGCCAATGAAGCGTTCAGGAGGGGCTAGAGGCACTGCTCCTGGAAGAACCACCTGAACCGGTGTTGATTGTTGTGGTGTGGAAGAATGAGAAGAATGGGTCACTGCAGGCAGTGGAACCTGTCCTGCTTGTGGTTGTAGCATTTGTCTTGCCAATTCGTCAGTTCTTTCTCGAGTTACAATAAGATCCCTCCGTGATGCATTGGTTTCCTGTCTTGAAGCATGTACTTCAGCCCGTAATTCCCCTAGCCAGAGAGTATTAGAGGCTTTGCATTCTGTTACGCTTACCTTGTCTATGCGGAGGCGTTGGGGCACGGTTGCAGCCCTCCCTGAATGTGAATTACCCCCTTCAGGCCTCTCCTTCATTAGAAAAGCTGTGAGGGGTGGTACGTGGTAATACTGCTCCTGTGTGGAGATAAGAGTGTGTGAGTGCGGCAATCTGTGATTGTTGTACCACTCAAACCCTTCACCCCAAAGTACGGTTTCTGTGAGCATATGCCTGCCCATAAGGCTCACCTGTGAATTATGGAATATAAGCTCTCCGTTCTGCTACTTCTGGCGGGGGCCCATTGAATGGAATCTAGTTCCTTCACTGATTCCTGATAAGGATTAGTCCAGTCCAGCTGCGACTATGCTTCCCCTTTTGATTGGTAAGTCTTTCTTGAGCTCTTATGATGCTGTTCGTTCTGTTTAATGTCTTTATATGTTGCTCCTATTTATGCCCACAATAATGTCTCTCTTCTGTTTTCTTCCCTTGGATGTAAATGCGGCCTCAATGCAGCTGTGAGACGCGAGACGCGGCCGGATGGCAGATTGATGCTAGCGCAATGTTCGACAGCAGGTAAGTGATGGTTTAAGGAAAAGCGCGAAGTCTGGCGAAGCACAACCATAAACTGACTGTTTTTTTTATGTCTAACCTTGTCATCTGTTTTTCCTTGCAGGTGCTGCTGTCGATGATAGAGCGTGTCGTGTTGCGGTGCCAAGATGAAGATTTTGGCGTTCCGGAAAGTGTAAAGATGAATACTTGGTTAGCCGAAGAGCTGTACAGGTAAGAACAGCTTTCCCCAGTTGGTAAGTATGCTGGCATGAAGCAGGATGTCCAGGAAGTAGGATCTTCAAAGGTAAATCTGACCTCAGGCAACGGTAGGCGTCACGCTACTTGCAAGTGCAGAATAACGTGAAGCGTCTGTCTTGGGTATTGGGGCAACTTATATAGCTGAGATAGTGGGCACGCCCATTAGAGCTGGTTTACCAGCCACACCCTGCCACTCCTAGAGAGTGAGCATGTGCAAAGGCAATCCATTAGCAGCCACACCCAAGAATACACTTGGGGCTGCTTAATGGATGGAATGTTCAAGGTTAATGCATCCTGCATAATGGATGGAATGTTTATGGTTAATGCATCTGAAGTGCTATGTCCATAATAAAAGCTTGTTGGTGTTAAATGGATGTTCAATACTTTTGTTCATGAGCCTGGTGCCAAAGGCACCAGGATAGTGTCCACCCAGGTCTCCTGTGCACACGACCCCTGCATTCCTGTGCCCCTGACTTCATGACCATGACATACCACCAGTTCTCCATCTTGTGCCTTTATCAATGGATTGGTCGGATCTGACCCGGTGCTGGTCCGGTGTTGCCGCCACTTCTCTCGGGTGTACTCCACAGGAGATAGTCGTGCCTGCTGCTCTGTCTGGCACACCTCTGTTGCCCGGACGTTGATGTGTGCTTACACCTCTTGCAGTTTAGTGTTGACTGTATCCATTATAACATGGCCTAGGCCCGGAGTGTCCTCCTCCTCCTCAGTGGGGCCGTGGGGGCTTCAGTTCACTATCCTTGCCCCCTCAGCGGTTCACCCCCACTTCCACTGCTGCGGGGCCCCCTCCTGCCTCTTTGTCTTGGGGGGCCCGCTCTACCTAGCAGGATTCTCTGCTTCCAGTGTCCCCCACTGTCTCAGACTTGTGTCCTATTAAGTGCCCTACTCCCATTGAGGGGCCAACTGCACCCTGCCTCCCTCCTCTCCTGAACATGTGGGTTCAGAGAGCCATGGGTTAATGGTAGGCCCCACGTTACATACGGAGACAGTTCCTAAAGTTATGGGCATTTCAGTGGGGGTTTTGTTTGCTTAGTACGTTGCAGTTATTGAAGGCAGTGAACCATCCCTGGTTCTCGTTGGGCTCCCGCATGGCTCGACTACCCTGTGCCTTCACTGGGGGCTCACCATCGACACTTGTCAGCCTCCCCCCCAGCAGCCGCTGCGTCCCGCTCGAGGTGGGTAGTGGCGTTCTTAGTGTAGTTTTAGCCACCAGTGGCGCCTGTCAGACTTCCCGGGGGCTCTGGTCAAGACCGCCGCCCACCTTCTGAACTCACGGTGTCTTCATTGCAGCGAACGGTCGTACGCTGACACACTGCCAGGGCTGCACCTTCACCTGCCCCATGTATCATGCTCCGCTGCCCAGTGTGGTGGAGGCCATCCGGTCCTGCCTTCACTCAGTTCGTGGCTGGACCACATTGGGGCCTGCAACCATTGCCTGCCAGTTCTGCGGTTGAAGGGGTCCGGCTCACACCTCCTCCCCACTTCCTGCTCCGTCTAATCTCGCTGGCCGCTTGGCGTTCCCACTGGGCTTGCACTGGTAGATGGCTGGATCCGGGTGCTCAGCTTGTTCTTCAGTACCCGCAGTCCGACGCACATTACAGTTCCTATCCTCTGCCTGCACCGGTCTCCCGCCTCAAACGACCATGGCGGTGGTCGCATTCCTTGATACTCTTCTTGCCAATTGGTGCACATGCACTCAGACGTTGGTAGCTTTGAGCCGTGCCTTCGGCCTACCGCCACCAGCTGCGTAGTCTGTTTCTGCAGCACTCCTGGGCACACACGTTGCTCCAGATTTCGACCCATGCCTCTCCAGTCAGTCCGCTGCTCCTTCCTCGTGTTTTTTGCTGGATTTGGCCCCAAAGGGTCAGGTTTTAGCATCCTCTGTTACAGTGCTTCTGGAGAGCTCACAAAAACGCATCCATCTTGGTCGTGGGTTCTCTAGCGCCTTCATGACAGCACTACTTTAAAACTCTCATTTTATATATTAGTTCTATGAGAAGCATGCTTTAATGAGTCTTTCGAACAGTTGTTGGTCATGGTGTGGCTATGTATACAGTGGTTATTTTTGGCTACCACATTGGATAGTGTTCCGAGCATGTTTTTACAAGTGTTGGTGTTTGTGATGGTGTGAGGTTGTATGCAGTGTCAGCTATCTAGCTTTTGAGGAGAGTTGAAATATTAGCAAGTTACTATGAGCTTGTTGGTCATGGTGTGGGGATGTCTTTAGTGCAATTCAAATTGCACTGATTAATATGCCCTTGACTTTGGGGGCGGGGATGTCATGCGGGAGTGAAACATGGTGCGAGGGCATCTGCCATGATTTGCTCCTTTTGCTCTGATTCCCAGCACTAAGGTGGTATGCTTTGAATCGTTGGACGTTACTAGATATGGGCCCATTTGCCAATGGGATGGGGTGTGAGGGTTGCTAGGGCTAGAGATCCTGTCAGTGGCATTGCACCATTTATGTGGTGTGCTTGTAGACTACTTGCTGCTGCAAGTAAAGGTTTGTGCAAAACAAAAAAAGTGATGGCTGGAAGGTTTAGAATTAATCTTAACCTCTGGCATTGCTCTGGGCACCACACCAGACCATCTTTCTTCACCTGCCAAGCCATTGCAGAAAGGGTAAACACCACATGAAAATCAGGCGTCCAGCCCAAACTGCTATGGTCTTTCCCCTTTTTTAATGGCCCGTGAAGAACGATGGTCTGAAAGGAGGAACAGAGCAATGCCAGAGGTTAGGATTAATTCCAAACCTTCCAGCCATCAACCCTTTTGTTTTGCTTTCTCACCCCGAGTGGGACGTGTATGCCCAGACGTGGGTCCTGTGCCTGCTGGGCCTAGAGTCCCCAGCTACTTCTCACTGATGAGGTCCAACAAGGCCGAAAAATGCCTGGGGATGCTTGTGGTCCTGTGCAGAAGGGATGTGACCAAGAAGTTTGTGTTTGACTGCCCCTTTTGGGGTGGGACAAAGCCTGATTTGTAAATGGTCTTTCCCCTTTTGTAATGGCTTGGCAGGCGAGGGAACGATGGTCTAAAAGGTTGCCCAGAGCAATGCCAGAGGTTAGGATTAATTGCACACCTTCCAACCATCACCTCTTTTGTTTGGCATGTAAAGGTGTGTGTCAGTAGCGCAGAGAAGAGAGATAAGAAGATATTTGTTAATGTGGGAAAGAGCTGGCTAGGTGAGAGACAAACTAAGAGATTAGTCCAACGTTGTTGGGGAATTTGCCATCTCTGTTGAAGTTACCTCATGTCTTTATATTCTTTCCTGACTAGCAAGTGCAGCTTGTTTTCAAGGGGCTGGCAGCCCATAGCGAGAATGAGGAGCTCTGAGCCTAAATTATTTATCCCTCACCTAAACCTCAGTGGGTGCATTGGTCAGTTTATAAACTCGATTTTCTCAAACCTAGATCTTTCAACCTTTAAATACATGTACAAGCACAGCTCTGGGTGTGATGTAAAACTTCAGTTTAAATGCTGACGATAAGCTTATGCAAATGCTGATGGCTTTTATTCTAAAGTTAGTGTTTAGCCAACTTTGGCATGCTCCAACAAGTTGCACTGTCCAAAGAATTAACAATATGATGGCATTAGCTCACAAATATTGTTTATACAACGTATGCAAATTATTATGTAGTGTTGTGAAGCCGGTAGATGGCATGATGCATTTGATTTCAGCATGTCTGCTATGGTTAGTTGCAAGGTTGAAGACACAATACAAAGGAAGTCTCTGCTCACCATGTTCTTCTCTGACCTAAATGCAATTTCATACATTTACTTCAGTAGAGGTGCTAACAAAATTAAAGATCCTGCAGAGCCAATCTAAACATATGCTATCTAATAGAACATCGATCATCCAACGTAGATAATTGTTGCACACTGCCCATTGGCTATTAAGAGTGAGGTTGGACACGGAAGATGCTCCACAGGGTGTTGATACTTGCTCACGGAATACCGGATGTTTAGAATTGCAGCTAGCGTATTTGATGACAGTCTCTGAAGAAGAGTCGTATGAACTTGAAACGTGTCAGCCAGCTTACAACAACTTGCATGTGAACAACTGTGTTTTGCAATTCTGTTGTGTATGTCACATTCTGCTTCAAGTATACTTGTTTAAAAAATGACTGACGTTATTGAACATTAGTTGGTCGTTGATGACAATGTTCTATTAAATGTTAACATTACTTAAAGGAAGTAATGACTATCCCTATGTGAATTTAATTAAGATCATTAATAGACTATGGTGATTGGGCAGTGTGCAACAATTGTCTTTGTCAGATGATCAATTTGACCTTTAGAATATAGCTACATGGTTGAGCCACATCAAGAAAAATGAAAAGTGAAACTTCAGTGAAAATAACAAGATGGCTCCACAATGCTCGTAAAAACTCAAGTCTTAATCCTAGTTCAGTTGCCAACCTAAACGAACACTGTAAGTCAGTCACAGTCATGGGGTATCTTCGTGTCCCCTGAATTGTTTTGTCTTCCGAGTCCACTGGCTCAGATCCTCTGCTCCTTTTCCTTGGCTGTGTGATTCTCATCTTCTACCGTCTCTGCCCTTTATGCACTTGCACCTTAGACCAGGTCCTAAGTAGAAGTTGGCATAGGGTAGTTCTGAATAGATCCCTAATACTTTCACCAAGCAGCAGGTAGTCAGGGAGACCCTGGGTTTTAGAGCTATTTTATCCCCACCACACTGTCTGGGTCCTGAGACCACACTTTCACAATTCACCATTTTGACTCCACTTACTCCTCTACAGGGTTTCTCTTTCACTTTCATTTTCATCACTATGCTCCCACCTCCTCTATATGCCCTGCCTCACCTGTCCTTCCCCCATCTGCCTCCTCCTATTATGCCTCTGCCTTGCTTCACCAAAACATGCATCTTCCATCGACCACTGGTAGTGTTAGGCCCCTGTATGTGTGCAAGTCTACTGTAACAATTCACTTTAAAAGGTTGCAGAGATACTAACCACAATGATGCTGATGTATTGTTACCTGCTGTCCTGTGAGCAAGATAATGACACATTCAAGTAACTTGCTGGTGTCATTTGAATTGCCTCGTTATCAGGGATTTTCTGAAGGCCAGTTTCCTGTTTGCAAATCTCTGGTCATGGAATTTCACAGTTCAGTTGAGAAGAAGGAAGGCACTCTTTTTTTCTAAAGTAAGTTTGGCACTTACTACAGCCACGTTCCTGGTGAAGCGTTCGATAGTTTGTAGTGGCTGATTTTCCTCATAGTGGAATCTAGGCCCCTGCCAAGGGAATCACGAGCAGCTATGCAGAGTTTTTTTTTTATTTTTATTTATTCAACCCAATATTTAATCTGCAGCCAATGGCGTGTTTAAACATCTAGGATCATTTTGATCTCTTTGTAGTCAGTTTAGTGTTAGAGGGTCAGTGTCTTTACCGTATCACCAGGGCCAAAGATGCCACTGTCTTTGTTTGGGCAACCTACCAGGACTTTTCTCAGCGGCAAAACTACCCAAAGGCATGGAGATGGGAGGGACCCAGGACCTGGACTCCCTCTTTGTATCTTGAATAACTGAAATTAGTACCACTCTCTGTTACACTATGCCTGGTATTCTCGTGTCTGGCAAAAGTCCTCTCGTGTGTACTGCAGGACTACCCACTTCAGTATGTGGAGAGATCTACAAGTGGGCACCTTAACACCACACCCAACTCTCACTCGTATCATACCCTCCAGTTTACTGGCCATAATGGAGACTTTCCCAGGCAGGACTGCAACCAGAGCGGACAGAAAAGCCAGGACACTGCTCCAGCAAAAGCCGAGACACTGCACCAGATAAAGCCACAAATGCCACTGCAAGAAAAGGGTAAGAAGACGTTTTACAAATTTGGGACACTACCACGGCCCAAGGTCAAGATTAGCCCAAGATGTCAGATGGAAGTGATGGCCAATGGGAAGAGGGAGGAAACAGGCAAACAGGAAGGCACAGTTCTAAAAGACTGGTGTGGCCAGAAGCGGGTGAAGAGTGTGCAGGTGAGGTCAGGAGAAAAGGGGGCAGACTGAGACACCAGGCAGAAGATGGAACATGGAGAAAAGCTCTGAGGACGTGTTGGAGATTCTGGGATAGAGTACAGGTAAATATTGCGTGTAAGAGAGTGGTACCGAGAGTGGAAAGGTTAGGGTGAGAGAATGTTGGAATGAGTGATAAGAGTGAAGGCAGGGAAGACTATGAAAGGGCAAGAATTTTGAAGCTGAGAATGGGTTAGTGAGAGGAATTGAGTGAAATAGATTTGAAGTGAGCGTGGACGAGATGGGATTCAAGTGTAGAAGGTGGAGGAGTAGGAGGAGGGAAAGAAGAATCAAGGAGTAGAACACGAGACAGAGGGACAGGTGGACATCGTGAAGGGAGAGGGAGGAAGATGAGAAAGGCCAGAGGGGGAGGCAGGAGAGAGAAAAGAGTGGGAGTTATTGAGTCCGGAGAAGAGAGAGAGAAGACCAGAGTGGGAGGTACTTGTGAGAGAGGAAGAGTAGAGGAAGAGTAGAGGAAGGAAAGTGGGAAAGAGAGAAAGAAAGGAGTAGTGGAGCTGAAGTGGAGCAAGAGGGGGAGGAGTAGGTGAGTAGGAGAGACAGAATAGGGAAAGGAAAGAAAGTGTGAGTGGAAGTGTAAAAGAGAAGAGAAAGAGTGTGACAAGGCACACCATAATGTTAATTGGCTTGGGAAACAATGTAGGGTGCCATTAGTAATTCCTGGAGGAAGACAGATAGAGAATGCTATGGTCTTTAGGCCATTAATGTTCATCTAGTTTACTATTATATAGTAGGGGTTAACTGGAAATAATAAAGACTACTTCAGGGAAGCATGAAAGTGTTGGCTTGTGAGGAGGGAGGGAGCCCATGGGAGATTGAGGATGAGCCCATGGACTCCCATTGGTCGGCCCTCCTGCAGTCTAGTTTCAATCCAGGACAATAAAACGAATAGAGATGGGAATATGAACAGCAAGAAATATCACCAAATATTAGTTTCAAGAGATGGACAAGCAAGGCCTTTATTCCAAAACATGCAAGAATCAGATAGCATGTCAGATGGGGAGATGGGGATATGAACCATGGGCGTAGGAAAACGGGGGGCTTGGGTGATAAATCACCCTCACATTTTAAAGCAAGGGGATACAGTATAATGTATCCTGCCATAATTTGGGGCAAATGAAAAGCAGGCTGTTATTTTTTCCAATTGAAAAGCCTCGCTGTTCTTTTAGAAACATGTATTTCTTTTTCCAAGTGTTCGAAAAGTAAACAGGCTTTGCTTGCCTTCCTTTCAATTACTATTCAGGTAGTCATCCTAATTGAGTTGGGGGAATTGCTGGATGCTGTTGCTCCTCTCCCACCTTCCTATCAGAAGCTTGATGGCAAATCTGAGAAATCAAAGACACTCTGCAGAGCATCTTTTCAAATATAGTGACTTTGTGGGTTTAACATTCAAAATTCCCCAAGTAATATTTGTTGTGTATGATTCAGAGTTAAAAATGTATTATTATACAAATACAATGCCTGCAATTTTGTAATGTATTAAAAGCAAATAAAAGCTTTGTAACCCCCCTCCCCCACCACCCACCATTCACATCAACTTATCTTTGACAAAGGCACAGACAGGGGTATCTTTGGAACGCCGAATGATTTCAGATTTACCTGCCCACTGTTTACCTTTACATTGCTATTTTCAGACACAGCAAGGTGATAATTGCTCTCCTGTTAAACCCATTCTGGTAATTTTGTTTATCTAGTGGTTTGGAGAGCAGACCTGTGCTTTTATACCAGCAGGATACAAAAGTGTCACATGTTAACATGCTAACAAAGAGGGTTCTTTATTAGCTGTTCATGATGATGGCTTGGCTAGCAACCTGCATAACCTGTTCGAAAATGTATATTTCACAGTTTGCCACAGAGGAGATGTTACAACTGTCACTTGAAGACGCTTGTTAAGAAGAGGGGTGGTCTTTCGTATCCATTTGGGTTGATAGGGCTATGGGCAAACTTTCCCCTGCAAATAAAACCACAGCTACATCCCTGGTATAGAATGAAAGAACAGATACAAGACAGATGCTTGAGCACAACCTCGGTCACCACCTAAACAAGATTAGGCTAAGCTGCTGTTCCCAACCTGAACCTGCCTTTCAACTGAAGGAGCTTTCCAGTCGCCAGAGGGCTTTATTTGGCAGTGGACACTGGGATTGGCTGCTCCAATACAAGCAGTGAGACTCAAAAGTGGTTTGACATCTTTTGCCACTTTTGATTAAGATAAACGGGGAAATTGTTCATTTAAATAATGTGCTCAGAGAATAATTCTGTGTTATCATTATTTAAAAAATGTAATTGTGAATATGGCATGCCCGGTACTGACGGAACGTAAGGCAGTGAATGATCATGTTATTGATAAAACTGAATGGCGCCTGGATTGGAGTGATGGCATGAGCGTCCTATTAAGATCATTTTTAAAAAGTGTGACAAAATGAGACTGGGTGGTAAACCATGGCCATGTCAGTAAGCTTACTTCTCTGAGCACATTTTCCAGAATGTTCTTTCTGTTCGGTAAACCTCTGAAGTACATCTACCAATTTCCCTGTCCAACCTTGAGACAGGTCTTTATGCTATTGAGATTGTACACATTTCCTGCACTAGTGATTAAGGGTGCGTAGTTAGGAATTTTCAAAGAAACCGTTATTGACAGCTGTGTGGAAATCCACACGGTTTTGAAACAATAAGACATTTGATTACTTCATGTGACGTCATCTCTGAGTATTACGTTAGGTATTACACGAAATATGCTGATGGGTTGTCTTATATACAGAACGTATTTTTTTGGTTTAACTGTGTTTCGGGTCACAGTTTGTCAATGTGGATCGCTTCAGCGTAGGTAGGGTAAGCATTTGAATTAGGCCATTTAAATTAGGCCTCAAAATGGAACGTGTAATTTAATGTGTTCCCTTTCATCTTAAGGAAATAAGAGTTGTGTTGTATTGTTAGATGTTAGTGCTATTGAGATTTGTGGTTACTTTGCATTTCTTATTATTTATTTCTAAAGCTATTTTCGCAAAGCCTAAGGGTTTAAAACATTCTGTATTAGATTTTAAATTGGAGTTGTGTACTTTATATTCTGGATTGTGTGATGCACGTGAAAAGATCATTGTGAACTGAACCACATTGAATACAAAATAAAACGGTCAAATCATGGGGAGATGGCTTCACAACCCTTGGCCCACTGAGCCCCCTGCTTAGTTGAATATTGATTTATATGTGAGAGGGAGAGAGGTGGGGCGAGGTGGGGATGATAGGCAGGGTGGGGGCGAGAGGCAGGAGTGGTGACAACAGGTGGAAGTAGGAGAGAGAGGCAGGGGTGAGAGGCTGGGGCAAGGAGAGAGATTGGGGCAGAAGAGAGGCACAGGGGTGGGGTAGAGTGGCAGGGGAGAGAGGTGGGGATGAGGAGAGAGATGCAGCGGGAAGAGAGGCAGAGCTTGGGTAGAGAGGCAGGAGAGAGAGGCTGGGGAGAGAGTCAGGGGTGAGTGGCAGAGGAGGGGGAGAGCGGTGGGGAGGGGCTGAGAGACAGGCGGGGCTGAGAGCCAGGTATGTGAATATCGCAAATGTGAGAAATGGGAAATAACAGGAAGGGTGAGTGTGACTTAGACTTTTAGAGCCATCTATTCAGCCTATAAATATATTCCTGATGTATAGCTGTGAGGAGACTACCTTTACACCAGAGGCCAGGGTAATAAGTGTGGCACAGACGGAGCCTGGTAGAACACAGGAAAATATAAGTAGTAGTAAGGTGGAGGGATTAATGACTATAAATTCACCAAAATCTGAAGGTTTGGGGTATGTTTTATCAAATAAACGTTACCCAAAATCCAAAGAAGGGGAAAGATTTAATACAGGCTATTTGGACTGCTCTGGTAGATAATGATATCGGTGAAAGTTCCTCCACACATCGGTATCACTCTAAAAATGTTCGGTACTCGAACTCCAAAGGATTTGGTAATAGCAAGTGTCATCCAGAAGATGTCATAATAAGAATGTCCTGATATAAGCTGTGACTAAGCCTGATATGTTATATTTTGGATTATTTAAAAATGATAATTGTATACTTCTGAAAAGGCAGAAAACCCTACAAATATTTGACACAATTCAAATACTAAGTGGTCGAACTACTGAGGACATGCATTGGGTGGGATTCCCAGAGCAGGTAGTGATATCTACATTTAATTTACACTTCAAAACTATTGGGGTTGTTACACATGACAGAGGTTTCAGGGCTTTTGAAGAAGGGCTTGGATTGTTGACGATTAAGATCATGAATATCTGCTTTCTGAGGAACACAAAAGGAATGAACAATTCAAACAGAGTGGGTGATAATAAGGAACCAACCATTGCAAAATAAAGATCTCACAATAGGATAATTACTTGTCCTGCCATTGATTACCCTGCACTAGAATTATTAGCAGTGACGAGTAATAAGAGATGCAGTTGTACCAAGTTCTTGGCTAATTGGAACTTGATAATGTTGAAAGGCGCGAGAGGGGCGATACACAAGGGCAGTAAACTTAACAGAAAGGAGAGCAACGTTTCATGTTACATGATTTCTGTGCAACGTATTAGATATAGGTGGAAATGCCAAACCAATTTCAAACTAAAATAGTGAAAAAAAGTAAAGGCAATAAGAGTACATCAAGGGGATGGACATTTTACCCAGCCCAAGCAAAACCTTGAGCATGTGAGGATCCTTGCTGTTACAAAGTACTCCCTCTTGGTAGACATAATTGGTGATCAAAGCAGTATTCACCCAGACTCTTTCTAAAATAGGAAAGTGGTCATTGCAATAAACAATTTGTCGGGATAATAGTGATTTAGGGTGGTAAACAAATTAAGTTCAGGGACCCTAAAATTGCAGGCAAGATGCAACAACAGAGCTGAATAAGGAAACTCACTAATGCTTGTAATAGTAATAAAGTGTGACAAATAAATAGATTGAAACAGCAGTATATTAACTGGTTAAAACAAATGGGGTAAAGGCTGAATGGGAAACAATGTTAACAATGAATTCAAATCAGCTACACTACAGTCTTTTGGGATAAACAAAAAACACAGGGAAGCTAAGACCATCTCCTTGCAACTTACTATCGGGAAAACGGCAAGTCCGGCTCATATAAGGAACATTTTAGGATGGACACCATTTATACTGATGCACCCAATGGCCAGAAATCCTGCATGGGGCAGGGTTCCTTCACATATCTGGATGTGCAAGGAAAGAAATACAATTTGAAGAATCCCAAAGGCCATGGTCCACACAGGTTGGAAATCATGGCACAAAAGACGTGAAGGATTGGAATATTGTTGCAGAGACATTAGAGGAAATTGGCTGCTTGTAGAAAAGGTGCCACATGTTTTCCCATCCAGGTTTTGAAAAAGGGCAAAAGGCAAGACTGGAGGTCCTGTGGACAGATTGCACTCGCAAAATATGTTTGCAGGTCTAATATTGAGCAAATATAATACATGGGTAGATAAAATATGTTTTTAAATATGAGAACAGTTTTAGCCAGGGAACGCACATGGCATATATAGCAGGGGGAACAAAGCAAGTTGCAAGCTAATAGTCAGCCATTCAAAAAGTCATTTGTCACCTCAATTCTATACATACCCATAACACTCCATTTCTTACTAGCCAATATCTATAAGTATCCGAAAATTACAACGAAAGGGAATGTACCCCTATATATGTTGCCTTAAAGATTTCTCAGCAGCATTGATCTTGATAGTCATATCTGCAGCATTGGGTTAGGTCCTGATAAAGGATTATTGAAGTTATTTATACTTCTTTATTGACACCAGTTTACAAATTCGATGCAAGAGGTGGTTGTCGGATGTTAGCACTAATTGATGCTTAAAAACAAGGGTCCGCATCAGCCCCTGTTTTTGTTTGTATCAAACTGACCTAAATGCATTACAAAATATATACATAATTTCTCTCTGACATAATGACATCTGTGTGAAAGTCCTAGCTTTTTATTCGGATTTCAAGTGAGTAATTCAATTTCTGAAAGGGGAGTATGCATAGAGACCAACCATTTCAGGAAGCATGCCAAAACACACTGCATTCATGTGCTTTAGCTGCACCAGTCCCTCGACAGCTGCTGCCGCTGGTCTCCAGTGACATGTCACGTATGTATGCTTGACAGCTACAGTGACCCCAAAGGTAGCATTTAACTATTGCACCTCTGATCTAATATCTCACAAGGTTCTGCCTAATGTGGGCATGGTCATCTGTTAAATAAGCCATCATTTATGATTATAGTTTTGGGACTGAGAAGGGCTTCTAATTATTAAAACCACAGCAATTCCGATAAGAGTCAACTCTCTTACCACTAGTCCAGTGATGTCAGGGCAATATGGATTCATAGCTAGCCAGCTGTCTCCATTCAACTCAGTGCAGCAATGACCAGGCACTGCCTTTGATTTCTACGAACATCTCCCCGCCTGGACCCAAGACCTCACAAAAGGAGATCTACTGGGAGTCAGCACTTCAAAGTCAGCACTGGCAAAATGCCAGCCTCTCAGCAGGATTCTACAATTACAGATGGTTTTTGAACTCAGCAGGCTTGGGAGAGTGGGGGGGTAGCCCTGAGAGGGGTTTTCACCATCTTGGTTCTCCATTAGGGCTCTCTTCCTCCCTTTCTCCTGGATTTTCTGCAGGATAGGACATGCTGGGTACAGTCTCTGAAGGCAAAGGTCACTTTAAAACAGATATTGGACCACTTACAACAGGGCTGCTTTATGCCATTACTATGTAACATGTTGCTTTTATAAGGAAGGGGACGGTCACTCATTTGATTCTACTTTGAAAATCAGGAAGAACACACCATTGGACCTCTACTGTGAGTGCCTTTGATTCCAGAGTCCTCTGCCCTAGAGGTGAACATGGAAGGCACCCAAGGCAGAGGAGAGTTCTGCCCCCAACTATTCCCTGGGAACAGTGGGTGTGAACTAATGCGGACCAATGCCTGTCTTCTCCAGCTGCACTTGAAGAAGGCGCCTAACTTGAAATAAAGGAACCCCTGTTGGGGCCTGTTGAATTCTCCCTGGACTGGGAGAAGTGCAAGGACAGCTCGCCTTGTACTAGAGCTCATAGAGTGGGACTCAGAGCATCAGAAGCCCAAGAGCCGCTGGACTCCTGTTTAGCAGCTTCAACTGTGTTTGACACCCTTTAAACCAAGGCAGGACTAGCAGTGCTGCTTTTGGCACGCACTTTCAAACTGCTTCCAGCACTTCAAGTATGTCGAGATGCCAGCTTGACCCATTGCCACATAATGTCCCAAGTAACCTTTGAGGGAGCAAGACTTAAACCCTGATTTAATCTACAGAACATCAAATGTGCCATTTTGACCACTGACCCTAGCCAGAGAAACCATTGCCTTACCAAAGACTCGACCGCTATGGGATCAATTGGAATACATCAACCTGCCATATTAAACACAGACTCTGGAACTTGTATTCTCAAGCAGACCACCATTAGGATCGCATTGACTTAATCCATCAAGACATTGGTTTGACTACAGCTAATGCTCCAAGAAGCATAATTTGACCCTGTCTAACCTCATAAAGACAAAGAAAGAGGCCCCTCCCACACCCGCTACAAATCCACTTTCTGGCACCCTAGTGACTTGTAAGCACCCCCTTTTCCATCTTGTTTTTCCACCATATATGGGTAGACTCCTGGAGGTCCGGCCATTGGTTTAAGAAAAAAAAAGGCACTTTCGTTTATGGCGTAATTTAGGGACTTAAGAACAGGGGTTTTGCATTGATGCCCTTGTTGGAAGCCTACACATAGAAGCTTGCTTTATCCAGTAAAGAATGGAAGCAAGTTAAGACCATACAAGTAAGTTGCTTGACTGTTTGGAAGGACGCTCACAACCCTCAGTACTGGGATTACCCACCTCAGTATCTATACAGTGGAGAGGAGCTGAATTGGGTTTGATGACAGGATTGATCATTCTACGGATGGATGTATGACAGTACATGCAGTACTGTAAGACATTTATTTTACATAGCGAATTCAGTTGGAAGGAAAATCGCCAATGTGCATTACTGGTAAAGAACATTTAAAAAAACACATTCAAAAGGTACTATATTAAAAAATGAGTATTTTCTGAAAAGAAGCACTGTCTGGAGAGCATCTAAAGTCTTTTCCTCAGAAAAGACAACCCCATAGGTGTCATGGATTTTTCTAAATGTGGATTTATGAAATTCAGGGCAAACTGCCTTGGCACATTAGCAATAAATAACAGAAATGTGGTCTCTGAAATACGTATATTGACACATTCATATAATGTTGTCCATCCACAAAACAAAAATGACTTGAAAAGTTTTGTTTTTCTGCAAATAATCATCCTTAATTGACATTGAAGATGTGTTTGTCTGTCTTATTGCTGGAAATCAAATATTAATTTTGCAGATACTTCATTGGATCTTTTTAAAACAAACTGCCACCATGCATTTGCGGATATGTAATCAACAAGTTGTTGTTAGTTTGCAAGCAAACCTTTCCCATTTACACTCCAAAGAAACAGAGTAAGGAAAGTGAGATAAAAACAATATTAATAAACCTTTTTAACATTTGCGTTCACTAAAAGTACTACACAGTTCATACATTCCTTTCTATGAGAATTCATTGTTAATCTGACTCTGTGGGCCTTATTACACGGAAGGCGGTAAGGGTTAACGGTCACCGTTAATAGTACCGGTGACCGTTATCCCTTACCGCCTGATTACGAGGTCCCTTTGCGGGTTGGTACTTTAACGCCTGCTTTTTAGCAGGCGTTAAAAACCAACCCACAAAAGGACCACGGTGCTAATTACGGTACCGCAATTTGCGGCACCGTAATTAGCACCTTCCCCATTCCCATTATGCCCTATGGGGCAAAAATGGGAATGGGGAAGGGCAATGGGGGAAGGGGGAATTACCGCCCCTCCAACCTTGGAATAGGGCAGTAATTCCCCTTTCCTCCAAGGTGGTGCCAGTATTTTACCGGCATGGACCAAGGTACTAATAGCACCTTGGTCCACCGCCTACCGTGTAATGAGGCCCTGTATCTTTAGATTGTGTAAACTTTGTTTGCAAAATAAAACATTTTTAATTGCGTATCCCCAAATGCCTGGGGGATGCCAGTTTAAAAATATAAAGCTATATCTTGTTTGATATTGTGGCCTATGGGAGATAATGTCATTGTCATCAACTGGTTTCCAGTGAATCATATAATTGTAAGTGATGGTGCGTATTTCTGTTTGGGACTGAAAACAGCTGTTGGGCGTAGCCCTGGAGGCTTCTTTTCTATCCACTGGAAAGGCTTTACACCTCCCATAGGAGAACAATATACCCCCAGGGGATGGGGCCAGAGCAAGTGCTCCAAAAGCATATCTGCCAGCACAACAGAGAAACCACATCAGGGGGCTCAATACTTTAGTGTGATTCGGTAAAACAAGAGGAGTAGAAGTATAGTGGATCTTAGGAGAGGAAGTGTCCCCAGAGGATGGTCCTCACAGTATTGTACGAAATGACCAAATGCAAAAAGTCTGACCCCTAAAAGTCCGACCCACATTTTTCAGCAGACATTTATGTGGGGGGGTAAAGTTAATAAAAATGTATAGGGGTAAGGTGAGGGGGCTCTGGGGGGTCTCCCCCACATATATAGTTGCGGGGGGCAAAAAAGTCAGACTTTTGGTAGTCGGACCCTTGCATTCCGTCATTTCACGCAGAATCGGTCGTCACCATCTTGGTAATGTTTAGCCCCACATCTGCCACCCCCCAGCAGAAATCAGAATGCAAAAAAATCATTACAACAGCTGACATTGGCCCTTACAGAAGATTGAAAATAGACGAACTCACTCAACTATAATGGGGGATTCAAAACCCCCCTTAATTGAGCCTGTAGAGACCATTGAGCTGCATCAGTTAAGAATGGATGCAATTGTCCTCATTCGGTCTGGATTTAGCTGCCGAAAGCAGAGCTTTTTGAGACCTCGTTTTGCCATCTCAAGACCCTGGAACGTAAGCCTCACTGACCCAATAACTTGTGCATACTTTACAACTGCCCCAATTCGGGTTTCGGGTAAACACTGCCCTTGCAAGGGCAAGGCACAAACTGTTCCCTCTAGGATAAATTCCACCAACTATATTAAAAAAGATGGATATTAAGTGGCTGAAACAAATGGACCCGATCTGTAGAGGATAATGTATAGAAAAGGAGGGCACAAAAACTTCCCACCGGCATCACCAACAAAAGTAAAGGTAATCATTCATCAAATGTCATGAGGCATGTGGGAGCCAGTGGAATCACTACTGAAAATCACTTTGCATCACTTGAGGATTTTAATGACTGTCAAACAGCCAGGTGCAATGATTAAGATATGACGGCATCAGTGTGTAACAGGCAGATTCTCAGCCCATTAGTGATGGTCAAAAACATGGAGATTCACAAGGATCATGTGGAGCCCTCAGCACAATCAGTGTATTTGTTTCAATAGAATACACTAGGAAACAGCAACTGGGCCATGCTAAGATTTCCTTAAGACGTTTAAGAGTTACTGAAGTGGTAGAGACTGCTTCACCAAGTAAAGCAAGGAATTCTACAGCTTAACCAATGAAGAGCCTATGAACAGAGATTTGTCTACCATGGTTTTCAGTCAAATACCTTTGTCGTTTTTTTTTCAAGGACCTGGGGCCTCATTACGACTCAGGCGGTAAGGGGTTTACGGTGGCGTAAACAGCGCCGACCCTTACCGCCTGAGTACGAGGTCCCTTAGCGCCATGGCGGATTTAACACCTGCTTTTAGCAGGTGTTAAAATCCATGGCGCTAAGGGACCATGGAGTTAATTACGCCACCGTAATTTACGGTGGCGTAATTAACGCCTTCCCCACTCCCATTATGCCCTATGGGGCAAAAATGGGAATGGGGAAGGGTAAATGGGGATTGGGGACTTACTGCCCCGCCAAACTCGGAATGGGGCGGTAAGTCCGCCAACCACCATGGCGTAAACGTAGTTTACGCCATGGTGGTAAAGTCACGGCCCAGGCGGTAACTTACCGCCTGGGTCGTAATGAGGCCCCTGGTCTTAAATGTACTACCAGTGAAAAGTGATAATCAATGGACATCCCCAGTGAACAAGACTAAGAAATGCCCACCGTTTACAGTGTTACCACCCTTGAGAAAACTTGAAAAACAGCCTGCGGACCATGTATTGTAGCTGCACCATATTATACATTTTGCATACAATTCTGCACACATGCCACCTCCTGCCTCCAGACTGGACATTTTGTGAACGATTCATAAAAAAATAAAAATGTTATTAAGAAAAGAAACTCATAAGTCACCATTCATTTTTTCATAGACACAAAAGGTCAATTTTTGCTGAACTGCACAGCAAATACCCCTGTATGGAATTGGACCAGGTCCGAAACAACTTGGGCACAAAGTGTTGACTTACAATGCTTTGGGGTTCTGGGGTTATTGTGTCCAGTACCTTTTTCAATATTTGATGGAGTAGGGTGTGCCCCCTTCTCCCAAAATTATAGATATATCTCCCATGGTGCTTTGCAGGATAGAGGCTTTTCAGACATGAATAAGCCACCATCTTGATGTATTTTTTTCCGATGTGAGAGAGAACCGCAGTTATACCCCCGGCTATCCAAAAACAAAAGGCAGAAAACAGCAGACAATGGCAATTTGGAGCAGGAATAATGACTAAATGGCATCAGGCTAGAAATGTGTTGGGTGGGAGATGACACCATGTGAAATTTGGGAGTTGGAGGAGGGCCAGGGACCAAGTTAAGAGCATGAACAATTCCCTGTAGCCGCAATTACTCAGCAGGATAACCCACAGCTACAGAAGATAAAGAGAGCTGGAATGAAAGTGTGGCACACAGAAACAATGAGTGTTTGGGGAATGGGAGAGGGCTGGGGAGGTGAGGAGACCTTGAGCTGGATGGGTACAGTCGACACAGATGAGGGGGGCACTTGGTGAGAGCCTGAGAGAGCAGAAAAGCATTGTTGTTTTTCCAGATAACCACAGGTATTTAACAACTATAGATAACAGCAGATATCTGTAGTACATAGTTATTATAGCCGTGGTTATGGGGGAAAAATTAAAAGGCTAGTGGCCTGTTAGTGTTTTAAACAATAGAGTGGGCAAAGGTGAAGGCCAGCAGTGTTGTAAAATATACAGTGGGCATGGCCAAAGGCCTCGGCTAGTAGCTTGGTAATGTTGTAAAATATACAGTGTGCACGGGCGAAAGCTGTGGCTACTGACCAAGGCTGAAGGCCATGGCCAGTGGCTTGGTAGTATTTGAAATATAGAGTGAGTACGTCCGAAGGCCATGCTCGCTTTGGATTAAGGCGCTATATAAATAACACATCATTATCATTATCACTAACCAGGGCCTATGGCGCTGGCTATTGGGCCTTCATACATGTACAGTGGTCACGGTTGAAGGCCATGACTAGTGGCCTGGTAGTGTTGTAAAATATATAGTCGGCACAGCTGAAGGCCGGGGCCACTGTCCATAGCCAAAGGCCATGGCTATTGTCTTGGTAGTGTGGTAAAATATACTGATGACATCACATGTTTGGCTCCCTCTTTTTCTGTTCAGTGACATATGTACACAGGGTGCTTTTCTTCACTGGGAGTCAGGAACTAAAAATTGAAAAGGTATTATATTTGTTGACCTTACCCTTCTCATATGGTCTTACACTACTTTCCTTAGGGTTCACGCACATGATATGTTACCTATACATAAGGGAAGAAGTAAACCTGAAACACAGCTATCACTTCTGTGCATGAAGTCAGTTAGGTTATGAACACTTTCTGGTAGTACTGCTTCTTTTTTGCTTCCTTTACTTTCCTTGTGTATGCTCATATTTGTATAAGTTGTGGTCTCTTGATGTTTTGTGTATAGTAGTTTAATCATGTAGTAAGAGGGGCATTCTTAGCTAAAAGAATGTGCACAAAACTCTGAAACAAAATCATTCATCATTTTACTATTCAAAATGCAGAGAGTTTGATTATTGCACCTGTATGATGCATGCTGTAGAAAATGGCAACGTTTTTACATGAGTGGGTTCATGTACTGGAAAGAACTGTGCAATGCAATGGTGTTTATAGCAATGCATTTCTTAATGAACTATTTATCCCATGATAGTTCTTCCAATGATGTCTGATAGTTTTCTGCCAACATTAAAATGACAATCCCTTGTGGAAGCTTTGTATGAAAACTATATACACATGTGATGTCATCAGTCATGTAAACAATTACATTTGTGATGTCATCTTTGATTTCATGGGTGTTAATCCTTGCAGTGCACAGTGGTAGCACGAGTTATGGTTGCTTAGCTTACCATAACTTGTGAATTTCTGGGGTGTTCCAGTTTTACCTGTAACCATAACGTCCCTCTAATGAATTGCATAGGTTTTTAGTAGCGTAACTTAAACATAACGTCCCTTTAGCAACATTTTTTCAGTGAATTTCATTGTTTTTTAGCAGGATACCCTTAGTTAGTAAAGATGTACTGTGCAACACAGTGAAGCTGCTGGCACTATGTTAATGCACACAGCAGTCACAGACTATGCGTCTCATTGTGGACATCGGGTGGCATCCAAACTGCTCAGGAAGGCAGGTGCTCTCTTACCTAGTGGTACCAATCACCAAACACAAGGAACATATACAAACAGCACCATGTACAAGAATTGCAAAGGAAAATAGAGTAGGTGTGCAAATTGTGTACTTATGAAGCAAACAGGACAAAAGCATAGGGAGTACCCCATAACGGAATGCACCAACAAGAGAAGTGACGTTTGCCTTCAACAATGTTACCGCACAGCTACTGTACATGGGAACAAAGAACGAACAGCCAGAATACGGACTGGAAAGTACTATGACCAGAATGTCACTACAATGTATTAAGGACACTAAAGTTTTTCTAATAATTGCACAGGTGCTGCAGTATACATTTGTTACAAAACAATGGCAAGCACCTTAGAGTGGCTGGAAGAAAATGTCCCTCATGACGCAATGACTTACGATACTAACCCCATTGGTACTCACAGTAGTGTAAAGCGTAAATTATGTAATATATATTGCTATATGTACACCAAACACATTTCTTTTCTGTAAGAGAACATATTGGAAAGAAAAGCAAGGCAGCACTATCGGCAACCCTTCCACAACAGCATAAGGCCATAGGAAAAGAAAGAAACTCTGTCCATAGCAAAATGGTCAGCCTGGAAGCCAAAGTGGAAACATTGGTGAACAATTGTGCCACCTTAAAGGTTGCACACAAGGGTATATTATGGACAAACTAAAACAGCACTGGCAGACCTGCACATGTACCCGTTCCCCATTTCAGAGCCTGCATCCCCTCAATATCTGTGTGATGGGAGACATTACAGTGATACCACAATCTCTTCCTCCCCTCACAACCAACCTGTGCAAATCCCCAATTCCCCACAATAAGTATTAACTTCTGCTACTCCTTCCCTTTTGTAATGGTGTGTATAAATGTGTGCAAGTAAACTTTAATAATTAAAATGTTGCTGAGTGTATATGTGATATTGTTTTTTTGTTGAAATGGCATTCGGACTCAGAAGCAAGTAAAAGGTAGGGGTCCTACAGACACCGCAGCTGCCCGGCCTTTCCACAATGACAATGGAGGCATCCGTATGATGCCAGCATGCTCCGCTTGTTCGCATATTGTCCACCACCTATGATTACATGTGGGAGCAGACGTTTGTTGTGCAAGTACACGCTTGTGTATCTGTTTCTCTGTGTCCTGGTAACACCACCACTGTGCAGCATATGCAAATGAATGTTAATTAGGCCGACACACCCACCCACGTCCTACAGGTAGATATACAGATAAACACACCACCTGCTATACCCTATAAACAGCCAGCATCTGCCAAAATGGTCGGCACACATGTGGCGCACTATTATTCAGTAGAGCAGTGGCAATGGTGTGCAAAGGACACCTATGCACATGTACAAAAAAAGGAATAATCAGGATGAAGAAGATCCTACAAGTAAGCCAGTTGTGCCGTGCATGTATGTTTATTTTACATTGACACAGTCCTTTTTTAGTTCATTCAACAATTTATTTTACAGGTCTTTCGATAAGCACAAAAGTTTTTTGGCATCAAACGGACAAAAGTGATTGTGAACGGTGGTAACACGGGTTAAGTGTCAACCTCTGATGTATTGAGGTTAAAACTCCACACTGAAGTACATTCCCTGTATAGATGTGATAGAGAAAGAACTATCAAGCAGGGAAAGTATACCTTAGGCTTGAAAATGGCCCCAGGGTTAGTTCACACAAGGTGTACACAACAGATATTTACACAACATACACAAGGGGGAAGATACAGTTGTGTCACAGGGATCGACACAGGTGTGTTTCGGCCAAAACATGGCTTGATTGAAGCCGGTCTATATGCTGGCCTTCGTCAGGAAAGGCACCATTGGTGGTGCTGTCCATTGATTCTGCTGCTCCGGTGGCAGTGGCAAGCTGGGAAATATCCTCACGTGGTTGAAGGATAGTGTGTGCGTGATTGCACTTAGGAATATGCCTGAGAGTGCTTCAGGCCGACATCTCTCGGGTTCCCGCTGACTGTGAAGGGCCACAGTGGGTCCCAGATCGCAGTATGTCTGGCGTACCTCTGTATACGGGGTCCTCAGCTCGAAATGAAACTGTGCACATGGGCACAATGCATTCCATCCAAAACACGTCCTGCGGACCGCCATCCCAAAGGAGAACAGTGGGGACATCACCACACGACCTCACCCATGCTGCGAGTGGGCCCTTATTTCTGGAACACGTTCCGGACCCTCGAACAGCGGCAAAGTACATTGTTGAGCAATGTACGAAGTGTTTTCCAGAAAGTACACGTTTACAAACACACCACAATGTGCCATTGTACATGCATGTATGTTTTTGAACAATTTTGGCCTGTTTTCCGGGAGCAAGTTCTCCACAGCAACCCTACAAAAGGCCACACCCCAGGGCGGCTCTGCAATCTGTTTGCAGCTTTTTAGAACAGAGTAGCAGGCCACATATGTTTGCTGTGTAAGTGATGTTGGATCAAAGCTGCTGTGCTACATTGTGTTTGCAATTAATAGCAACCATATCAGTCCGGCTCAGTGCACACAGTAATGTAGAAAATTATGAACAGCCCTGCCTGTGGCCCACACCCGCAAGTGCGATAGTCCCCACTGTCCAAATCTCATGAGTAGCATACTGAAAATGGGAGTATGTGCATGGGCATTTCCTCAAGGATGGCGAGGGTCGTGCCCCAATAAAGCAGAAACATTCCTTCTTCCCCTTTCACTTTCTTCTTTCCAGCACGCTGTCATTACATACTGTTAAAAAGTTCCACACGCATCCACCAATGACATTGAAGAGCTCTCCATGTAACAGTATAATTTCTGTACAACAATCCTCTGCGTACACACCACGCCCAGTAATGTTATTGCGCAATCCCTCTGCCACCACAGTCCCATTTCCATGACCTCCATCCTGAAAATCCCTGGATGTGGCTTTGTGCTGCGGGCAGGCATGGGGGAATACATTGCAACCAGGGTAGGGGGAGTTCGTTGTAAGGGGCGGCTCTGAAAAAAGCCTTTTTTGTATTTTTTGTAGATGCTTCTAGAGAAACACATTTTTTCAGTTTATATTTGATTTTGTGTTTTCTTGTGCTCACATTGTTACAGTAAACTCTTCACCACATCCTGCAGATGGGCAAACAAAATACCATTACCAATGGGCGACAACGAAATGCCATTTGCCTGGAAAAACTTAATTTCCACAACTAATGAGGTCATTGTTGCAGAAGAACATCCCACCAGCGGACAAAAAAGTATACATTCTTCTGTTGACACCTTCCTGCCTCTGGCTCGGAACAACTTCCATGATCATTGTCTCATACTCTTCGTGGTGTTATGGATGAGAAAAGCAACTTGGCAGTGGGAAAAAGCCTCTTCACTACATTTAGCCACCTCTTCAGTCAATGGAACAAACCTAAATAAGCCACGTAACCCACATACATGCTGCCATAATGGATGACGATAACATCGTCAATAGCAAAAGTGGCCAGGTCTTTGCAAAGTGCATGCATATCGGCGAAACTGCACTCATAGACAGCGTTCCACAATGCATCCACTCCTTCCAAACCGAAATTGCCATCAAAGTGTCTTTCCAGGGCATACTTGTGCAGATCTATCACAAAGGCATCATCCACAGTCAACACAATGCATTTTGCCATGTCATCCAGCCTCACTATGCAGAGTAATTTACAACAGTATTACCGCCCCTTTCTGTGAACCACACCAACAGTACCTGATTGGATAATCCCCACAGTCCCATATCCATTGGCCAGCATGGTGAGAAGTGCAGATTGTGGCATGTGCGCTTCCCAAAGTACTGCGAGGGACGCACCACAGTAAAGCAGGAGCAGTCCTTCTTCCCTTTCCCCTATCTTTTGTCCACCACTACCACATTGGGTACGGGTAAATAGGCACACACGATTCCACCAATGCCAGCCGAGACATTAGCATCTAACACTGTCAGTTCTGCACAACACTTCACAGGTACCGTTACAAATTCAGCCTGGAAGTGTCCTGTCACTCGAAAGCACATCCAATAGAAAGTTCAGTAAAAGATTGAAAGATTTGTGCATCCACATTCATCCACATGAGCACCCATCACCACAAAATGCAGGTATGAAAACTTTGTCTGCAGTATGTTTAAAACTGTGTTATAAGGGCCTCTGCTCACGCTATCTGCCACTAAGTGTCCATTATATTCTTTAAAACCATACTGTTTTTTTCCCATCCCCTACCATCAAGTGGCACTTCAGTAATATGTGCTTGCAACGTTTTCATTTACCCATATCATACATTGTAATATCGAAATAGGAACTCTCTCCTTTCCTTCCGACAATGCTATGAAATGTTTTCCCCACTAACCCATCTCCTACATATATCATAAAAATATGCCAGCATCAATCTTTCCAACCAAAAGCAAGTTTCCAAAAGGTCACTGTCTGCACAGCCGTGCTTCTGTCTAGGCTGCAATATTGCAACAGGCTCTTTTTAAATCTGCATGCTTCTACTCTCCCCCCTTTGCAATGCATCCAGAAGAGGACTGTGTGACTTGTGAAGGTATCTTTTTTTTTTGTTTATTTATACGAGTATGTAATCACCGAAGTGAGTTTTACAAGAAGATGAGCGTAAAATTTCACAGCATATTTGTTCAATCAAAGAAATGAAACGAAATGAAACGAAAAAGACATGAGTAAAGAAGAAAGAAGAATTTGTGAAATTTCAAAAGTAAAAACGAGATGAAGATGAAGATGGAGATACAGGTAAAAAAGTGAAAACAAAAATAGTGGAAGCAAAAGCGAAGAGAACACTCCCTAACCCCACCATCTATTTGTGTCCACTCCCTCTAGCACGGAGGTACGTGTGCAAAGATCTGGTCCAAAATTTTAGTGGCTGCAATAGTCCAAGGTGGTCTCAAGCCTCCTATTAAACGCTCCCACCAGAGTTCTTCTTCCCTCAGGTAGGCATTCTTTAGGTGATGGAGTATATATGGTGATCTGAATTTGTCTGTATCTGGACACAGTAATAAGAGGTGCCGTAATTTTTCGCTTTGTTCGATGTTGTTACAAAAGCGGCAAGTATTAGTTGGTGAGAGGCCCCTTGTGTGCTGGATTTCATTTGTAGGTAGCAAATTTAACCTCGCACGCAGTAGAGTGCTCCGAGTTTTTCTGTTTGGATGTTTTATCAGAAAGGGTTGAATTCCATTCAATTTTCTGCGTGTTGGAGGTAAGTGGCTAGTTAGCTTGTACTCAGATGCCTTATCCAATGTACTTATCCAATCCATTTCTTCGATTCGTAATTTGGTTTTTGTTGGGTTGCCCAAAAGTTCTTCCATGGAGCTGCCGCAGATTTCAAGTTGTTGTAGGCACATTTGCTCCCATTTGGACAGTAACCTGGATTTGCTTGAGTTCATCTCCGCTTGAACCATCAAAAAAATTGCAGAGGAAGAAGGATCTTTAATCTTCCGATATAACATGACTGACGCTCTTTTGACTATTGCCTCTAAAGAGGAGAGGGAGAGTTTGCGTCTTATCAAGGCGATCGGAGTAGAAGATGGTAGATTCAGTACTGAGCGCCAGAAGAGACTCTCCAATCTAGCCCATAAAAAATTGGGTAAAGATGGCATAGCATCTGCTCCATAGGTAATAGCTGGGATGACTTTGCCCCTATAGAATTTGAGTAGGTGCAGCAATGAAAAGCGCCCATATTTGTTATCCAATATTTTTGCTTGTGAGGCTAAAGTTTTCATTTTTTCCAAGAGATGATGCTGCATCAGTGAGTCTTTGGCCGTGGGGTCAATGAGGACTCCAAGATATTTAAATTCGGTCACTTGTTCGATTTTGTTTGTAGACAGGAACCACGAGTTCTTCTTTTTCTTTTTGTGTTTTTTTTCAAACACCATGATCTTCGTTTTTTGTTCGTTTACCTCTAAGTCATTAGCAGCTGTATATGTAATCAGTGCAGACAACTGGCGTTGTAAACCAATTGGGGTCTGATCCAGTTGAATGAGATCGTCTGCAAACAAGAGTCTTGGAATCTTCTCTTTACCCAATTCTGGGGGGAATGCTCGTGTCCTGATGGAAATTTCTCTATAGTCCCCAAAGTATGACAGAAAGAGGGCTGGAGCTAATGGGCAGCCTTGTTTGACTCCTCTGTCAGTTGTTATGGATGACAAAAGTAGGCCGCTGGTGTTCCGTCATACCTGCATTGATGTACTTGTGAAGGTATCTCTTCTGCACTGAAATGGCTGCAATAGCTCCCAGTGGCTGTGAGGAATAAAGTGAAAACCCTTTGCATTATGCACAAGGCCTTCTGGGCCCTGGGACCTCAATACCTTCAACCCTCACTTCTTATATATCTCCGTGCTCGAGCTCTTCCCTCATCCGCCTCCTACTCCATCAGGGTCAGTCGCTTCTGCAAGCAACCAGTTGGTGGTAGATGTTTTTTTTTTCTCCAGCTGGGTCCTCCAACTGCAACAGCCTCCCTGAAACTTGAGGAAAACCATTGTTGGTTCCGGAAGCACCTCAAAGCCTTTCTCTTTGCATCTGCTTTTTCTCCTCCTCTCCCCGGCTGAGTGCCTGGCGTAAACTGATTCTGCACTAGTTACCTGGCGACTCTGTGATGTCGGGCCCATTCCACCTCCCCCGCCAGGCAAACCTCTGCACTACCTTTCTAGCAAACCCCATACTTGGGGACGGTTTTTTGTATCTCTAACAGTTCCTCCGCCAACTGATGTGTGCACTTATCCTTGCACTTGGCAAAATCGGCCAGTATTTTTACTTATTGTCATTTGTTTGTCTTCCCATGCACTGCACCGTACCCCCCCCTCCCATGCACTTGGGCGATCTAAGTCACAATTGGCCTAGTGTGTTTGTTGTCTCTGTCTCCCCTCTGTTCCCCCTCCCTTCCCCGTTGCGCTTTGCTAAACGTGTGTATAGGCGCATTACAAATGCCATAGCGTACAATTGCACATCATATGATATAGTACGCACAATACATTCATAACAGTAGGATGCCTTCCACTTACCTTGTAAACTGCACAGATTTTATTTATTTTTTGTAGTACCCCACTTACTTCCCGCTTTTCAAATATTATCGCTCAAAAACAGCACTGCATGCATGTTACAAACTTCAAACAAGTACATACAGTTCATGCATACACCCAGGATGCCTGCCCATTACCTTGCACACTTCCACCATAGCCTTCTGCACTTCATTGTACAAAGAGACCTTCTGCCACAGTTTTTGCGTATACACCACAACCACAAACCTTATTGAGCAGTGTCTTTTGCTCCACAGTCCCATTTCCATTTCTCCCATCCAGAAAATGGCTGGATGTGGCACCTGTAACCCTCAAATTACAGTGTAATCCACAGAGTTTTTGTGCTAAAATGGGGGGGAAGTGGGAAACAGGGTAGGTGGTTGGGTCTTTAGTGGTCCCTCTGAAAAGTTTTTTTTCTTTGTTTTTTTACGTGATTTTATACGTGCTTACAAACCACCTTTTTAGTTTTTTCTCTTTGTATGACTTTCTGTTTGCTCCTCCTCCTTCAATTGTTACCGAATTATGGGAAACACTTCCTGCACAGTGTACAAGAAAATAGTATTGCCAATGGCGCTCAAAGAAATGCTTTTTGAATGGAAGCAGTGTATATTTTGGAAGTTCATGCTCTCATAGTGGGTGGAGAACATCCCATCAGTGCACATAAATGCAGGCATACCTCTGTTCATAAGACACCTTCCGAGCTGTGGCTGGGGACAAATTGCACGGGCATGGTCCCATACTCCTCTTGGGGGAATGGATGAGAAAATGACCTGTACAGTGGGAAAAATCCACATCACTGCATTCATCGACTTCTTCAGGTGACGGGGCAAACGTCCACATGACATATAACCCAAATGTAGACCTCCATAATGCACCATGACAACTTCACCAGTAACAATAGAGCCCACATATCTGCAAAGGCGAACCATCCTGCCAAAACTGCATGCATCGAGACTGGCCCACAAAGCGTCCACTCCTTCCAACCTGAAATTAGCAGCAACGCCTCTTTGCATGGCATACATGTGCAGATCTTGTATAAATGTATCACCCACGATCAGCACTGTGTGTCAACCTCAATATACAGTGATATTGGGAGAATGTAGTACCGCCCCTTCCTGTGAACCACACCTTTGACACCTGATTCCATAATGCCCACAGTTCCATTTGCATGCCCTCCATGGTGAGACTGGAAGGATGTGGCGCATGCTCTTTCCCAACTACACTGAGGGCTACACCCCAATAAAACAGGGACAGTCCTTCACCCTCTCCACTGTTCTTCTTCCAGCACTCCCTCATTGAGGACTGTGAAATATTTACACATGCTTGCAGCAATCACAGCCAAGAAGTCTGCATCCAACACTATCATTTCTGTACAGCACCCCATATTTACCGTTCAACACTCCGAATACACGTCACGTGTGCTTCCAAAGCACCTTCCATACAAAGGTGTGGAAAAAACCCATGATTTCAGCATCCAAAATCGTACAGAGCAGCACACATCACGCCTTTGACCATGCACACAAGTGTCTGCTGCTTGTCGACACCCATCTCAACATAATGGAGCCATGCATGAGAACATGCGGCCATAAACCACAATCCACAAACTTAACATAGCCAGTGGCCCTTCTACACAACCCAGCACCATAACACAGCGATGCATGGGAATATGTAAAAGTTAGCCGATTCCACAAACATAGCACTGCCTCCGCCACCCCTACCCACTTTCATTCACAAGTATTATGTCACTTGCAACCAAACCGCACAATCATCACAACATTGGGCCTACTCCCAGGAAGCTACACAAACCAGAATGTCCAAGCACATAGAAGATTCACTTCAACCCTACCCTCTTATATACTAACAGTGTTCCAACACTGCATCCAGTGGGCACACTGCAAGACTTTTCACTGCATAATCTGCAACCATGCACCGAAAACAGTAGGATGTTCTAACAATGACTGCAACCATGGAAACAACAATGTATGCATGTTAGCGCGCTTCTGGTGTTCTATGAAGAGTAAAATGTGCTCCACAACTATTCTGTGACGGTGACAACCTTCTGAGAGATGCAGTCAAAACATGCACCCAATAGTCTAGGCCTTGCCCACACCCACTGCAACGTAATGCATCCATGCATGGCATCATCTGCTCAAGAACCACACTGCACACACGTACCACAGCCCCTGCCACTACTACCCAACCTCCACACCATAATACAGCTATGCATGGAAACATAACACGGCCTCCGGCACCCATACCCACTTTCATGCACATAGTACATCTCCCAGAACTCTATTCAGTACACAAAAACAATACATAATACTGCAGTGTAGTAGTCACCACTCCGTGCAATGGACACTACGCAATCCTTTGCCCTATGCAGTTTAGCCCATATCAACTTCTATGCACACACTATTGAAGAATTGCACCCACTTCACACGGTGCAGTATCCATGCACGTAGAAGGTGCTCTTCAACCCTACCCTCTTCGATACTGTCAGTATTACAACACTGCACTCAGTGGACTCACAGCCAACTGTTCACTGCAGTAACTGCAGACATGGAGTAAACACTGTGGGATGAGCTAAAAAGCACTGCACCCATGGAATCAACCATCTATGCAATGCTGACGAACCACACACAGAAGGGAACAATGTGAAACCTGATTCCAACCACAGTTTTTTTTGTTTAATTGATATTTTATTTCTATCGTGGTCATACACAAGTGTTTCAGAGTGCGACAAGGCAAGGGAGGGGAACAGGGGAAAACAAAACAGCGATCTTACTAGGCCCAGTGACATTGAGAATGCACAAGTGCATGGGAGAGGGGAAAAGTGCATGGAAGGGGGAGAGGTGGAAAGTGCGAAGCAGAGGAGAAACAGATAAATAACAATAAATAAATAATAAAGGCAACAAACAGTGGTAATGCAGCCTGCAATTTGCAAGTGTTAGGTTTAAGGCAGCAGACAGGGTACGTCTGATAAGTGCAGGTAGAACAAGGGGGGGGGGCTGTATGGGTACAGATACAGACCCCAGTGCAAGGGGTGGCCCAGAGGCAGTGCGGAAGGGTGGCAGGATGAGCAGGTACTTGGGCCCAAAGGACAGAGGGTGGCCAGGTGCACAGTGCCAAGAGAGAACAGATCAGCAGGGTAGATGGGGAGCGAATGCAGAAGAAGAGAGGAAGGTCTTGCGGTGCTTCCGGAATCGGAGATGGTTCTCCTCAAGTTTTAGAGTGGCAGGGAGGCTGTTCCAAAGGGAGGCACCAGCCGAAGACAGAGATCTACCCCGAGCTTGTTTCTTAGAAAAACGACTGACCCTGAGTGAGTTGGAGGTAGAGGAGCGAAGAGCTCGAGAGGGGAGGTATTTGCGGAGGGATAGCTGAAGGTATTTTGGACCCAGGCCCCAGAAACCCTTGTGGAGAATGCAGAGGGTATTGAATTTAATCCTTGCATCCACTGGGAGCCAGTGGAGAGATTTCAGAGCTGGAGAGATACGATCCCAGGGCTTGAGGCCAAGGACAAGTCTCGCAGTCCTGTTCTGGATTAGTCGCAGAGGGCGGAGATTAGAGGCAGGTAGATTTAGAAAGAGGCTGTTACAATAGTCCAAGCTAGAGAGTTGTTGCTGCAAGGCCGCCATCCATACAACACACTGGAGTACATGCTATCTTACAATGTGCATGTCATATGCAATGCACTCCCCCTCTGCAATTGAGCTGCCACAGTCAACTGGACTGTGGAAGGTACACTAAGCTGGGAAACAGAGTGCGCCCGTCACCTGCTTTCTTTCAAAAAAAGTTTTGGGAGTCCCAGGCTCCAGAGGTAGCAGCACCGGGGTGACACATGCCCCTACTCAGGAGAGCCACATTACTGGTTTCCCCCCCTCCCCACACTGTGTGATTTACACTATGCAATTGGAGGGTGTGTTGGTTCCTGGCTACCTGTATTGTCTACAGCAACAAGAATTCCCTGAGTCCACAATTGGTATTAACCAGAAACATCTGACAGACTGCCTCTCTGAAGATTGCAAGAAGCTTGAAAACGCTTGGAGGAGAAGATCAACTTGACTGTGGAAGGTGCACTAAGCTGGGAACCAGAGTGCGCCCCTCACCCCCTTTCTTTCAAAAAATATTTTAGGAGTCCCAGGCTCCAGAGGTAGTGGCACCAGGGTAACACATGCCCCTACTCAGGAGAGCCACATTGCTGGTTTTCCCTCCTTCCCCCAGTGCAGGATTTACACTATGTAATTGGAGGATGAGTTGGTTCCTGGCTACCTGCATTGACTACAGAAGCCAGTATTCCCTGAGGCCACAATTAGTATTAAGGAGCAACACCTGAACAGATTGCCTCCCTGAAGATTGCAAGAGGCATGAAAGCGCTTGGAGGAGAAGATCAACTGGACCTTGGAAGTGACACTAAGCTGGGAACTAGAGTGCACCCCTCAACTCCTTTCTTTCAAAAATGTGTTGGGAGTCCCATGCTCCAGAGGTAGCGACACCAGGGTGAAAATTGTACCCACTCAGGAGAGCCACATTGATGGTTTTCCCCCCTTCCCCCAGTGCAGGATTTACACTATGTAATTGGAGGGTGAGTGGTTCCTGGCTCCTTGCATTGACTACAGCAACCAGTGTTCCCTGAGGCCACAATTGGTATTAAACAGCAACACCTGAACAGATTGCCTCCCTGAAGATTGCAAGAGGCATGAAAGCGCTTGGAGGAGAAGATCAACTGGACTGTGGAAGTGACACTAAGCTGGGAACTAGAGTGCGCCCCTCACCCCCTTTCTTTCAAAAAATGTTTTGGGAGTCCCAGGCTCCAGAGGTAGCGACACCGGGGGGGAAAATGTGCCTACTCAGGAGAGCCATATTGCTGGTTTTCCCCTCTCCCCCCACTGTGGGTTTTACACTATGTAATTGGAGGGTGAGTTGGTTCCTGGCTAGCTGCATTGACTACAGCAACCTGAATTCCCTGAGGCAACAATTGGTATTAACGAGCAACACCTAAACAGACTGCCTCCCTGAAGATTGCAAGAGGCATGAAAGTGCTTGGAGGAGATCAACTGGACTGTGGAAGGTTCACTAAGCTGGGAACCAGAGTTCACCCCTCACCCCCTTACTTTAAAAAAATGTTTTGGGAGTCCCAGGCTCCAGAGGTAGCGGCACCAGTGTGACACATGCCCCTACTCAGGAGAGCCAAATTGCTGGTTTTCCCCCCTTCCTCACTGTGGGATTTACACCATGTTATTGGAGGGTGAGTTGGTTCTTGGCCACCTGCATTGACTACAGCAACCAGAATTCCCAGGCCACAATTGGTATTAACGAGCAACACCTGAACAGACTACCTCCCTGAAGATTGCAAAAGGCATGAAAGCGCTTGGAGGAGAAGATCAACTGGACTGTGGAAGGTCCACTAAGCTGGGAACCAGAGTTTGCCCCTCACCCCCTTTCTTTCAAAATATTTTTTGGGAGTCCCGGGCTCCAGAGGTAGCAGCATCGGGTGACACATGCCCCTACTCAGGAGAGCCACATTGCTGGTTCCCCCCGCACTGTGGGATTTACACTATATAATTGGAGGGTGAGTTGTTTCCTGGCTAACTGCATTGACTACAGCTACCAGAATTCCCTGAGGCCACAATTGGTATTAACCAGCAACACCTGACCAGACTGCCTCCCTGAAGATTGCAAGAGGCATGAAAGCACTTGGAGGAGAGGATCAACTGGACTGTGGACGGTACACTAAGCTGGGAACCTGAGTGCCGCCCTCACCCACTTTCTTTCAAAAAATGTTTTGGGACTCCTGGGCTCCAGAGGTAGCGGCATCGGGTGACACATGCCCCTACTCCGGAGAGCCAAATTGCTGGTTATCCCCCCTCTCCCAACTGTGGGATGTACACTATGTAATTGGAGGGTGAATTGGTTCCTGGCTACCTGCATTGGCTACAGCAATTGGAATTCCCTGAGGCAACTATTGGTATTAACCAGCAACACCTGAACAGCCTCCCTGAAGATTGCAAGAGGCATGAAAGCGCTTTTAGGAAAAGATCAACTGGACTGTTGAAGGAACACTAAACTGGGAACCAGAGTGCGCCCCTCGCCCCCTTTCTTTAAAAAAATATATATCTACTATGGATGTGGTATCTCTCTATATCTCGATACAGCACCAAGTCACTCAACTATCTTAGACACAACGAAATGGTTCTTGGCATGATTGACCTCTGTCTCAAGAATAATGCATTTCTATGTAATAATGAGTTTTTTAGACAAACACAAGGGACGGCTATGGGTACCATATTTGCCCCCCTTTTGCTAATCTAACTATGGGGTACTAGGTGAAATGTGTAGTTTGGTCCAAAAACAATGAAGCACACACTGGCAATATAGTGATTTGGTTACCTTACATTGACAACTTGTCCCTCATTTGGGAAGGGGGTTGAGAAAGGATGGATCAACTTTTCTAAACTACTTAACAACAATGCATGCAATCTTAAATTCACAGACACTCATGATCCAAATGCCATTGTCTTTTTTAGACGTAACTGTGAAATTAGTCGACCAACAAGTAACTTGTGAATTATATGGGAAACCAACTGGTTCCAACACCCCACTCCATGCAACGAGTGGCCATCCCAAAAAACGCACATGGAGCATTCCCACAGGGAGTTTATTAGATCACAAAGTTACTGTTCTACTCTGCAAGCCTTTGCCAAAGCGAGCAAAACCACTGAATGGGGCTTCGGACGATAGGAGTATCCAAAGAGGATCATCAAACGTGCTAATATTAAAGCACAATCATTGTACAGAGATATCCCACTTACAGGACAATTGGAAGACAAAACCAAACATACCAATGAAGACACTACGAGGTTCATTTTGACATTTGGCACAAATGCTAAATCTATTCAATATATCCTAAAGAAATATTGGAAAGGTCTGAAGGCTGACAAAGACTTATGTGGTATACTGAATGCATATTCAGACATTAGCTTTCGTAAAAGCTGTTCTTTCAGACACATTCTGGTTAGCAGCATCATAAAAGAAGATGACAAAAGCAAAGTCAGTGGAGATGGTTTTTTCAAATGTACTCACTGTAAAATCTGCAAATATGCACATACTTGTGCCACTTACAATCATCCTGTATTAGGACACTTTGTTACCATCAAGGGTATACATGTGAGTCTGAGTTTGTTATCTATGTTCTGAAATACCCATGCAACAAACTGTATGTGGGAAGCATGAAATGTAAATTAAAGACAAATCCCTTATCCCATGGCCACACACTTCTCTGAATTTCATGGAGGTTACCTTTCGGGACTAAGTTTCTTGGGAATACTTACGATTGCCCAATATTGATCCATTTCATTATCCATACACCACTCTTCCTCATCCCAGTACAATAATAACAATCCAAATTATTACCTCCACATTCATCATCACCATCCTATGAATAGTAATCCATATATCTGAGCATCCATATTCCTTATTCCACTATTTAATATTAGCACACAGCTTTACCCACACATCCCTCCGACAATATGAAAGTACACACTTTTGTTTCTCCAACAGATACAAAAGAATGCTTACTAAGACTATATTTGGGAAATTTTTAGAAGTGTGTTATTTTCCACTACTGGAAAAAGTAGTACAAAATGAAGAAAGACCCATAAAAATCAGTGATTCAGAATATCTTTCTCTACAAATGTATTCTGAAGATCCAAATACCAGCAACATGTGGAATACATTTTCCAACTCGTGTTCGAAAGTGAACTAGCAACTCTATGTTATGGAATTATATACTAAAAACAGGAACCCCCTTTTTGTAAACATGTCAACTAGTGAACTTCTTCAAATGATAAGACGAAGATGAAGTATTGGAGTCTTCTATTACAAGTCACCTATCAATTATGCATGGTACAAATGAATACTGGTACTAATTTCATGCTGATGGACGCTTCATTTTAAGGAGACTAGCCTGCCACAACATGGTTTGTTATTCAGTTGTGCAGAATATATATGGGATGATTTACATGACTTCCTAAGCAACCAAAAGCAATAGATAAGCGCGGGAGAACTATCCTCTCTAGAACTTGTTCAGCATCACTTTATTGCCATGTTACTCTTGATCTGTAATAAAAAGTGTCATCCACTTTGAGAAGTAGAGCAGTTTTTCGAGGGAAAAAATATCAGTCCAGAGAAGCACAGATTCACATGCTTTTGTGGATTAAAAATGCTCACGAATTTGGCAATGACAATGATGACATTGTTTTACAATGTATTGAAAAGTACACTACTTGTAACATCCTTTAGAAGACATACATAATGACCTATACTGCCAATGTCTTTACAGAAACAATGAGAAAAACTTAACCAAATGTCATTTTGGATTCCCTAGACCAGTTTGTACCAAAGTTACAGTAAATAGTTTCAGGTCATCTGTTAGGCAGCGTGAAAGGTAAATCGCATAAAAACACATAGAACATTAACAGAGATGAAGCATCCAAGTACATCAATGATTATAATGCTATCATTGCACTTTTTTGGAATGCTAACATAGACATTCAATACATTGCAGACTATTCAACTGCAATTGCAAGCTACATCACAGCCAAATCTGAGAAAACAGAGCTAAAAGACCTCTGGGATGATATATCTGACAAAATCCGCAAAATGTGTACAGCTTTAGTATCAGAATACAGAGTATGGGCCCTATGAAGCTGCAGATCGTTTAACAGGTACAGACTTCCTAACGAAGTTGGACGGCAGAAAGGTTAGTTTAAAGAATGGAGAAGGACAAGCCTTCGGATTGGCAAAAGGTTTCACGCACTTTCACCGTGGCTGGACTAAACGAACAACCGGATTTGAACAGTATCTTAAATGGAGAAGAAGGCTCTAGCTGAGGCGGAGGTTCCTGGCAGGTTCTGCAGGCTCACGGTTCCTGAAGCAACTATCGGACTGACACAAAGTAGGAAGACTGGACGGTCCTGCGCTGCACATGGAAGAAACCAGCAGCAGAGCAAAGCAACAAATAAAAGGTGCGCTCCTTAAAATGCCAGCAGGGTCCGTTCCTCCTGGCTATCAGGTTCACTGTAGGTCTGTACAGCAAATTTGACAAGAGAATGGAGCCCTGCTTGGAGTTTGAGTGAACTGGTTGGTTCCACCAGATCAAGGGGAGAAGATTCCTTGCAGATCTTTCCTGTCATTGGAGTGTGAAGATTGAGACCTGCAGCAGGGCTTAACCGGGCAGTTCAGTCTGTAAACTCCTCTTCGGTTCTCTCGTTCCAGTGGCAACTCTGCCTTTCCAGCCCCAGAGACCTACTTTTTATGCAGTTTTCCCCCATTCACACAGCCTGGCTCTCAATCACACAGCAGGGTGGCTGTCCCGCCGGGACCGTCACCACAGCCAATCAGATCAGAGTGCGACATGGGGCTCCAAGGAGACCTTGTGCATGGAGTCTTAAACCCCTCCCTCACATCCTGTCCCCCCCAGACATCCAGGCACCTAAGGAGGGCTTCTTTGTAGAAGCCTGTGAAAGATTGGCAAACCTAGTTTGGCGCGCAGAGTAAAACATGAGAAAGACATTTACAAAAAGAAATGGCGAATAAACCCAGCTGGAACCGTATAAAATGTATACAGTCTAGCGGGTTTAAGTTCGAGGCTACCAAGATAGCCTAAAACAATACCAGGGTTATTTAAGATAACTGTGGTATGAAAAATAGGGTAGTTACCACTGCCACCAGCCAAGTCTTAATGAAAAGGGAGCAAAACAATGCTCCAAGAGAAACAGACAAAAAAGGGATATGTATTAACCCTTTCCAGAACTCTATTTATGATAGTTTGTACTGGGTCTGTGAGATTTAAAAGAGGCTAATAAAGTGAATGGCAACTCAAGACAGTAGTCAGTCCCAGAAAAATTGAGTCTGAGTTGGGAAGTCGAAAAGAAAACCTGGTGCCACTGCACTGAAGGTGTTGTGTAACACACAGGAAAAAGATGATGCCTATGGAGTAGGTGAGGCTCCACAGTTTATGAACACAAGAAAATGTTAAACACACACAACAAAACACATATAAGAGTGGGGAAAAAAAGGATCACACTCTCACCAGGTGAAAAAAATAAATCCTAGAAATCCAGAAAAGCTGCTGAGGGACTCAATAGGTAAGGGAAATTAGCCATTCTGGAGAATTCTCCCTAACAAGGAACACAACAATAATGGTCCTACTAGGCCTTGTGACATTCTGATAATGCAAGTGAAGTAACAATAAGTGCGAGGGAGATGGAGGGAGTGCCATTCTGCACAAATGCGAAGTGCTAGGGTGGGAAGGGAAGTGCAGGGTAGAGGGGGGAGAGTGCAAGTGAAAGTGGGGGTGGAGGGTGGGCTGAGGGGAAAGGGGCTAGCTGAGTGCTAAAGGGAGGCCATGAGGGTAAGTACCAGGGAATTGCAAGAGGTGCAGGGGGTGAGGGTGCAGTGCTAAGTGTGAGGAGGTGGGTGGACTGGGCGGGGGTCACCTGGTGCCCTGTAGAATTCAGAGGGAAACAGGCAGCCAGTCACTGCGGCAGATGGGGAAGTTATCAGGGAAGGGGGAAAGGGAAGGAAGAAGAGAAAAGGAGGGTCTTGAGGAGCTTCCAGAACTTAAGGAGATCCGGCTCAAGCCTGAGAGGAACAGGGAGACCATTTCAGAAGGAGGTTCTGGTGGAGGAGAGACATCTAGCCGCCACTCTTTGCTTAGATCAGCATCTGATCTGCAGAGAGTTGGAGCTAGAAGACCGAAGGGCTCTACCAGAGATGTATTTAGGGAGAGAGAGTTGGATTTAGCAGGGTCCCAAGCACCAGAAGGCCTTTTGGATGAATCAGAGGGTCTTGAATTTGATCCTTGCAGCAACCGAGAGCCAGTGGAGGGATTTTAGGGCTGAAGAGATGTGGCCCCTGGGCTTTAAGCCAAGGATAAGTCTTGCAGTACTATTCTGGATTAGTTGAAGGATAAAGGAAGATTGAGGAAGAGGTTCTTGAAATAGTCTAGCCTAGAGAGGACCAGAGCCCTGGAGACATTGAGTTTCTGGGGGAAGGTGAAGAAAGGGAGAATGCCTCTGAGGAGGTGCAGCTGATAGTGGGCCTTCTTGGCAAGGTCCGCGATATGAGGAGAGAAGGAGAGAGAGGGGTCAAAGATGACACCAAGCTTTTCTTGCCTCACAAGAGGGTGGGGAGAGGGGACCCATAGAGGTTAGCCAGAGGGTAGGAGGGAAGCAGGGAGAAGGGGTCCCAATGAGACAAATCTCAGTCTTACTGGCATTAAGGCAGATATCACTGGCAGCACACCATGGTTGAATGGCAGTCAGATAGTCAGGGATGAAAGAGGGGCAGGGGGAGGCAGTACAGGGAAGCTTGAAGGAGAGCTGTGTGTCATTTGCATAACACTGGAACTAAGGAGAGAGGTACAAGATAGATGTTGAAGAGCCACAGCAAGAGGATAGAGACTTGAGGGACACTGCAGGCGGAGAGAGTGATACGGGAGTGAAAGGAGCCAAGTTGAACATGGGAAGGACAGTCAGAGAGGAAAGAGGTCAGCCATTCAAGAGCCAGGCTCATGATGCCAAGAGTGTCATGGAGCCGATTTGTCAGGGTGGCATGATTGGCTGTGTCAAAGGCAGAGGAAAGAACCAGAAGGATAAGAACAAAAGGAGAGTTGGAATTGAGATTTGAGAGCATGTCTTCACGGGTGTTCAGTAGAGCAGTTTCCGTGCCTCTGGCTGCTCTGAAGCCAGACTGGTGTTTGTGGACACAACCAACAGATTTGGTGAGTGGATCAGTTGGAAGATGACCAGTTTCTCCAGGAGTTTGTTAGGAATTAGGTAATGGAGATAAGGTGGTAGTTAGAAGGGCAGGAGGGGTTGGCAGCAGGCTTTTTTTGAGGAGAGGATGCCCAAGAGAGTGCTTCAGGGGTAGTGGGAAGGAGCCAGTGGCAAATGAGTCATGTACAGAAATCAGCCAAGGCTGGAGAAAGGGAGGCAATGTTGTCCTTGAGGGTTCTGTATGACCAGGGGAGCATCTGTTTGGAGGAGACTTTCATAGAGAGGACATATTTAGAGACCTCATTGAGTGCTATGGGTAAGAAAGAGGAAAGTATAAGGGAAGAGGAGAGAGGGGCCAAGGGAGGCCTGCGAGCTGGGGAGGGATGAAGGAGGGGAGTAGAGGAGAGTGAGGACAGGATTTCCTGAGTTTTGGTTAAGAAGTGGAAGGCCAGTGAAGTACAGAGGGTCAGGGAAGGCAGGGGAGAAGTGAAGACTGCAGAAGGATTTTTGAGTGTGTTGCAGATTTTAAACAGTTTGCCCGTGTTCTTAGTGGCCCCAAAGATGCAGGCTTGGATATATGTCCACTTCTTTGAGCGGATGGAGAGTCTAAGTTGTCTTTGGAGCAGGCGGCAGGCCAGTCTTTCAGAGGATGTGCCTGATGCCAGCTACTTCCAATCTGTAAATTTTCACTTGCATTTCAGAGAGGCTAGGTTTGAGTCATACCAGGTGTTGCGCTTGGAGGCTGGCTTCATGCAGATTCTCATGACAGGGGCAAGGATGTCCAGGGTATTGGTGATAGAGAGGTGAGGATTTGCAAGGGCAGAGTCAGTGTGGGAGTCTGAGGAAGAAGTGGGAGGGGGAATAAAAGTGGAGACAAAAGCAGCAACTGACACTCGCTTCATCGGTCGAATGAGGGAGACAGAGACTGAAAGTGTAGGCAGAGGCTAGCCGGGGGACCTGGAGATCCAGGTGAGAGGACAGTAGAGCATGGTCAGACCAGGAGAGAGGGTTGGAGATGGGGATGTGTGCTGATATGAGAACATCCGAGATATGTCCGTCTGAGTGTGTCGGACCGGAGGTATGAATGGTGAGGGAAAGACGTTCGCAGAGGATGCAGAAGAGTCCAGTGGCTGAATCAGGAGAGTCAAGGTGAATATTGATGTCTCAGAGGAGGAGAAGCATGGAGGAGGAGGAGGCAAAAAGAGAAGAGAAGAGGTCAGGCCTCTCTGAGAAGAAGAGGGAAACCGGACCAAAGGGTCAATAAAGAACACAGGCATGATTTCACATCACAGCAGAGGTGAGCTTGGGCCATGTGGATGTCACTGCCTCCATCTGGACCACCAATTACCACATGCGCATACCATTTTAAAAGGTGCTTAAGAATCGCTTTAGGATATGTTTACTGAGAGATGTGGTGCAGCTTCTTTGATTGCTAACATACTACTATTCATCGAACCATTTAAAGCTGTATATCTGCTCTGTTGTTACCTCTATAAAGCGCTATGTTATGCATATGTACTGTTGTATACCTCTGTAAAGCGCTCTGTTATGCACATGTTCCCTTTCATTATGATGATAGCACCTCTACAGAGTTAGTTTGTCCCAGTCTTGATGAAAAAAATGTTCTGATAGTTCGGGGCATCCCAGGAAGGCCATAATCCATATGGATGTTGGGAAGTCCTCATTGGAAATGTGAGCCCCTGCTGAGCAGGCTCACCTCCCTAGCCTCAGAGGAAGGGACTCCCACTTTGGAAGAAGGATTAATTCTCTCGAGTAGTCACACATAGCACACAATGAAACATGGAAAAATAAAGTCATGCCAAATGAGACAGCTGGCAAATACTTTTTATACAAGTGTGAAGGAAGCCTATTAAGACTTACAAAACCCAGTCTAATTTACCATGGAAAATACAGAGCATAGACAACGTTATTAAATGGTCCTCCTACAACTATAAAAGCCTTGGAGGAAAGAGGACACATTGTTAGGTGACCATGACACATTTAAATGCATTCAAGGCACATGAAAGCAGTATAATACAATACAAAGTTAAACGTTACCAGGAAATGTTACACAATGAACACCAACAAGAAATAGAAAGACACGCCTTAAGGGAGAAAAAACATGTTACACTAAGCTAAGAAACACTAAATCAAATGAAGCAGAAATAACAAAGAACAAAGTAGAAAAGACCATCTATCAATCTAAAGAAGATGGGCCAGTGATCAAATCACAGTTAAATGAACAAGTCACTATTGCATTCGAATTTACTCAAGAAACTGATTATGGATTAAAACATGAAAATACTTGAAGTTGTAAAAATTGCAAATCTCTGATCTTGTATTAAACCGTGAAACTGGTTCTGGCAAAAACCTAAAACAATCCAGCCATTTTTAGAATGCACAGCAAATAACATTTCAGCTCTGGTAACAGCCCCGTCAACAGAGTAGGTGTCATTTTACACCGACTACTGTTCCTCCCAGTGCTATACCAAAACAAATTACAATAAACAATTGTCAGCAAAAACTGCAACTGAACTATGCAGAATTCTATGACAAATGAAAGTCCTCCTAATACATTTAGAGGAACTAGGCTTTACCCAAAAAATCACAGAGCCCACTCATACCAAAAGTAGAACCCTGGACTGGCTAGCTGTGCACAATTGCCCAGTCTTGATCTCTTCTATACTCCCACAGCCCTGGACAGACCACTACTTGATCTCGTTCACCCTGGAGGCGACACCAGCGCAAATTGACAGTATAGCTCCAGCTGTTCAGACTAGAAATAAAAAGAACATCACCCCTGACAATTTGATCCCTTTAATCGCACCGACCTTGAATGCCATTCCGGACCACACAGATCCCTCAATGATGATAGACATATATAATGGAGTCATGCTCTCTTCTCTTGATGCCATAGCTCCTCTGAAGTTAAAAAAAAGCAAACCGAGAAAACATATCAACACCTGGTGTTCTCCTCATCTTAAAGCCCTCAGACAAGAAAAGCGATGCTGTGAAAAAATCTGGAGATCACTCCCCTCAGAAAAAATAAGTAAAATTTGAGTAAACTAGCCTCTCACTACAAAAAAGAAATCATCCTGGCCAAACAAACGTCCTACAGTACTCGAATCTCACAAGCCAAATCCAACACTAGAGAGCTCTTTACAATACTAAAAGAGGTTGAATCTCCCATCCAAGCTCCTGACTTGTGCCTCAAGGACAAAAATTGGTGCACGGGTATACAAAATGCCTTAGCTAACAAAATCTCCTCTCTCAAGACTAAGATAAACATTAAAAAAAGATTCCCTTCTCTCTTCTACCAAACCGAGTATCCCCACCCCTAAAAAGAGACACCCTACTCAGACACACCCCCCTCTGCATATTCCCCACTTTAACTTCCACAGAGTATCTACTAAAGAGGTAGAAAAGGTCATCCTCACCCTCAAACCTTCGAATTGCCATGGGGACCTATGCCCCGCACAATTGATAAAGGATGCGGCTCGTGATCTCGCACCATTTATTACCAAACTAATAAATGCGTCATTCACATCAGGCAGCATACCGAACAATCTCAAACAATCTTGGGTCCTCCCCCTGCTTAAAAAAACAAATCTAGATCCCTCTACTCCCACCAATTACCGTCCCATCACTACTGTCCCATTCCTTCTTACAATCCTCGACAAAATAGCATACCAACAATTCCAACATTACCTTGAGCACTTCCATCTCTTAGGAGTCAGACAATCGGGCTTCAGGCCTCAACACGGCACCGAAACCGCATTCATAGATCTCAAGGCACAGATAGATGAGCTGAGAGATCAGGGTAAAGTGGCACTACTGCTTCTTCTTGATCTCTCGGCTGCATTCGACCTGGTTGACCACGAGATCCTATGCGACCACCTTCAAAAAGCCGCCCACTTTTCTCAAGAGGCAACTGACTGGATCCAATACTTTCTAAACAACCGCACGATGACAGTCTTCTCCCTACTAGCAGCAGACGACCCAACACCCATCACCTGTGGCGTACCTCAGGGATCTTGCGTCTCCCCGACCCTGTACAACATCTTCACGAAGCCCCTTTTTGATGATGTAGACGGTCTGGGTATCACCTACACTAACTATGCCGATGATACACAGATCCTCATCCCGTTAACGGGGGATTATGACAAGGATTTGGCCTTCGTCAACAAAGTGTACCTTATCATCCAGGCATAGATGGCCTCACAAGGTCTATGCCTGAATGATGACAAAACAGAACTCCTCATTCTAGGGTCCTCACATAACCTGAACAAACTAGACCAAAACTACTCCTCCTTTGTAATTGACAACAATAAGATCACGGTAGCAAAGGAGGTAAAAACCCTTGGCTTCTACCTAGACTCCACTCTCACCTTTAAAAAACAAGTCAATGCTATGGCATCTGCCACATCTTACACATGCAAACTCATCAGAGCAGCCAAACATTTTCTCTCTCTGTCTAACTGTATCACCCTAGCCAGGGCTCTGATCTTGTCCAAGTTGGACTATTACCACGCACTTTATGTAGGATGCAACAAATATATCACAAACAAAATTCAGATCCTTCAAAATAATGCCCTAAGAGCGGCCCTCAGTATCCCAAAGAAAACCCACATCTCTGATACTAGAAGGGCTGTCAACTGGCTTTCCACCAAAGAAAAAATATTCCTCAAATCGGTTTCCCTGACCCACAAATGCCTCCACCAAGCAGCGCCTCAATACCTTATCTCTAAATTCACCAGACCCACCTCTGCTCGCCCCTCTAGAATGACCAATTCCAATCTCCTCCTGGTGCCCAGGTTTAAGCGTTCTATGTCGGGTGGGAACAGCTTTCCGGTTAAAGCAGCACAATATTGGAACTCCCTTCCACCTCCTTGCAGGGAGGACCTCCCCTACCACCTATTCAGAACTAAGACCATCCATTGGCTCAAGATTCATGACACCTAACAAGCTCTCTTGCTGCCCTGACACTCCACCACTACGATTGTAAATATGTATATTTAGGTTGTCAACGGATCAGTGCAGATACCTTGTCACTAGACAACCGATGTATTGTATATAGTATTGCCTATGTTGTATACTTCTGTAACCCATGCCTCTTCGGCGCGCGTTGTTTCTTTTTGGCGTGTCCAGCATTGTAACCACGGCTGGACTTCTTTGCCTTGTATGTAACCAAGCTTTGCAATCCTCTTGTTGCCTCTGCGCCTTGCTACGCCTTTGGGGTTAGGTGCGCAATATAAATAAATAAAATACTGTGAGCCTGAGGTGTGAGCCAGTCTACTGCAGCTATCCACATCGTTGTGCTAAACCAACAGGAAGTGCCTATTTCTACTGAGAGACACCGCAGAGCGGTGAGCGGAGCTGTGAGCCTGAGGTGTGAGCCAGTCTACTGCAGCTATCCACATCGTTGTGCTAAACCAGCAGAAAGTGCCTATTTCTACTGAGAGACACAGCGGAGCGGTGAGCGGAGCTGTGAGCCTGAGGTGTGAGCCAGTCTACTGCAGCTATCCACATCGTTGTGCTAAACCAGCAGGAAGTGCCTATTTCTACTGAGAGACACCGCGGAGCGGTGAGCGGAGCTGTGAGCCTGAGGTGTGAGCCAGTCTACTGCAGTCCGCTGCGGAGGCGAAGCCAAAGCCAAATGGAGCCAGAGGTATGTCCAGAAGCATGCCCTTTGAAAACCTCTAAAGTATTCAAAAGCCCAAAAACACTCCTGAAAGAGTCACACCCGAAAAAATCGGCATACCCGGAGGAGAAATCTAACCCTGATATGAGGTGGAGGAGGAGCAAGTCCGACTCGACCCCTGGACTGGGGCCTCCCAAATGGTGTCTCCATCGATCCTAGAACTGTTACACACGAATCAGCAAAACTCGAAGCCTGCCATAAGCACGGCACTGAGGAATCCTCAAGACGCAGCCATGGCGCTCGAGACACCAAAGAATACCAGAGCAGGAATGACGACCTTACCTGACCCGCGAGGACAAGCGGGGGAGCTTGTCGTGGTGGCAGCTCCTCTGCTGGTGCCGCTGCCGCCGCCGAAGAGCGCAGAAAAACACCTCTCGAGTATCCTGACGGCGGCCGTCCTTGGCTCACGGGACGTTGAACTGAGTCCAAGGTGTGGGCTCGGAGAAAAGCCCGGTGCGGCGGAAGAGACAGACCAGCAGGATCCATACAGCCAGTTGAGTCGCGGTGGAGAGAAAGACCTGAAAGACGCGCAACCTGATGAAAAAAGTGAGTGCCCTGGAACACCTCCCCCCTCCAATCCAGTCTCATCTAAAGAGGTGAGATGGACTGGAGTGAGAAATGCTACTATTGCCAACAGTGCCAATGGTGATTCAGATGGGACAAGGGGGATAGCGCTCCAAGAAAAAATATCGGACAAACCAGAAAAAAGAGAAACAGCAAGTCACAGCAAACCCATTGAGGAGGGGGAAATAAGTCTTGCAGTGGAAGGAATAAGGGCAACTAAATTACCCTCAGTTTCACCAAAGGAAAACTCCATGCCTAATGGGATAGCCATTCGAGCCCAGCTCCACGCACTGGAGCAGGACACCGAAAAAATGGCGCAAGACCTGGGGGAAAACCAGGTAAAGATTGTAAAGCTTTCAAGGGAAGCCAGTGACTGTGTGAGAACTCTCGATCATGATAAGGACACGGATTCGGATTCGGATAATGAAGACTCTGAGAGTGAAAACTCTGTTGAGGGTGAGCCGGATGACTCCAATAAAGAAACAGATGGGCAACAGCTAAAAATGGGCTCCTGCCCTAAAAGAAAAAAACGAGGCAAAGGAAACACCATAGCAAAATCTGGGCCTCAAGGAGCAAAAAAAACAGCGAAAATACGAGCGCAAAAAAATACCACACTGGGGGATCAAAAAGCGAGAAAATTAAACAAAAAAGGGCTTCCAAATCTGTTACTTTCACGCCCGCTAAAAGCCTTTTTCACACTGCAACAGAAAAGAAAAAGAGCGCTGATACCGAAGTATCTGACGCAGAGATGTTGGAAATAGCAAGCCTAACTCAGCCGGTACAAAAACAGAGAAAAACTGAGCCGCTCGTAGCGGCAACAGATGAACAAGTCCGGCCAAATGGATGTGTGCAGGATAAAATCATGGCTATCTCAAACCTAAATAGTGGTATCAAAAAAGTTAAAGGACCAGAAACCACTGAAATTAGCCAAGTGGGCGAATAGGACCTCCCAAGAGGTAGGACCGAGATTCCTCAGACTGTACCCACGCCTAAAGGGGTTCCTCAAATCATCGAGGAGATCTTTGTGTCTAACAATGATCAGGGAGAAGAGCCCTCTGAGGGGGCTTATCTCGACTGGGAAGCCAACCGAACGAATCAGATACAGCAAGATAAAGAAGAGCGTTTGGCTTGGACAAAACCCCATCCCTCCAGGAGGGCTGACGCTGCGTCTCCGCCTCTATCGACGAATTCCGGATTTCAAAGAAACCCCTCAAATAATGACAGAAATGTAAGATCAAGAGGGGAACGCCCGGATCTTAACTCTTCAACACCTTCAAGAAGACCAGACAAAATTCAACTGTCACCAAACAAGAGACGTCTCAGCGAAATCGCTGTGGCCCTACAAAACGAATCGCCAAATAAAAAACCAGAAATGATTGCCATCATGTCGGCAAAGGAAACTAGAAGTATTGGAAAAAAAGATCGAGAACTTGAAAAATGCGACGGGGACCCAAGGTGAGAGTGCTATAGACAGATCGCAAATTTTGCCTAATCAGAAAACAACGTGGGAAACCAAAATTGAAGCATTGGAAAAAAAGATCGAAAGGTTGGAAACCTTGAATAAAGGTTTCTCAACCATCCCTACGATCTCAGACGAAGGAGCAAACGAGCCACTGACCCACGCGATTGGAAAAAAGAAAACTGTGATGATTCTGGCACAAGATAATCCAGATGGTAGGCCGCGGGCTAAAGCACAAAAGACGCATCTCGTAAAAACGGATCTGAGTAAGAAAATAACAAATGAACAAAACGAAGCCATATCATCGGCTAAAGAAGTCAGCATGGGGCAGAGGCCTAGCGAACCGCTGGCGAGCAAAAAACGACAAGAGTCAAGCACTAAATCAGAGGCGAGTGGCCTGATGCGATCACCACGAACAACAGAGGAATTCCTACAATGCACCGACTTAATGAATATCTCTACTCATTCAGATAACGGGTCAGCTAAACTAAAGGATGACAACAAAGAAGTAGGGGCGAAAAAGTACAGAGATCTTGCGGAAACACACACAGCAAAGCCTAAAAGTGACAGTGAGAGACCTAGCCAGATGGAAAAGACTGCACCAAGTCTTTCTGGTGGACAGGGAGCTGTTTTTCAATCAACGCCGGAAAGTGAAAAAATTCAAACGGAGGGGGAGAAAACAAGAAAAAGCCCTCCCAAACAGCGACTAAGGTATGAAGGTGAAGACTGTCAAAAAAGTCCACGTAAGCATCGAATGGAAAGAAGAGATGTGGGTAACAGAAAGGTTCCCAAAGAAGCAATACAAATTTTCAAGCTGGAGCAAAGGGAACTGGAGAGAAACTTCCATATTTTAAACAGACCAACAATACTCCAGATAACAAAAAAAATGAAAACCCTAAAAAAACTTAGGACAGAGGATCTGGTGCTTGTCGAACCCTATCATAGGGAAAAGAAGGCGAAAGCATTTATACACTTGAAATCAGCTGCCATCGAACATATTGACGAGGCAGTCTATGAGGAATTCCAGCAACTAGGCCTGTCCTTGATGGAACATAAGAGAATTAATGAGTACCAAGAACCCGAAGAGGAAAGGACAAAGAAATCCAAACGACAAATACACTACAGATCGAAAACGGAAGATCTATACCAACAAACCCGAGGGTATAACACTCGAGAAAGTAAGGAGATGCACAGACGACCACTCACCAAGGCCGGGGTACAAGACGGCCCTCAGATAGGAGGGGGAGAGAATATATAAACCAAAGTCACTGCCAATACACCAAAATGCACTCTGACTGGACAGAGAACAACGCAAAAAGCAATAAAAATGATCAGAGATCTACTGAATACTACTCCAGAGCGGACTGTCTATCGCCCGAGGTGTTCACAAATAGTTCTGACAAGCATCGGAAAAATACGGAAGATGAAAGAAAACCGAAAGGTCCATGGAAGTGGCTCATGTCAAATTGGTCGAAAAAGAATGACAAATAGCAACGACCTGGGTTAGCTTGGCGCAGTGACTTTAACAAAACCTGCAACGATAAATGCAACGAGCAACCCGTAATGGCAGCCTTAAATTTGGGCTCAGGGAATACGAGAGGTCACATGCACCTCATGTCACCGGGAGATGTCGATCTGGGTACCTATGATATTCTCTGCCTCCAAGAAACCTGGCTCGTCCACCAACCGTTTCTGGACGGATTCTCTGTGAGGATCTCTCCTGCAGTTAAAGGCCTCTTAGGTAGACCATCATCGGGTTTACTTACAGCTATAAAAACAGGGACAGGACTGAGTGAACCTAAAAACTGGAAACAGTCCTACGAAATGCTTGTCATCCTGACATCTGTATCCCAGGGAAAGATCAAAAGGAAAAATGGCCACCAAAAGACGATAGCTATTATAAACTGCTATTGGAACCCCCAGCGAATGTCTACCAAAATATTCTGCAACAACATCGCCGAAACAATTGACCAGCTATATGCAGAATTCGCTAAAATCGAGCTCATCATATGCGGCGACATGAACGCCAAATGTACCGAGGTCTTGGAGTCCATTCCGAGGGTCCACTGGGGAGACATGGACTCTGCTACTGAAAGAGGCAAAGCTTTGAACGAAGTTATGAGTAAAAGAAATGTCCAAAATGTGGCGATGTTATTCCCCAATCAAATTAACTGTCCGACATGGGAACGTAATGAATTCAAAGCAACTTTGGACTACATCTTTATCTCCAATGGCTTCATCCAGGAGCTGTCAGGTTTTGAGGTAAAAAAAAACCATCCATAGTGATCACAACCTTCTGTGCTGTTCATGGAGTATCACTACCAGGATATTCAAAACTTACGATTGGACGACAGAGGTAACCAGCAACAGACTCGCCTGCGGTTAACCGAACGAGACATTGAGAAAATTAGAAATACCTGGGAGATGAGAGTAAAAGATCAGGCTTGGACCGACAAGATAGAAAGACCAAACTACCTACCGTTATTGCTAGCTTTCCAGGTCAAAGGAGCAGGGAAAGCGAAGAACACACCCCAGGACAACCATACGTATGATAAGACGGTGGTAGAAAAAAGAAAAAGTGTCTGTCGTTTGCGAAGAAAAGCTAAGAAATCCAACGATAAGCTTCATTGGGAAAATTGGCGCAAGGAAAATATAAGCTACAAAAATTGGCATAAACATCACAAAGCCACTCTTTACCAAAACGATGCCGAGGCGATGATGCAAAAACTTCATACAAAAAAATCTAGTGACTTTTGGGGTTTAATAAAAGAGATGAACAGGCCCCAGTCCGCCGCAATGGGAAATGCTGTAGCGGAAGAAAACTGGATCCAATATTTTACTACGGAATTCGACGGCCCCACCAGTGATATCCAAGGGGCTAAGCAAAACCAAGGGATAACGTGGGTCGATCTGTCTAATACTATGGACATTGAAACAGCCATACGGAACCTGAAAACATCTAGAGCGCCGGGCCCTGATGGACTCTCCAACATGCACCTGAAAATGTTCCCAAAAAAATGGGCTGAAATGATCAGTGGTATCTATTCGGAATGTGGTAGAACCAACATGGTGCCGGAATCATGGCAGAAAGCAGTAATTGTCCCGATTTATAAAAAGGGACCGAGACAAGAACCGGCGAGTTATAGACCAACCGCCCTTTTGGACATTCTGGGTAAAATCTATGCGACCCTGCTACTCGTCCATTTTCGAGCTTGGGAAAAAGTCAGCCAGGCCAAAGATCAACTTCAAACTGGCTTCCAGAAAAATGGGTGTACATCAATCAACCTCCTCATACTTAACATCATGAAAGCCAAAGTCAAAGAGAGGGTGCCTAAAGTATATTTGGCATTCGTGGACCTCTCAAAGGCCTTTGATAAGATCGACAGAAAAAGCCTGTGGACGAAGCTACAAGATTGGAACTGCCCGGCAAAAATACTGGAGCCAATAAAAGCGCTCCACTCAAACACCAAAATAAGATTTAAACTCAATAATCAGGGCATGCTCTCAGAGGAGATAAATGTTAAACGAGGAGTAAAGCAGGGGTGTCCTTTGGCACCGGTACTGTTCACAGCTTTCTTGGGCGACTATCAATTCTCCGAAGAAAAAATTCGATCTTTTCCCCCCAAAATCGAGAAAACTGAGATCCCACTGTTACTCTATGCAGATGACATCATTGTGATCGACCAGACGAAGGTGGGCCTGCAAAGAAAACTCTGTAATTTGGAGGTCTATATCCTGGAAAATAAGCTGGAACTCAACAAATCGAAGACAAAGGTCATGGTGCTCGAGAAAGTCCCCTGCAAAAAGACGAAAAATCTAAAGATCTTCCTGGACGAGTCAAAAATTGAAATCGTAACCAACTTTAAATATCTGGGGATTCAATTAGACAATTCAGGTGTGGAAAAGAGTCTTGTTGACCAACTCTGGGAAAAAGTGAAAACACTGACTACTCAAACCAGAGCAGTAGATCGAAAATATGGCAAATTCTCCCTGATCCCGGCTATAACTTTTTATAACGCTAAGGTTGTTCCGGCCCTGACTTATGTTACGGAGTGTGCGCTATATCTCCAGCGCAACATCTGGAGCAAAATCGAAGGCCACCTCTGGAAAACGGTCTTAGGCCTACCCAAATCTAAAGCTTTGCCAGCAATAAGGAGAGAGTTGGGGCTCATATCATTAGCATCGACAGTAGATCAAAGCGCCTTGCGCCTCTACAGACGAATCATCATGTCTGACACCCTACCCATTTATAATACCATACGGGAAGAAATTGATTTAGGTAAATGTATGGCCTTGAATAAATGGGGGAAGCAAGAAAGAACGATCTGAGAAAAGTTGAATGCACCGAGAAAGAGCTAATAGAAAACCCAGAAAGAATTTAAAAAAAACAGAAAAAGCGGTGGAAAATAAACTCCTGAAACATCTCCCACCCACTTTCAACAAGGGGAAAAAAACGCTCCAGTACTGTGTAAAATTTCCAAATAAGAAGCTGAGAATTTCTGTCATGAGAGCTAGACTCAACCTCCTCCCTACGAGAGAGATCATAACTTTAAGAAGAAATGGAACCGAAAGCCGCTGCCGTTTATGTAAAAACGAGTCCGCTATTGAGACTTTAAAACACCTCGTGGTCGAGTGTCCCAACACAATGGAAAACAGAAAGTTATACCTCCCCTTCCTGGCCGAAAATATGTGGATTTTCCAAGTAGACGAACTATGGAATAGACTGATATCGGGTGAGAAGACAAGATCGACCCTGGCTTTGGCCAAACTCATCGACCTAGTATTTGAACAAATTAACAGTCTTCGGACTGAAAGTACCTCGGTGACGGTCTTTGACCCTGTTGAATGAGGCTTTTTAGCTTCCCGGACAGGGTTTAGGACTTGGACTGTGGCCCGGTCAGCCATCCCATAGGGGAGGTTTTGTGCTGAGTGACCCTTCTTGGGTTCGCCTTCTTTTATGATATGCAAGATAGAGAAGGTTTTTGACAAAACTCAGTCTTTACTGAGTAAAGTTCAAATAAATAAATTTAAAAAAAATACAAATAGATGAAATAAGCATGTTTTCCAACCTAATGCGTGCTTTAATTCACATAAGAATGAAAGAAGTCCTAATGACTGGATGTGAAGGTATGTTGATGAAACCATGTCTTTGTCTTTGGAGACCTCCTACAGTTAGCACAAGTGAAAGAGCAACTCATATTCAAAACATAAGGTTGCAAAGAATACCATACTACACTTTGCACCATGGGCAATGTGAATCTAAGGCCTCATTTTCACTACAGACAACTTGCACAAAACATGTGTCATTCTGCAGAGCCAACATATACTCACCTTTGAAAGAGCTCTCGACTTGGTTTGCTTATTAAACATGACAATCCGTCCTTGCAAAGAAGACTGAATTAGCTATATGGACAAAACACATCTGCCACTGACGTAATTGAAAAATTAACACAACAAAACCAACAATGCAGGTTTTCAATTCCAACCATTGCAAACTGACCAACGTAATAAAACAATGCTAAAAAAGAGATGCAACCCATAGTCCACCTCAGCTGCATAGACAAACTAGAAGTGCAATGTACGACACTCCATGTCTACAGGCAACAACATAACTTAATAACCTAGAAAAATCTATCTCAAACACAGCTGGATTGGAAAAAGTATTAATTCTCTGCCTAAACTGCAGAGTGGCTCTAAAACACAACCTTGACATAGAACAAGGTTTAGTCAATGGAGTAAAGGGGACAGTTGTTGGATTTCAAATCTATCCCAATGAAAACAATATCCAATTCTTCATCATCAATTTCACAAACTTGAAGAAACTAAGACATTGTGCAGCAAGTTTTCTTCTTTTTAATAATATGTATGAATGCAGAGAACAATTCTGTGTCTTGAATATGCTGTTACGATACAGAAGTCACAAGATCTAACCCTCGACCACACACTTGTACACATTGCCAGCACAGTCTTCAAAGAAGGTTTGAGTTACGTAGCACTTTCACTTTTTTGTACACTCATTAGTCTATTCTTAGTAAACTTTGATGCAAACAAATTCAATGCTGATATTCCTTGCATCATATTATACAACACACTGCATGCACTGTACACTCCACATCTGGATATGTACCCTGTACCTAAAAAATACACTTTAAAACGACAATTTGTACAAACTAATTATAGAATATCTCCCCATAGTCCCTGTTAAAACACAAATGCTGGACCATCACGCCGAGACCACATTATCTGGCCTTTTAAATTCTGAAACACAACTGGGGTGCACTACTATGCAAATGTAGCAAGCAATGTCATATTCCAATTTTCCAATATTCCTGCCTCCCTGAAACTTGAGGAGAACCATCTCTGGTTCTGGAAGCACCTCAAAACCTTCCTCTTTGCCTCTGCTTTCTCTCCCCCTCTCCCCTGCTAAAATCACTGAAATTGCACTGAATCTGCAACCGGGCCATTCACCGTTCTCGGTCCTCGGCCCAGCCACTCTTCCCTGCACTGCCTCCCTGGCAACCCCTGCACTACGGGACTGCCTCTGTATCCCTACAGCCCCTCCTCCCTGCACTTGTCTGCACTTACCTTGCACTTGCCACCTGCTGGCCCTTATTATTTATCTTGTATGCTACTAACCCTGCACTGCATTTTTCCCCTCTCCCTTTCCCCCTGTGCTTTTCCCTTCCCCTCTACCCTTGCACTTGCGTGATCTTAATGACACCTGGCCTAGTAGGATTGTTGTCTGTCTCCCCCTGTTCACCCCCCGCCTCGTCGCGCCTTGAAACACTTGTGTACAGGCGCGTTACAAATGCCATTTCATATCATATCAATTACCACCAATTGTGGAAAATATTTAGATGGCTCAGAACAACTATGTTTACAACTCTTCATGCGGCACAGAAAAATCACTAATAACCTTGACACTATCTACAGTGTCTCAGGTATAAGACAGGAATTGGACCACTGTACGAAATATTAAATTCAACATGAACACACAGGAGGATACACAAGAGTTCCTAATGTACCTGTACTATCTAACATTCGCTGCCTGCACTTAACCCCTGCACTGCCACTTGCTGACTGCACTTCTTTTTTTGATGTTTTATCCTATGTCCTGCCCTTGCTCCTCCTCCCCTTCTCCCAGCACATTTTAGCTCTCCTCTGCCCTGCACTTACTCAATCTCAACATCACTGGGCCTAGTAAGATTGTTGTCTTGTCCCCCCATGTTCCCCTCCCCTGCCTCATCACGCCTTGAAACACATGTGTATAGGCATTATATAAATAAAATATATCATAAGTGGTTCTGTGTAGGGTATTCCTACTCAACAAATGAAGGGTGACAGATACATGGAGTAGTTCATATGAAGTTTATCACAAATTGTACTTATTCAAACAGTCTACTGAAATAGGTGATAATATAGCAATATACAAATACATTAACATAGCCAATGGTGACCTATGTACAAGAAGGAGTGTATCCTAGATCTGGTTGATTTGGCCAGTATAATTATAAATCCAAGCCTATCAGAATCTTGAATAATATAAAACTTTGATCCAAGAGCTAAGCAAACACTTACTAGACGTGTGCGGATAAACAGAGTAATTAATGCATCAATGCATACAAATCTGATACATACAGTGAATCTGTAACGGAGAAACAAATAATGTGACCACAGAATGAAATTGGAATTAGTCATCATGCCTATAAAGTATAAAACTGTATTATCTGACTGGGGTCTGATTGTATTTCTATGTTGAAAGAACAAAGAAATATTGAGGCTGGGTACCACAAAGGAAATACACCAATCACAGGCTAAAAGATTCACAGATCTTTTGTTACTGTACAGTTTACAAAGCAAAACAGATAGCTATTTGGCTCCCAACACCTCACAGTGTGTACCAACTGACAAGGAGAGGTGAGCGAGTGCTGGACATCGAAAAATGTGTGCTTTTATAGAATTCCATGTAATATTGTCCAGCCTCTCTTCATGTTAATAATTCGTGGTCTAGAGTTTGTGCATAGTTCACATACAGATTATACAATATTATGCAAAGGATTACATAGGTTTGCATTTCCATGAAGAAACAATGGTAATGTACGTTCTCGGATCCCGCGGTGAGCCTTGTTCCACATTTCTTTACAATGCAGTTCAGTCAAACCATACGTTCAAGGTTTGTTCTTCATTGTCCCAATGTTTATACAAGGATGAGGCTTGTGAGCGCACACAACACTTAAATGACAGTTCATATGGAGCGCAAGGTCTTTGCCTAGCCTAAACAGTCGGCTCTCAGACAGCCTAAACATTAACAGAACTCAAAGGTCGGAAGGCTTGGTTGCAAGTTGGAAAAATAGTCCACCATTTTAGAATGAAGAACACATGAGTGGAAATCAAAATGGCGGATGAATCTTAAAATGGCAGCGAAGTTAACCCAAAAATCGAAACTTTGCAACACGGTTCTCTGTGTAGCACGAATAGGATTAGGCCAATATAACTACTAAGGAGGCACTATATAATTACCGTTTAACAAAGTATGTGCACCATGAACGTAGGCAAACCTCCAAAGTAAGTTAACATGTTGGATGGTTAAAGTTTACATATATAGAACCTTTCCAGTATGCGTATGATGTTTTCAATGCAGTATGTCTAAGTCAAGTACAGTTCTTGAAATTCCTATTGCCACTACAGACCAAACTATTTTCCAGGATATGTGCTGGCATCAATGATGCCATTTGTGATGTCATCTTTGATGTCCTGGGTGTTGCGGCTGTATGGCAGGGCCACGAGATATGGCAAGCTTTGCAACCATAACTGACAACTTAGTTGATTGTTTGATTTTTGCGCTGCTACCATAATGTCTTTAGTAAAGTACTCTCTGAACTTCACAAGTTTTTAGCAGGGGAATAATTTGCTCCAACTGTATGTTAGCTACACACTGCCAATCATTCCTGGGGACAGATAGCATCAATAAGACCCAAACACAAGGGATAGCACATTAGATAACATTATATTTTAATGAATGGCAGCCAAAACCTTTTACACATTCTGAAAGATAACATTGTTTATGTATCTTCTAAGTTTAGAAATGAAAACATTGTTTTCAAAATTGCCATATTATTGATTGTACCATATATTTAAATAAACGGTGCACCCTCTGCAAACAATTAACTGCAACACTGAATGACAACATTTACACAACTGAGACAAATCAAATAAGTACCCTTTTCCTTTTATTTATAAATATAATATCTAACTGTACTAAGGCTCTGAGCCTTTCATATAACTATATAAAAGCACTATTTTGTAATAGAAATGACAAGCACTTGCGAATGGCTTGATTGTATTTCCGCTAAAGATGAAATCAATGAATAGGAACAACCTGCAAATAGTAAATTATTTTGTTTTTCCTCACAAAATAATTTAGTTGTCCTACACTCAAATTACATTTAATGCATTTTAGATTTCCCAATTTAGAACAAAAATCAGGACAAAGACAATCATGTACAAGAAAATGCAAATGTATCACCAAATATTGAAAACATTAAAATAGAGTCAATCAACTTGATTAATTATGTGCATATGTAAAAATCATGCAAATTGATTTTCATTGTGTTATTCTTCTTGTGTCCTTTATACCCTATAATCACCACAATCAATATGTGGACATTAGTGATCAACACTTTGATGAAACTTCTATCCCTCATTCACCTGATCATGTACACTTTCCAACATCGGAGCAAAGCCACAGTCATGCCCGGGTAAAATCAACATGTGCATGCCAACATTCTTGAACAGCAGCCAACGTCCATGACACTTTTAATTGGTTCACATTCTTCAATGCAGAGCTGCGGTCATGTTGACATCCATGTAGCATCACTCTGTTGTGCTGATCTTCATAAACATGACGCAGTAGCCGTAACATAACCACGTCCATGCAGCGTGGACCCCACCAACTCTTAAGTAAAAATGTGACCTGTCCACAGCTATTACTACTATTCTTTGGTCTGCTTTGTACAACTTTCCGTGCCCTTTTGCACTACATGCACGGACAGGGAAATTGCCACAGACAGCACCTCCAAGGAGACATTGCTTCAGTAATTTTGATTCCTCCCACTCAGGGGCAGCTTCTGGAGGAAGGACCACGGGCACTGCAACAGGAGAGCTGCATGGGAAACAGGAGGAAGATGAGGTAGAGGAAGTATGCAAGACATTCAGTGGCCAGGAGGAGTCATGGGTGAGGTGGTTCTTCACCATTGGGGATTACCTGCCAAAAAACTCAGGATGGCCCCATGTGCTCTACTCATTCAAAGCCAGAACTTTTTTGACACTGCCTCCATGCATCACCACAGCACCATTTTCCATCCACCACTCTCAGGTCAATTCCTTCCTCCGAGTGTCCACCCACTCCTCTGCATGGCTATCCTCTTCCACCACTGGCCAGACACATACCACCTCTGTTAGGCAGTGGATTCCCCCTGCCACATCACAATCTATTAAGGAGGCAGCTGACACCCACAACATTCAGAGGATAACTGCCCCCTGTATATATCGTGATCCACTCATCTAACATGGAGGGGCTATTCAAGTCCCTTTGGTGTGGCAGTGAAGGCAAACCAGAAGAATTTCACTCTCCCTTAGTTGCAATCAGCAATGCCCTATCTCCGTCCGTCTTTCCTTATTGCTGGTTGGTGCCCCTCCTTTGTGAAAAGAAGAAAAGAAAAATCATAAAGCTAAATATAACATATTTCACATGGAACCCCCTTTGAAAGTAAAGAAATGGAATGAAAGAAATACCCTGCAACCTGCTGTGTATTCCCCCCAACCCCATGGTGCCCACAGACATATGGAAGTGCCTGCAGACTAAACGATCATAAAAAGTGATAATGGAAACTGTTGCACCACAACTGCTTTTTTAATCATTTCATATTGGCTATTTAAAGCCTTGTTGTAAGTGTGTTGTCACCCCTACACATAAATGTGTAAACTATTATACTCTGGCGTTTTCACAATGGCATGTTTTCACAAATAATAAGCCATATTAATAATGCAGTGAATATTGCTAATTTCAAAGATTTCAATCCCTTCTCAACATATTCACTGCATCATGTTGAATTTTATCATTTTCAAAAGACATTCTAAAATCTTGAAAAAATGCACACACTGCTTTATTCAAATTCCACCTGGATTTTTTCAATTTGCGGACACAACAGCATAGCCCCTTTCCAGACTGGTCTTGTGATATAGTAAACATGGTTTGTGAAGAGAAAAGAAAGAGTCAGACTGTTAAAGGTATCTTTCATTGCAAACTACAAAGATATTCCACTGCCATTCTCTACTTTTACCTCCTCACTGAACTATAATATTTTGTGGATGTTTCAAATGCACCATGTCTTGACAAATAGTTGAGATACCATTCTGATTTGCATTAATTGCCAACCAATAAACCCAGGAATCTCCTATTTTCCAAGCTGTCTTCTTTCTCAGTTGTATGCTGACAGCAAAGAACACAAGAAATGAAGCACTGGGTGCCCAATCTTACCAAGTTCAATTCCTCCTCCACAAAGAGAAGGCCTGATTGGTTTAGCCTCCCGACATCCACATACCTCTTTCCCTGCAAGGCAATATAAAATTGTCCAAATGGCAAGTGATCCATCTGCAAACAACCACGTGCATCCATGGGTACAGGGCATCCCTTTGCTCTGTAAAACCATTATTGACTGTATCCAAGAAGTCACAACCCATCCACCAATCAGACACTCCATTATATCACCTTGCTTATAATATACCTTTAATGAACTGTTTTTATATGCTGCATGCAATGCAGCACTCATCCTATCTGTTTTAACCCGCTTTAAAAACTTCTTCTGCTAACAGTTTCACTGTTACATATCCTACTACACGTGCACAATTCAGAAAAGCTCAATTATGAAGCTGCAGTACAAAGGAAATGGGGTCTTTGTATAAATGCCTTGCTTTGTCTCAAAATTATAAAAGATAACATTAAAATAACTGTCTGCAGCACCCATCACAAATATATGAAAACAGCCAAGTATTACACTTAAAATATCCCACACGTTTATTTTACATTTCCAGAAAAGAGATTAGCAAAGAAACCTACCCAAAGCAAGTTATTTAATTTCTAAAGTTTATACTGTTGTAAGATTATATTACAATTTGCTAACATCATTACACTATTACCTGATCTGTTTCTAATAGATCAACTATCCATTCAAAACATACTGAATATGACATTTCCCCGTTCCTCATCCGATTACTGCAATCACACTTTCAAATTACGCCCACACCACTCGTCCCAGCACACTAGCACTCTGAAACCTGTAACACTTCAAATGTTTAGCCCAACAGCTCACATTACATATGCATCCCTCTTTCACAAGCCACTGCTTAGATTATAATCTATATCACTATCCCAACACCCCTCATCCCAGTACCCAACAAACATACACATTTTTACCACAGCACTTTTTTCTCTTTTCCATGAAACAATTCCAATTAATACTTCGTCATCCCTGTGACTGGTCCCAGTACCAAAATCTAGCCTCATATATAAACGTCTTCCTTGCAGTACTACCCAATACTAATTCATATCATTACACCAAGCACCTGTTTCCTCGTCCCAATATTAAGCCATAACAGTATCCTTACATCACTCGTCCTCATCCCAATACCCTAATAGCAATCCATATGATTACCTCCACATTCATCTTCCTCATCCTAGTATAGAAAAATGACAAGCAACAGCACAAGCACAACTCTGCTCTTGCAAAGTACAATCATATTGACCACTAACAAATGTATTATTCCTGCATCAAAAACAAAAGTAATCAAGTACGTCCTGAAACAGCAAATGAACCCCCAGCTAACACACACAATAACATATTCTGAAAAGAAATCAGTTTTGCAAAACATATTCCATCACAGTCCTCAACAATCTCATGAAAAAAATCTGAAATCTTTCCACATTTAAAATTACCAAAGAAACCTGGAGCTTTAAGCACCAATTCACAGCACAGCACATTCAAACTAAAAAGAAAACAGTTTACATTAGTTTGCAATGTATGTGCAGGTGAATGTGTCGCACCAGAAGTACAGAACCATACTTAATTGAAGAGGCATACAGTCTACAGCCCAAAAACTGAATTGATGTTACTATTACATAGTAGGAGATGCCATGATGACAAACATAACCTTAATCCTTATATCCAGGCAGCTCCTCCAGTCTACAAATGAGCATGTAGCTCAATTTACATCTGGGTCAGTTGTTCAAATCTTTACAACAATTGTTCTAGTAATGTTAAAACACAGAATCGCAATTTTACAAAAAATTGATGATTGGCCATCCACACTGGACTAAGAGGACATACATTAGGTGGCATTTCAGGAGCATTTTGTAAAAGCATGTTTCATCAAATAAAAATGTTAACAACACAGTATTCTATAATGCACAACCTGCAGGAATTATACACTAAAAGTCCTTCAATAGAATTACAAAAACTGAACAACATTCTCCTAACTGGAACAGCACAAGAAATGCTATGAGAAATGGAAGACCTACTTCAGTTGCAAAATACTTACTTTGTATAAGCACAAAATACAGCTAACTTAGAAACGTGTACTGTGGGGCTTGCATTGCCTTATGCAACGCAAGCCATGGGATGTTTGTTGGTGATGGAACCCTGGGTTCCACAGGGGACAGTTGGGGATTCAGGATGGGAGAAACGACTGGAAGGTTGCCTCTTTACCTATGCTCTTCCAAACCCTCTTGCCTGATACCCTGAAACTACAATAAAGTTCACTTACCTTTTGTACCTGCTGGCTCCTGTGTGCTTCCTGCATCATGTCTACCATTCCTGGTTCCAGACACTACAAACTGGCGATGAGGATGGGATGTCACTACACATTGGCAACGAGGAACCAATTTGAGAATGGAAGGAGTGGTAGGCAGAGAGATTAAATTATGAAAAGCCACGAGATGAAAGTCCTTGTGGTTACCCATTGATATATGAAGATGGAGAGCGACTGGTAGAGCTGAAAAACTTAAGGGCTGCCTCATTGATGAAACAGGGGCTGGTGAAGTGTGAGGGCCACTGTCATGGTGTCCTGGGTAAACTGCTGTATGTGAAGAGGCTGTTAAGTCAGTTTGCCAAAACTGCGAGGATGGAAGGGATGCAGCTTAAAAGTGTCCTTGGAAACGCAGAGAAAAGTTTATAAAATGGGTGGGAGCCCGGTGTCAGTGGGGCTGTGGATCTAAGTGCTGTCTTGGAGCCAGAACTCTGTTGAGCTTAGAGAGAATGATGACATCAGCACCCCTGCTGAGGGAGAGGGCGATCCTTGGAATGCCTCAGGACAGGTTTGTGCAGCATCCAGAAGTTCCTAGAAGAAGGAACCCATATACCTTCTGTAAGCATGATGACGTACGTGCCTTTTGAGTAGAGGCTTCCACGTGTCAGAGTAGTGCCCTGTTTATGGTTATGACATGTGATTTACGAAAGCATACAAAAGAAAACAAGATTGGATGTGAACAATTGTGAGTGCGACCAACGGGATATACTTTCAATTCAGTTTGATGTACAATGCGACCAACAGGAGACCTGTGCAGTAAAGTTCTGTTTAATACAGCAGAGGCAGAGTGCAGGAACAGAAAGCCCTCCTGGCTATTACGATTGATGAGCGTGATGTTTTGGAAGTGACGTTGTTATATTTGAAACAGGCATACAACAGACAGGTACCATTTTATTTCTTCCGACGTCGTCGGAGGGCGGAGGAACTGATTTGTGATGCAGCAGAGTCGGAGTGTAAAAATAGACACCCCATTAACTTCTCGGCTGCCATGCTGACAGGAACGTAATGTTAAAGTGTCTGTTGTTTTTTGCTTTTTTTTACACATGCTGTCAGTTCAACATGATGTTAATTCAATGTTTGGTGCCTCAGCAAGACCTTTATTTTCTCCTGTGCATGGCTGGGCAGGCATAAGGATAGAGAACATTGTAGGACGTCTGTGCATTAATGTAATGATGTGTTCAAAAATGCTGTCAGTACAATATATGTTGTTACGAGTGAAGAATATTAGCATCGTTACAGCCTAAGGATCTGCTGGAGTTTTCATAGGAATTTTAATTCATGTAAAAAGGAACACGTATTGAGCAGGATAATGCTATCCGATTTTATTTTTAGGTTTCAATAATTTAAGCATGAGGTACAATTATAAATTACTGCATACGTGAATGAGATATCACCTCTATTGTTTAATGGTTTATGTTTCAGATGGACATTTCTTGTGAATTCGTCCTTTGAGATTAATGTTGTAGGTGGCTACATGTATGTTAAATGCGTAAATGTTTTTTTAACAGGTGGGACAATGGAAAAATGCAACTATACAGAAATGAAGCACAACGTATTGTTATGATACATTGTGATGGTATAATATAATGACAATTTTAAATGCAAGTGAAGTGGGTCACATGACTGTGGTGTGGTGCTGGCAACGGTTAGGAGTATTTTACATCTTAAAGTATGCTCAATTGAGCCATAACATGTATCTTCTGCGAGTGGTGCCTAATCACCACCACTGCAGCTAAGTGGTACTAATCTTCCGGGAATCACCACACATGCATATTTGAATGTGCCCAGTTAAATACTAATGTGGATATTGATCCTGTGATATATTTGCAGCGGTTTTATGTGTGTACACAAAAAGTAATCTGTTTGTGAGTGTTTCCGCACTAATAGGTGTATTATTATGATTGTGTACTGCTGTGTCAGTTAGTGTTGGGGTTGTGACATTGCACAATACATATTGTTAGCAATATTATTGTGCTATTACGTTGAGCAATAGGGCATGTTTAAGCCTGTGATATTGTTGATGAGTTTGGTGTGAAGTGATATTTGATGAGAAGTGATATTTTTAAACGCCATTGTGTGGAATGAATGATTATTTGTAAGCGTTGTTTCTGTGCACATGAGAATATACTTGTACGCATGCATGCAATAATATTCCATCTTATGTACACTCCACAGGAGTAATTAACCTGTGTCTGTGTACCTTCTTGATGTCCTGTACCTTCAACAGTGACATCTGTTTTTATGTGCTCTTTGCTTTATTTGTCGCTTTTCTGTCCTTTCTTATCTTTTCTGTGTGCTCTTTCGGGAAGTAGTTTGGTGGTGTCCGTCTGGCGTGCTTGGCAGTTTCGATTTTGATCTGGTTGGTGACAGGATCCAATGTGGGTGTTCAGGTTGGTGGTATGACTGGTGTGTTGGTTTGTCTGTGGAAGGTTGCAAATGTCTTGGTTTTCGAGTATGGTATGTGATTATGTGTGGTTTGCGAGCGTGCCTTGCGATTGCGCTCAGGTGTGGCAGGTCTGAGATCTTGTGTGGCAGGTGGGGTAAGAGGACTTTACGCTGTGTTGGTTCGAAATGTTGTGCAATTTGGTTTGTGCTCGAAGGTGGCAGCTTCGAGATCTGGAGGTGGCAGTCCCGGATAAATGGGGGCCTGTTTGTGTGATGGCTTGGAATTTTAGTTACACAATTGTGGAATACACTCTGAGGATTGCAAATGTGATTTTGCTACGGAAAGGTTGCTGTGTGTTGCTGTGTATGGGAACTTGTCTGGTTTGGTCTTATGCAATCCAAGCCATGAAATGTTTGTTGGTGATGGAGCCCTGGATTCATTCAGGGTTCCACAGAGGACAGTTGGGGATTCAGGATGGGAGATATGAATAGAAGGTTTCCTCTACATATGCTCTCCCCATCCCTCTAGGCTGTTACACTGAAACTACAATAAAACTCACTTACCTTTTGCACCTCATAGCTCCTGTGTGCTCCCTGTGTCATGACTACCATTCCTGGGTCCAGACACTGCAAAACTAAACCACTACCATTCGTTCAAACACATAAAAAATGCAAATAGCAATGTTTCAAACCACCTCTGCTGAAATTCCAAACCAAGACGGTATGTTGTTGCAGAATATTGTACAAGCAAAGTATAAATATTGTAGATCTGTCCTGCAAGTTTGAAGACAATAAGGCATCAAAATCATTCAAATTGGCCTTGTATCTAGCAGCAGTGAATAAACACAACATAACCCACCACTTAATTCTTTGCACAACTTCAATGAGGTAGATGATACCGAAATGTCACTTTGAGCCATCAATAACTTAGAAATATTTGCACTTCCAAATGCTCTCCAACTGCTATTCTCATTCAAACTGTACACATTACAAGCTATAAAATGACTACAGCTCAATACTGGCAAATTGCCTCCATCTGTATGACTTACGGCATCCATGGCACCGTAGTAGATTTACCATTAGAGCTCAATGAAAATGTTGAAACACTAGGGCAACCAGTTATACTAGTTAATGGTGTTCCAACAAAATGATTTAAAAAATTAGCAATGAATACTACAAAGACATACTCATAGAAGACAATTTTAAAGAAAAAAATATGAATTTACGTGACAGAATTGTTAATTTGAACATATTGACCTTAGTGCTATGGACAACATTCTGCACCAGTACATAATTCACCCACTACATTCCAGAGACACCATGGAAGACAAATTTAAACCATCAAATGAGCCAAGCAAAAAGATCTCTGGGGCATGTATGGGGAAGAAAAAGAACCACGTTGTTCTCTACCCTTTCCTACAGGAAAAAAGAGAAAGACAATGAAAGACTCATAAAAATCAGTGAATCAGAATATCGTTCTCTTAGGATGTATTCTGAAGATCTAAGATATCCAACTATCGACTACATTTTACAAATTTTGTTTGAAAGTGATCTAGCAAGTCTATGTTATGGAGTTGCATGCACTAAGAACTGCAACTCACTTTACAAACATGTCAGCTAGTGAACTACTTCAAAAGATAAGACAAAGACGAAGTTTTTGAGTCAAGTCTTACAAGTCTTTTGGCAAATATGCATGGCACAAAAGAATATTGCTTCCAAATGCATGCTGACATTTTCTGAATTTGAGGACCTCAGCCCCTCCCCCCACATGGTTTGTTAGACTGATTTGTGCAGAATATGCACATGATGACTTACATTATTTCCTACACACTGTAACCAAAATAAAGAAGGAATAGTCCTAAAATCATAGGAGAACTGTTCTCTAGATCCAGTAAATGTTTCAACATACATTCACCATTGTTTACTGGCATGGTACACTTTCTCTGTGATAAAAAATACCCTTAACATGGAGACGTGCAATACTAGTTTTGGAGAAAAGAATATCAGTCTAAAGGAGAACCACATATTCACATGCTTGTGAATAAAAGAAATGCTCCCAAATGGGGCCAGGACAGTGAGGACACTTTACAATATATTGCAAATTACATTACCTTTGACCTTTCTACAGAAGGCATACATGACCTACGGATGCAAATCGTACATCTCCACTGACATAAGTGTGGCAAATACTACTGCTGTTGATATAGAAACAGCGGGAAATACTTAATGAAATGTAGTTTTCGATTCCCTACCACCAGTTTCTACAAAAGGTCTAGTAAATAGCTTCATTTCTTTTGTTAGTGAGAAAAGAGCATTCTCTCCAAAACAAGTACAGCTTTGAAAGTGATGAAGCATACAGTGATTATCTCAGCATTCCAAAAGAGTACAATTATAGGACATTTTTCAATACATTGCAGACAATTCAACTGCTGTTGCAAGATGTCATAGCCTATTTCACCAAAGCTGAGAAAACTGAGCTAATAGGCCTCTGGGATGACAGAGCAGCACTCTCATAAACATTGCACAGCTTCATTATGAATATTCTGTCACAGTGCGGGTTATACAAAACTGTAGATCATTTAACCGGTACAGCCTTGTACGGGAAATATGAAAACATTCTCTGGCTCAAATCTGGTCCAGCTTATACGCGAAAAAAGTTAAAAAATCCTACCAAGAAAATAAATCTATAGCTACAGAAAATCCTAACCACCAACACATCCTAAAAATAATCTCATTGGCAGATACTACCCAATCAGGAGTACTACTTTGGAAAACGTGGGTTTGTATGGCAAAGTGTTAGGGAGAATTCTCTGTTTAGGCTGAATTTCCTAACCTAGTGAGTCCCCCAGCAGCTTTGCTGGATTTCGGGAGTTTGTTTTTTTCCATCCTGCCAAGAGTGAGACTCTTTTTCTCCCACTCTTGGACATGTATGTGTGTAATTCCTTTGAATGTCAATGTGTTCTATGGGCTATGGGGTCTTTTACTCCATAGGGTCTCATATGTTTTTCTATGTGTGTTACACCACACCCTACGTGCCGTAACACTGGGGCGTCCTAGCGGACCTCCACCATAGACTCCATACCCGGGGACTGACTACTGTCTCCCCTGGCATGTAAAGTCACCATTGGCTTTACTAGACCTAAATTTACTTACAGAACTAGTACAAACCACCTTATTGTGGACGTGCTAGTAGGGGTAATTCGCTTACTCCTGGATCTGTTACTCGAGGGGGCACTGTCCCGTCCCCCCTCGTCGAGTTTTGGCTGGTGGCAGTGGAAACTACTTGTTATGTTCGACCCCGAACCTAACCCTATGGGATTCGTCCCATTATTGGAGATTAATACTTTTTCTCGTTTATCTCTAACGTACCACCGATCTACTTATCTTAAATAAGTTTATCGGATGGTATTTTCGGCCAGAACTCGGTTTGTAAAATGGCGTCTGTGTTCGTCTCTGTGACTCCTAAACCAAAGGTCGAGCCCTTTGTTCCACTTTTGGCGGGCTCTGTACAGAGACCCTCCAAAGTGGTGCCATTCTGTCTGGGTTACCACAGGGGTGTGGGAGGGGGTTTAGGCACCCTGGACCGAGTTGCCTTGCCAACTCCGGTCGCACTCTGGAGTGATTGGCCCAAGTGGTGAGCCTTCCCGCTCACCACTTAGCATGTGTTGATTGACAGCTAGGCTGAATGAATGGGGGCTTTCTGCATAAAAGCAGGGACTGGATCTTAAGAAGTCGCCACAGGACCTAAGAATCCGATGAGGGTAACGCTGAGCCGACCTGCACGACGACAACTCAGGTGGAGCCCTGCGGAACCGACTCACCACTTCCCGACGACAGAGGAGATCTCCCTGCCGGAGAGTCTCTTCCCCTGACTGGTGGGAACAACCAGTCCCCTTTGCTTTTTATTCGCCTCAGGACACAGTGGTCGAATTGCCCGTGCAGAGCACCTCGGCAACCGGATAGCCACTACCCCTGTACCGCGACCAAAAGGTGGTGCCTTGTGACGGAGCACTCCGCGGCTGGTCTCTTCCCTGGTGGTGCACCGGACTTCACTTTTCTTCGACGACGAGATCATCTCTACTCTTGGCAAAAACCTGACGTGCATCCACCACCAGGAACAACTGCCCCCGCCGGAGCTGCCCTCCACAACAAGGTACCGTGTCCGCCTGGCTTCCCTTTCGATCGGTTCGAGTGAGGTGTCTTAATCCTCTCCTTTCTGTTGGGTCGCCTCCAAGCTTTTCTCATTTATTGTTCTGAACTGGTTCAATCTGCCGATAACAATTTGCTACAAAGACTTGAATGCATCTCCACTAGAGCCTTTTTGGGACATATCGCCTTGCCTCTCTCCGAGTGGGCCTGGCCTCTGAACTTTACGATCTATTGTGATTCTTGCCTTCCTGCCTTGCATTTTATCCGTGAAGTTTTGAACTGTGTTGATTTCGTAACCGCCTATCTTTTTCTCTCCCGTCCTAACTAATATTAGAGTGCCATCTAGGTTGAGGTATACACCTCTGTCTGTAAATAAGTGGTACCGGTAGAACCTAGACTTGTCGAAATATTGCTAGGGGGATTGATCGTTTCTTCTTCGTAGAGTAATTGTGTTTGATTTGTTTGCCGTGAAAGTGCCATAGTGTTTTTGATAGATGTTTCGTTATAAATAAATACCTTAATACCTTTACACTAAGCCTTGTTGCGTGTTTGCTTGTCTTGCCATGAAGAATTGCCCTATTTTGTTTACTCCACATACTGCTCAACTCCTCTTGAGGGAAGTCTGACTGCTCAGCCACAGCTACCAAGTGAATCTGTGTGGTACAGACTGCTACCAAGTGGGTTCACCGCCAAACATCTGTAGTCCTGAATCTTTTGCAGTGGTCCCAGAGGGAACTGCACAGGTTTCCGCCTAACACAAAGCACAAAAATACACATATGAAAACAATGATATGCCAAATAACATTAACTATTAAATTGTGAAGGAAGTCTAGAAAGACTTTTAAAAACCAGTATAATTTACCATGTACAATTATCCTTTAAATCAACAGATCATGGAGAATTGCATCACAGCACCCTACTGCAACTATTCAAACCTTGGATAAAAGGAATAATTGTTAGGTGGCCATGACAGATATGAAGCTACATTCAAAGCAAATGGAAGCAGTATAACAATTGACAATTTTAAACGATAAAGACATGTTAGCAAATCAACTTCAATATGAAGAAATAGCAAGATAACTTGACCAAGATACTCCTGCCGGGAGTCAACCATCTCTTACAGAAAGCCAAGAACCACAAAATGAATCTGAAATAGCATTGAATGAAGTAGAACATCATGTATCAGTGCAAACAATCTGAAGATTTGTCAGTTTTCAAATCTCAGTTAAATGACCATTAACTCACTGTTTACCTAGATATCATTGAAGAAGTTGACCATGGATTAACATTTGGAACCAACACTTGCCGTAGTAATACATACAAGAGCAGAGGTTTGTAATTAAGTGGTGAAACTGAATCCAGGAAACCTTGAATGAAAACAATTTGAAAATATTTATAAGAGAAAACCAATAACAACCTATCAGCTTGTGTACCAACCCAACAGATCTAGCTTCTTACAACACAGTAGGTGTAGCTTTACACCAATTACTCCTCCCACTGGAACACCATTAAAATTGTAAAATTACACATTTTCAGCATAAGCTGAAACTGATGTGCACAGAATTCTACAACCAACGAAAGTCCTTCTGATAGATGAAGTTAACATGGCTTCCAACCTAATATATGCTTTAATTCACCTAAAAATGCAATAACTGCTAAAGAGTGGATAAGCAGAAATGTTTGGAGGCAAACATGTCATTCTCTTTGGAGATCTCTGACAGTTAACACCAGTCAAAGGCAAACCCATATTCAAAACATGAGATTTCAAGTAATGCTGTACCACACTCTGCAGCATAGACAATGTGAATTTTAAGGCATAATGTCCACTATCGAGAACTTTCACAAAACATGCATCATTTTGCAGATCAAACCTATGCTCAAATTTTAAAGAGCATACAAATGTGTGTTCCAATTGATAATGCAACATCCTCCTTAAACTGTAGATTTAAATTAGCCGTATGCACAAAACACATCTGCCCCTGAAGTAATGGAACAGTTGACACAACATAAACAATCATTTGTTTAATGCCAATCCTTGCAAACTGACCAATTTAATGAACCAATGCTCAAAAAAGAAATGAAACCCATGGTCCACATTAGCTGCATAGATAAACTAAATTGCATGGCATGACACTCCCTATGTGACAACAGCACACCTACATAGCCTAGTAAAATCTCTAACACAACTGGATTGAAAAACGTGGTAACTCCCTGCTGAAATTGCAGAGATACTGAGACATAACCTTGACGTACAGCAAGGTTTTTTAATGTAAAGACACTGCAAGGCACTGGTACGCAGTAACTGTCTTTATTAAGTTACACAGCAAGTTACACAGCAGAAAGCCCCCCAATATGACCAACATTTCTAACACCCAAGCTCAACTGACTCCTTTGGAACACACGGCTTGGTTTGCACCCTCAACATTCAATGCAGGTGTTCCACCCTACATCCAGCTATGACACCCCTCACATTCCAGCCTGGTTTACCAAAGCCATAACAATATATCCCCCTTTTTCCTTTAGCATCTCCAACATCTTACAACAGCAATTATGTTGTTATTCCATATTTGACCCCCACTTTCTCTTACATCACTATTCATGACCTTCTCCACCTGCAATGGCTCAGAGTACAAGGGGTCTCCTTTCTTCCTCACAACACCCTTCTTAATTCACACCCAATCACCACACCTCACCTTCACAGTCCTCTCATTTTTCTGCTCATTCACCTCTTCCAGCCACAGACTGTTTACCTGCAACACTTTTTTTAACAATTCCACCATACAATCAGACTCCCTAACTCTTGTCAACCAGGGATGCATCATCCTAGTATTGAATTTGTGACTCCTCATTGTCTAGAAAGCACTAATCCCTGTAGAAGCACTGGGCGACATTCGTAACGCATACACTCTCTCCCAAATCGCTACCTTCTTGTCTTTCCCACACATTTCCACCATACTTATAGCCTCCATTATACATCTAGTCACTCTATCCACTCTGCCATTACTTTCTGGATGATACAAACAGTCCTTCTATATTGAATCCCACACAGAACAAAGTATTTTTGGCATACACCGGCCACAAATGGTGTCCAATTATCAGTCAACGGACTGAACAGCAAACCATCTCTTGCAAAAACTTCCTGCAAAAATTCAACAACCACTTCTCCTGTTGCTTCTCTCACAACCTTGTATTCCATCATCTAGACAGTTGGTCCACCAGGACCAAAACAAACTTGCTGCGGCCACTTGCCAAATCCTCGGGACCAAGAACATCCATCGCCATCTGATCCCATACAACGTTTGGGAATCTCTGCTTTCACCAATGGCTGCTCGCTGGCACACTACCCTTCTCTGACTGGCTACACTCCGCACACTTACTCAACCCCCTCTGTACTTCACGGTCAAAACCGGGCCACCAATACTCACCCCTCAACATTGCTTTGGTACATGACACTCCCAGGTGTCCCTCTTGTGCCAAATTAATCATTCTTTTACTCAACAATTTGGGAACTTTCACATTGATACAAAATACCTCCTACCTGGATCAAATCCTCACAAACCTCCCAGAAAGACCTCTCTTCCTGGGATAGGCTTGTCTTGCTAGGCCACTCCAATTCAGTGAAACCGTTCACATGACTTAGGACCTCATCACCATTTATTGCTTCCATCCATTCTGCTTTTTCAATAATTCCATCACGATTTACAAAAAGACAAGGTTGTGATACCATCTTCCCAAACCTCTTCCACCTGTCCACCCAACCTTGATAAATGGTCTGATAAAACATTCTCCCAGCCAGATATAAGCTCCATCTTGAATGTATGACTTTGTATCCTGGTGACCCAGCCTGCCACCCTACGAGACACCTAACTTAAACCTTTAGATTCAAAGATGCTCTTCAAGGGGCTATGATCCATCCAAATAATATACTCTGCACCACACAAAAAGTTAGTACATTTCTCCACTTCCTAATGACAGGCTGGTGCCTCCTTCTCCAACACAGAATATTTTTTCTCTGCCCCTCTCAGCACACAGGAGGAATGAGCCACAATCTTTTCACCCCCTTCTTCAATGTAGTGTGACAAAAGAGCACCAACCCCATTATCGCTTGCATCTACCATTATGACACCTTTTCTCTTGGTAACAAAACTCCTTAGATCCTTGGCTAAGTGAATCTCCTCCTTAATCCATGAGAATGCCTCTTCACCTGATTCACTCCACTCAAAAACCACTCCCCTTCTGAGCAACTTCCTCATCTCCTTCACCTTATCAGCAAAATCCTGCACACAATTTTGATAATACTGCACCATGCCAACAAATGATCTGACCTCCACTTTCGACTTGGGACTTTGCACCTTCCTTATAAGGCTCATCATTTCCCTCTTGGGCTTCACCCCTGACCCACATATTCTACACTCTCCTTACCAAATACACACTTCTGCTTCCCCAAAGTGATCCAACACTATACCAAAATATTCAACACTGTATTGAGAGTGGCATCATGCTCCCTTTCATCCCTCCCGGATACCAAAACATCATCCTTAAAGCAAAACACGCCTACCATCCCTCTGAATAACCTATACATCATGTTTTGGAAGACAGAGAATCCTGACACCAGTCCGAATTGCATCCTCCTGAAATGGAATATTCCTTCATGTGTAATAAATGCTGTATATTTTCTGCTCTCCTCATCTAATTCACTTTGATGATATGCTGATGCCATATCTAGTTTGGAAAATATTTTGCCATGACCAAGCGAAGCCAGCATTTCACTAATTGAGCAAAGGGTGTCTCTCCACCACAACACAATTATACACCTCCCTCAATTGTACACACAAAGTTCTCCTGATGCCTTTTTCACCACTACCAGAAGAGACATCCACTGCGTTGAACCTGATCTTGCTATCACTTCCAACTCATAAAACATCTGTAGCTCCTTCCTGGCACCCTCTCTCACGCTCAAAGGGACAGGACACAACTTTGCTGCCACAAGCTCACAACCCTTCCTCATGAAGATGTTATGCTTCATTCCTTTCAACTTACATATGCCCTCCTTAAACTCTCTTCTGTATTTCTCTCACATGGACTCTCCTATATGCAGCACTTGCACCCTTGCATCAGGTTTAAATGTTATCCTCACACGTTTTTGATCTCAACACCCTAAAAGCGTGGCCCACATTTTTGTGACATATACCTTCCCTTGGGCACATTTTCCTTTAAAATTCAGCTCAGAAATAAAATATACCAGGTGTTCAATTTGATCTAAATTATATCCACCTGGGGAAATGTATGCCTTTTACAATTCACTCACTATACCACATACCTCATCTTCGAACACATCCCTAGACATAAGTGACATATTGATGCCTGAATCTGCCATCATAGAGACTGGAGCACCATTCACATGCACAACAGCATACAGGTTCTCACACATGCACAACAGCATACAGGTTCTCACACTCATCTTCACCACCCTTCAAAACAACATTGACAGTGTTAACAGTCATGGTCTTGTTATGACATTCTTCAGTGGAGGACCCTTGATCTTCTTCAGTCACGTAAAACACCTTTCTCTGAAAATTCTTGCAGCGGTTTGTGAAATGTCCTCTCCTCTTGCAATTGGTACACACAACCTTGCTCCCATGACACACCGTCAATGCAGCAAAGTGTGACTCACTGGCACACCGAAAAACACAGTTTGTCTTGGCCCTTCCTTTCTTTAAAATGTGGAGTCTTATCTTCAACCCCTCCTTTCTCTTTGTCCATCTAGACCTTATTCTTCACCTTATTCTCTGGGCAATCTCTAAAACTTCATCCACACTTGGTTCATCTTTAAGCCATTGTTCTTCTCTGATGCGATTATTACAACAGTGGGTCATTAACTGGTGTCGTATGTGTTCGTCAAAGGCAAAAACGTGCATGACAAGGCTAAATATCGCAAAGCTGTGATGTACTGTTTCGCCCTCTTCTTGAATTCGAACCCTAAAGTTGTACTGTTACAAAATCATACTAGTTTGGGGGGTGTAATGGCCATCTAGTGTGTATAAAGTCAATTCAAGATCATTGGCAAAATCACTGCTGCTAACTGAATCCACAAAATCAGGAAGTGTATCATATTTTCTCTGACCTTCATATACTAAAAAATGCATTAATAGTGACACTTTTCTTTCACTGGATAATAAAGGTCTACATGCTGCCTTTATACAATGAAGAAATTCTTTCTTCCACTAACTCCATTTTATTTTGGGAGAGCCAGGAGTTGGCAAAAACATAGCAGGATCCGGTATGACTGGCATGGCCAAAATGGCTGGTAAGAGCCGCGGAATTAAAGAATTAAAACATGTGACACTGTCGCCAGATTTGTTAACAGAAATGGTTTCTCCCTACTTCTGTTTCTCTGCATCCTCACTTTATTCTCCCTTATAAAAACTCATGGTGAAGGGTCCTTATCAAGTCAGTCAGCCAGACAATGGCACCATCGCAAGCCCTCTTCAGAGTACGCTAATCGTACAATGTCCGTATGCAGTTTATGAAGGTTTGCCAACCATTCTAGTGGCCAACCGCAAAAAGGCTGCGTGTGCTAATGTGCTTTCCTCTAATGCACGATGACGCATATTGCCTCTTAGCACCGGATACCACATAGTGCGGCTCAAAAAAGATTCTGATCCTTTCCACCTGGCAGAGGCAATCAGGCACAGATGTATGCTGAGCGGATTATCTGACCGGGCAGTGGAAGGCTCCTTGCCCCTCATTTGTCACAGTACCCAGAGGCAATCATCCTCACGTGCCGGAACAGCACATCCAGGATTTGGGCCCCATTGACCAGTCCTCACTCAGGAGAAATCAACAGCAGAGCCACTGTTACTGTTGGAGGCACCACAGTGCAGCACAGCACTCGCTGAGCAGGCAGCATGAACTGGGGGAATGCTGGCACTCTGAGACTTGTCGCCAGTAATGTTAAGACACTGCAAGGCACTGGTAAGCTGTAACTATCTTTATTAAGGTACACAGCAGCAAGTCCCCCAACATGACCAACACCTCAAGCTCAACTCACTCATTTGAAACCCAGGCCTTGGTTTGCCCTTTAACATTCCACACAAGAGTTCCACCTTACATTCAGCTATGACACTTCCCACATTCCACCCTGGTTGTCCAAAGCCATTACAACATGTTTGTCCCCACCAACATCAACACAGTTAAACAAAATAATTCTCCATACTACAGCAACTGTAAAATTATGAATACATATATTATTCTTGTTGCATACTCAAGTGTGATTCTATGATATTAGATGACAGTAACCCAGGTTTCATTTGAGTTCCCATGTTACTACACTGACAGATAAAAGAAAAAAACAATTTGGCATGTTAACTATTAGGAGCAGTTTGTGCCCCATCTTTTTTCTGTTCACAAATATAGAAATATGAACATCCAGTGAAGATTGGGGGGGGTGCATTCTCTGAGAGTGTGCTTTACCAATTACAATATGCAGCATCATGTGACAAATTGTGAAAATATTTTTGGTTATGAATGGAAGAATAGCAAAGTGTGAGAGAGGATAGATGGCTGAACCAAAAAGAGCCCAACTTAAGAGCTGGAGAAATTAAGAGTCCTGTTCCAAGGAATGAGTTCTGTGCACCTGTGGAGACGGCAGTCTGAGCTTCGTAGAAGTGACCAGGAGATACCTGCTGGCTGAAACTTCCCTGGCAACACTTGAGGGTTTCTGCCAGTTGCGTGCCTTTAACAACTGATCTAAAGTTAGTATGTTAATTCCCTGAAGTGATATCTATTTTCTAGCCACCATCTTTATTTTTTCTGTAAAGTCTCAGGAAAGGGGGGTGGTTTTGCAAGGTGATATCAAAAGACATTGATTAAAGAGGAAACATTCAATCCAACCCAAAATACATGTCGAGGTGCGTGCATCGTGATACAATGTATGCAATTGCTGTGTAACTCTTTAAAAAATGATGACCTCATTAAATTAAACCTCACATTTTTCCACAGACATACTGGCCAATTCCTAGCCTGACAGAGGCGTTCAGCCTTATCACAAGTTTAGTGTTATCTTGGCGGTAATACCACAGAGATACCACCAAACGGTATTACCGTTACCAGCACTTGGTCCAGTGGTATTACCACCAGTTTAAAAGTGGTGGTAGGTGGTGTAAGTCCCCATTAAGTGGAGTCTATTGGGGCCTCATTATGAGTCCGGCCGTAACCGTGCCGGAAATTCCAGCAGGTTACCGCCAGACTCGTATTACCATTCCGCCTCGGTGATTGCCGGAATCACCGGGGCATTACAACCCCGGTGACCCGGTAATTCCGGAGGCGGAATTCTGTTAATCCCCATTCCCATGCAGTCCCATTGGACTCCATGGGAATGGCAAAGTGGAAACACCGGCACCATGCTGTAATGGTGCCGGTGTTTCCATGTCCGCCTGCAGGCGGGTGGTGTTAAACCCACCAGGTCAGACCTGGCGGGAGTGACACCTCCCGCCTGCAGGACTCTTAATCAGCTGTTTCAGAAAGAACGGTGGTGGCGGATTTACCACCACCTTTCTTTCTGGACCGGCTGACTCATAATGAGGCCCTTGGACTCCATGGGGATTTAGGTGGTATTACCACCAGCTGTATTACCACTGGTGCTAATACCTCTGAATTGGCCATTTCTGGGTAATAAGGCAGAGGAATTACCATTCTGCGGGAGGTGTATCCTCTCCCTTACCTCCAAACCAGTAGTTGGGCAGTGTGGTAATGTGGCAGTAATGCAGCGGTAACTCTGTTACCATTGCATTACCAAAATGTTTACCACACTGCTAAACTTTTAATGAGGCTCTTTTTGAATAGTTTGCAACTTGTGGGTGCCATAGAGATTTAAGGGAGCTTAAATGGGTCACTTTTAGTCCCATAAAAAATTGTATAAATGTATATCCCATCTAAACCCATGCAAACCGAAACCATCAGCACCCTGGTACATGCCAGAACTCAAAGTAAGCAAAAGAGTCATCAGGAAACAAGAAAAAAACCTTGTGCAGTTTCAGGACCACATCTGACCAGGCACTCTTCAAGGAAATCCGAGCAACCCGCCGATAAATAATCAACAGAGCCAAGAACTCCTACTATCAGAACACCATAGCGGATGCCCACAACAAAATCACAACCCTCATCAAAGCGATCAAGCATTGTGTCAACCTGCTACCTGAGACTGCCATACAATGCTCCATTGAAAAATCCACCGCCATCATCACCTTCTTCATCTGAAAAATCTGTAAGATTGACCAGCACATAGGCCCAAGCTCTGCATCCGCAGACCCACCTCGCGTCTCCTTGCGTAACCTCCACACCCCGGACAATATTCAAGACACTCTCGACAGAGGACCTGGTAGAAACCCTTGCTATCCTGAAAGCTAAATCGGATACAGATGATATCCTCTGAGCATCCATCCTCAAGACCCTCCTGCAGAAGTGCAGCTTCCTTAGCTGGAGATCATCAACAGCTCCCTAACTCAAGGCACCTTCCCATCGAAGCTAAAACAGGACAAATCATCCCTTTACTAAAGAAACCCCCTCTGGATCCCAACAACCAAGTTAACTATCACCCCATCATCCAGTAATTTGTTCAAATGAACTCCTCTAAATTGTGAATGCTCCCTGTCACCTGTTGAGTCCCACAGGGTTCCTTATTCTCCCCAGTGATCTTCAATCTATACATGGAGCCACTGGGAGCCCTCCTAGCCACCCAAAACATCTGCATCCACCAATATGCCAACAACACACAGCTGTACCTCAAGATTGACTCCATCAAAGACATCCTTGGATGTCCAGTGTATACTTGAAGCTCAACTCTTCCAAGACCAAATTCCTACTCCTCACCACCAACACCAAACACCCATACATACATACTTAGTTATCAACCATGAACTCTGAGGACTTCACACCTGAGCTCATCTCCTGCACCAAGTGCATCGGGTTCCACATCAACAAACACCTCTCCTTCAAGACACACATAGCTAAGAAAACTCGGAAAGCTTGGTATCAGCTCCCCCTCCTGTGGAAAGTCAAGGCCTTGCTCTCTCCAGACAGCTTTAGATCCACTGTTCAAGAACTGGTCCTATCCCACCTGCATGGGGGCAATGCACTCCTTGAAGGCCTCCCGTCAACCTCCCTTGTTCCATTGAGAAGTGTCCTACATAAAGCTGCATACCTCATCAACCATCTACACAGATACGACCACATCACCCTGGCCCTCATCAACCTTCACTGGCTCCCACTAAATGCGCAAATCACCTTCAATTCTTGCTGCATCATCTATAAAGGCAGTTGCCTGCAAGTCACCCAGCTACCTTGTGGCAAAACTTAGCATCTCCAGCGGACAGCGCACCACCAGAAGCCAGGATATCTGCAAACTTGAAATCCGTCACTGCAAAAAGGAAAGGACCAGAAAATAAGCTGTCTCTGCCTATGCCTCAAGACAATGGAATCCCCTACCCGTCAGCATCAGGCTTGCCTCCACGCTCCTACAATTCAGTAGAGAACTCAAGACCCATCTCTTGAAGGAGTTTCTCCTCCACCACACCTAGGCCATCACATCACCCCTCACGACACCTGATGCGCTAAACACATCCTGCCCTGTACCCCTCCTCTGTGCCCCTCCTTATCCTTCCCCCTGTCTCGGGAGGATAGCTCAGTGGCAACATGCTCACCTTGAAAGCAAGACAACACGGAGCACCACAGGTTTGATCCCCTCTTACGCGCTTAGAAATCTCTCGGTAATAAACCTGTTGTAAATAACTTATCATATCATATATCTGTTCTGTTGTTACCTCTGAAAAGCGCTCCGTTTTGCATCTGTACTGTTGTATAACTCTGTAAAGTGGTTTGTTATGTATCTGTATTGTTGTATACCTCTGTTAAGTGCTCCGTTGCTTCTTGAAGCTAGGTCTGCACTCAATAAGTAAATACCATAATAATAATCATAACAAACCCTCATTCTGGAATTTCACAGTGAGATACATATTTGATTTGAAAGGGGAGGGGTATTTACATCTGTTCCATACAACCTGAAAACCATTCTCCTAGGGTGAGGTGTGTGAGCTGAAAATGTGTTTCTAAATCAGTGACTCTGCTTCCCTAACCTGAAACCTGCAGGATCTGACACGATTCATTATGACCTTATTTTAAATGACTCCTGCACACACCCACCAACACGCAGACACATACCAGCAAACCTCATCACCATATTAACATGTGGCAATGGAGGGAGACAAGCAACAGTTCTCTGTCTGTTTGGTAACATTTGGGACAGAAAAAGTCCTGTTTATGAAGTAGAAGTGTAACATTATGTGCTAGCATGTTAGAGAAAGTATACTTTTTTGAAGAATCATGTTACTGTTAAGACACATCTGCTGGCTTGATTGCTATATGGCACTTTAAAACCAAATGCTGGTAAGTGGCAGAGTTGCAATTAAAATGTGTGTTATTCTGACCTCAATATGTATATAGAATTAATTATCGAAATTAATGCTTGTGTTTGAGAAATAGTGAGATAAATACATGCATGTAAATTTAGCTTTTGTAGAAAAGCCGCCTCTGGTTGTGTCACATTGTAGTTCCTTCTCTTGTATACAGCTGGAGACCATCTTTTCTTGATTTCACATTTAATTCCTCAATTTAATAGAATTTGATTTTTGATCAAACTGCCTGTTTCTTTCCCAAAATTGTGGGTTTGGATTGTATCATTAGGGAGCATTAAATCAAAGTGTCCACTTGACTTAGTATCCATATATGACTCAAAATATATCTTACCATTCTGATCAAATCAAGGAGCATCCTGAGGCTGAGATGGCCATTCAAGGACCCCAGGATCAGGGTCAGTAGAAAATGAAGGGAATGTAAAGTTTTGAAATATTATATAGTTGTTCTGTGCTGGTAACTAGTAATGGATACATGTGCTGTGCTGTACTACACTGCTGAAATGCCTACACTTTTGTTTCTGTTTTGCTTGCATGCCACCAGCAAGAGGAAACACCATCACTATACCAGATAATGGCATTTCTGTTCAGGAAGATCTGATCATTGAAATGGAGCAGTGGCAGACTTTACCAGAACATTCCAAAATCTTATCAGAATATCCTATTATTCTGCCATAAGATCACAACATTGTTCCATAACAGTCTCTCAAAAGTTACTCTTCATTCATACCGATTCACTCTAATGTATGTAGGAACACCTCTCTTTATTTTTCATGGTCCCACATTGTTTCCACAAAGTAAATTACTTTGTGGCAATTTACATTGTGGAAATTACTTCAAGAGTTTACATCGAAATGTATTTATGTGTGGGTTAAGGTGTAAAAGGGTGGGTGGGCATGAGTTGGGGGTAAGGGTTGTAGTAAAGGGGTAAGAGGGGTTTGGGGGACCACCTCATAAAAACAATACATTTCAATGTAAACCATTGCAGTAATTTCCATGATGTAAATTACCCTGAAGTACTTTAATTTGTGGAAATGACATGGAACCATTTTTCATACACTGTAACACATTGAGGCACTATTACCAAGGTGGGTATTTTGGGCATATAAGCGCAATATATAATTGAATAAAAATAGCATTCTTACAAATAAAATATAGTGTAGATCATGTTTGGGTTAAAGTGTAATTTGGCATGGCAAGCAGCGCTCAGATTTGCGAACACTCATTCATGTGACCACGATTTACTGTGCGAGCATGGTAAGCCTTGTTCACAATTACAAATAAACGCTGTCCAACATACAAGGATGTACACACTGGCTACCATGCGAGTATGGCAAGCCGCGTGTGCAATGAATCCCTATGGGGTCCGCCTGCTTTCTGTTGGTGCATAAAGCTGGCGGACCAGATAGGGGTCTCGGGCATTTGCGCCGGCATGAAAATCCATGCCGGCGCAAATGCTGGAGCATTTTTATGGTGGAGAGAAAGGAAGGAGGTGGAAATGTAAGTTACAATCGCCCTTCCTCTCTGCCATACATATGATTGAAAATGTGGTTTGGCATGAATGGAAGGCGATAAAGGTGTCTCCAAAAATCATATTTGACTTCAGAATCCATTTGATATGTGCATAGTACAATCTGTTAATTTCCTTTTCTTTCCAATTCCACTAGCTTAGCTGGTTTCTCAAGGCAAACATTGTCTTTAGTTTTTATTAGCTGTAAATTGGCTGACATTCCAGGTACTGTGCTATTTCGGCAAACAGAAATGGGTAATTGTCCGCATGGTGCCATGCAAAGTATCAGAAAATTAGATAATTGGTGCTTCTAATATGTCTGTAGGAGACCTGTTGGCATTCTGCCTAGGACATTTTGTAAGCAAAAAGGAGCAATGTGGGATGTTCACTATTTACGTTTCTGTTTTGAAATAAGCCAACTTTTCTAGACAGAAAGTTTACGTTTCTTCCCATTGTAAGAGGAATGAAAATGCAGCGTGAACTAATAGTATGACATTTCCAAAGATTCAAGAAGGCTCTAAATTCCACAGATCAAGCCTCCACAGACCCTTCACCTGTCAATGTGTCTGACAACTGTCACCAAAGTCCCGCCATTCCAACATCCCGTGGCATCTTGCACTAACATCTACAATGCACCCTGCACACTTTTACGCACAATCCCTTACGTACAAGCAGACCGTGGTCTTTCAAAAATGAAATGGGGCCTCTTTCTAACACGTTGTCCTCTTTTTCGTTGTGCAACCTAACGCATTTTCGGCGAGCAGAAAGTGCTATTCTTTGCTGGAATGCCAGCTTAAAATTCTTTGCGCAAACTCCAATTATATGGAGGGAACTGTTTACTTTACTTTTTTAACAACATTTCTCAATATCAGGTTCTGTTTCCACGACAGAAAAAAGTAAGAACTGTGGAGATAATGCAGATATATATTTTCCTGATTTCTTTAGCCTGGTAATGCCAAGTATGCATGGGTATTCACAGGGATTCTGTCAAGCGTGTATCCTTCAGATGCTCAATTAAAACCTGCATTATATGGCACATTCAGTCAGTGTGCTTTGAAATCAGACAATATCGGCACTTAGTAACTGGCGAGGGTCAATGTGCGCGTAACAACCAAGCTCATTGGCCCTTGCCGGTCATTACCCAGCCAACAAGGACTTAGCTGACGAGGGACGTGCGCCGCCTACCTCGTAGTTCCTTTTCTCACTCCTGTGATTCGTTTGTCTGGCCGCCATGGACAGGGAGACGGACTGTAGACCCTTCTCCCATTCCATGGTGGCCAACTTCTTTGTTTACTATGGCTGCCACGGAAAGGGATAACAGACTATGTTTCCCACATCGCGGTGGCAAAAAAATAAATGGTTCGGTTCCGAGACACCAAAGCATCTCGCAACCAAAGAAAAACACTATTAGTACCCCGGTCTAGAGGGCCAGGGTACTAATAACAATTAAGTCCTTCGCCGGGGGAGGGAGAGGCAGTACTTCATCGGGTAATGCACCAGGGCCTTTGTAAAGGAGCACGCTACGCTCCGGCCTGTAACTATGAGCCCTGGGGCATTACATGACGTGGTAATGCCCCCCCCCGAGGGGCTTATTGCTTAAGTATTGATCCGAGTTCTTATCTGGGCTCCTGTACTCCCAGCACGTCCAACCTTCTCTCACCAGTGTTGCTGGTTGCAGCCATTGCTTCTGCCACAATGGAAATATAAAGGGGCTCCTTCTTTTGTGAAGGAGATCCCTTTAGTTTTCCATGGTGGCCATATTTGCTTAGTTTGCTTTCAGTAAGGGAAAATTGCTCTTGCTCCAAGCGCATTTTGTTAAGAGCATGAGCTACTTTCCCTCAATCGAATAAATGCACTGTGATATTGGGTGAAGGCCCTAATGTAGTGCACTTTGTAGGTCATTTAAGACCCAGAAACCTGATTCCAAAAGTGTTTTACAATGTCGCAATCCCATTGAATAATGCTTCATAAATCAGTCCCAGAGATGTGCTTAAAAGCTGCTGATGAGGCATTTATTTTGGCTTCAGGACCATTAAGGCCCAGTACAGCCTCCTAGAGTAATTTTAAGGTTTTTCTGATCAACTACAGTCTCAACACAATTTCATGGATTTTCTGGGAAGTAGTGATTTTGTCCGTTTAAAAAATTTGCTGGGTGATAAATTAGGCCCCTGTTAAATGATGGTAGTTCATCAAGGGAGGCTTTTGGATAGTAGTGGAAAGCCATTTTTTGAAAAGTGAATGTTGAATTGTGAATCTGAATGTTGCAGGTGCAAGTGTATTGAGGGTGCTGGGTGGGATATTAGAAATGTGCCTCTGATGGTGCCTTGTAATTTTGTCATTGGGGGCTCTGTTACTTTTACTTCGTCAGAAAGTGTCTTCTAAAGATAGGTTGTATGTGTCTATGTATATTGTGCCCTTAATATAATGCAATTCTGTTAAACAACACACATCCAGTCAAGTCAAGTACAAATCCATAACCTTTAAAAGAAAGTTCATGTTGTTAAGAAGGAAATGCTCATGCATTTTTATGTATTGTCAGGGTAAAACAACTAAACAGATTTTACACTACAAGAATGCATTCCAAATCTTTGTTTTCCAAATGTTTCCGTTAGGTTTTGAGTCATATGTTGTTGAAGCCCAACGGATTTCTTCATCATGGAGCCTGAAGCGATTAGAGTGTGAGCAATAAAAAACATAACGTGGTTTCTACAGCATTCCTCTTCTAAATTTGAGACTAACATCAGACAGAATGTTCGTAGGTTTTCCTTGAGTACACATTATTACAAGCATATCAACCTGCACTGTGAGGTTCTCGAGCTAGCTATTTCACACCAGGATAAACAGAGCAGAAATTAACTCCCCTACACTCACCCAAGGACAGTAAGAATTTAAGACTTAATCTGATTAACAATATCCAGTAGACGGAGTCCACACCAAAGCTAAGAATCCAAGAAGCCAGCCGAGCAGACGTGTATGTATCTCACCCCATACTTATGGAAGTTAGCCAAAGGAAAGGCTAATCACCCGCTCACATGCCTCTCCAAATGACATATTGCACAACGCCTCTACCATTAGAATGCAGATATCCCATAACTGTATGTGTACTACTCTTGTACGCTCTGTCATAATTTTTGCAAAGGACCCATGTATTTATTTTATTTATTGTGAATCAAGTAAATTGTGTTTCAAAGCGTCGATCCACGTGCCTGCCTGATATAGGTAGCTAGTAGGGACCTATCCACTCCTTCAAAACCTTTATTTGGCTGAAATGCACACACACATTCCAAACTCCTCTGATTCATTTTCCCATACCTGGACTTCTGGTCCCAGAGGGTGTTTAACCTACAGCGTCTTGGGACCATACCAATGGTGAAAGGCACTATGCAAATGATGATGATGATGATGATGATTGCCTTACAGACATATGATATTTGGCAAACACAATATGTCATATTCATTTATATTTAAACACTTATGCATTGCACACTATTATTTGACATATTAGCCAAGGTATTTGTTCCAATTTAATAATATAGGAATCTGCATTCTCTGGCCTTAAAGTTAACCATTTATTCTAGAGTGTGATTTCAACCTAATGCTCACACATTATTTTGATAGGTCTTCTGGGCATAATGTTAAAATTGGTGTGATTTAGAGTTATGCCATCTTGGCATAATATGGTAGATCGGCTGAGGGTACTGAACCCTAAGTGAATGCAGTTTACATTTTTCTCTTCAATGTTTCTTGGCATTTAAACCAATTCAAGGCAGTGTGATTGTCTCCACCATCAGTAACATTGAAATGTCTGACCATGCTCCACGTATCTTCTGGGCATAATGTTAAAATTGGTGTGATTTAGAGTTATGCCATCTTGGCATAATATGGTAGATCGGCTGAGGGTACTGAACCCTAAGTGAATGCAGTTTGCATTTTTCTCTTCAATGTTTCTTGGCATTTAAACCAATTCAAGGCAGTGTGATTGTCTCCACCATCAGTAACATTGAAATGTCTGACCTTGCTCCACGTATCTTACACTTTAACAATGAGACTGTGTTCAGAATGCTTTCAGGAAATGTAATGTTTCAATCCTTGAAGACAATCATTTAAGTAATGGCTTAAAATCACATAAGAAATGAGGCACCGGTTCCTCGGGCCTGACACCCTCGATCCATAGTAATGACTTCACATGCTCAACACATGCCAGAAATCAGAGTCTCTTCTTTTGATATCATGTTCATTACTTCATAGACTAGGTCCTTGACTTAAATTATGTATTTCACTTTGCTTTTAGTCAAATATGTTTGCATTTAGTGCATCTTTATTAAAATTCATTAAAAAGAAACAGTCGCAGAACATGCTTAGGAGAAACAGGTGCACTCATATATGTTATAGGTTTTTTTAATCTATTTCCGTACAACATATGAATTAATCTATACAGGACAGACCCCAGTACAAAAGAAAATACATTTGAGGTCACTAGTATAAATAGGTGCAAAAAGTAAGCACCTAAAAGACTAATTGTATGGGTACATATAGTAGTATAGCCATTTGTTGCAAATGAGGATCAAATTAAATGTGTCCATATTTGATTCAAACAATCTATCTTTACCTAAGGAGTATTAGGCTGCCAAGTGCAGTAGCTAGGCCATTAGCTACAGCATTAGAAGTCCAACCCAAATAACCCAAATGGGTTGCTTCTGAAGATGCACAACTAAAATGGGCTCAAAAGTGTGCCATGCAGTCACTGTGCAGGCAGCAGGCCACCAAAGGGGACAGTCAAAAATCAGAGAACAGAGAGAGTACTTTAGTACATTAGTTGGCAGAAAGCCAACCCCCGGAGTGTTTCACAGAGCTCCATGAGCCCCGTGCCACGAGGGCCCAGGATAAAGACCGCAGTCAACAGGGGGAACGCAACACCTCACCAAAGTCAGGATGTCGTGCTGCTTCTTTAGAAACTATAGAGGGGAGTCCTCAGCACTTTTCAGCAGTCTCAGGAGCAGAAAAGAGCAGTGTGCACCATACCTGACATAAACCAAGCCGCTGAGCAAGCCTTCCTCACAAGAGTGCAGAGGAAAGCACCTAGCAGTGTGCAACATCAAGCTGCACCAGAACAACGGAGTGCTTGGCCACATCCAGCGCTACTCCCTCTGCAACATAGATGTTGTACTGTATCATAAATGTTCTTTGACAGATTATGGCATGGCCTCTTTATCATAAGACTGCATCCACACTATCAAAATATGCTGAAGGCTAAGAAAGAGTTATTTACAAATAGTTTGAGTTTACAAATAAGTTGGCATAGATTTCTTGAAAAAGGTGCCAACTGAAGTACAGAAATGTTCAACTAATACAAATGCACCGTAAAAACCTTGGTTGGATACATTACTATCTGATTCAGTGCTGTAAAAATATTTATGAAAAGTGTTCCAAATTTGAAGTATGAAGTAATAGATGTGAAATTAAAACAAACAGTGCACTTGATTTCTACTTGATTTGTAATCAAAATATTGGTTCTCTCTCATTTCAGATGTAATCTGCTCCACCAGTGATGTTATAGATGATATAAATGGCTAGACTGGCCAATTTAGTTATATTTGTGTATCTTCCTCTAACATCAAACATGGTCTGATTTTTGGCAATTTGGCAGTGTCATTGCTACTCTTTGATGAAGACCTGATCCTACAAATCATTGAAAGGGCAAAGACATCTCATGCTCTGTGTATGGACGGGATTCATATGACAATGATGAAGGAGGATCCTGTTCTATGGTCCATATTATCCTCTAAATCACACTCATATCCTAAATCTTGGAAAACAACAATTATTATTCAAATTATTAGGGTGAATAGAGAACTACCAATCAATTACAGACCCATTGACCTTTTAGATAGCATGAGCTCAATTGTCTCAACAGTGATTCTAGAAATCTGAACAAATCAATTTAAAGGGACCACATTGGTGACTTTGGCCAATTAGACCTTAGACCTGGGATGGATACCTCCTTGAATAATTATATTCCATGACTTTGTCAGGCTCACTCCGTCAAACAGACAACATATTTGGCTTTTATATGTCTATCTCAGACCTTTGATGGAGTGAATAGACCCAAATTGTGGAATACACTTGTATCTCTTGGTTGCCTGCTCTCTCTAGTGAACATCTTGATTCAGCTTCATTCAGGCACTGAAAAAAAGGATACGCCTAGACTCCACTGGAGCTGTGTTGGAACCGATCAGAACCAATGGAGGGTTGTGCCAGAGCTGCGTACTAACATTGACGCTTTTTAGTCTGTATATAGCAGATCTAGGAAAGGCTTTACTTGCTTGTCATTCTTACCCCCGAAATTGGGACGGTTTCCCATCAGCCATTTGGTTTATGTGGATGATACACAAATTCTCATCCCCATCACTGGCACTCACGCACAGGATACCATTACCATCAATTCTGTGTATAGTACAATTCAAAACTGGATGGCCACCCACAACTTGTGTATAAGCGATGATAAAATGGAGCTCCTCTTTGTTGGCTCCCCGTACCACCTTAAACACCTGAATGCTTCTTTCTTGTCCTTCTGTATCAATGACACGACCTTCCCCATCTTGAATCACACGAAAACCTCAGGGTCCTTACTTCGCTTTTTTGGGGTGCCTGTGCGTTTCGTGACCCATCATCTTTCCCCAGGGGTGACATACAGCCTTGCTAGAGCACTAGGGTACGATTACCATCTGGTACCCAACCCCTTTGACCCCCAATTGCCCAGGACAATAGTTCACATCGACTCCCATACGCACAATAACATCAGTGCCATGGCTGGGAGGCGAACAAGCCGTAAGGGTGGCAAAGGTGGCCGAGCCCCAAGTGGTGGCCGTGGTGGATCCGGTAGGGGACATGGCCGTGACTTGCAGGGTGCCCCTAGCCCCCCATGTGTGGAGGAGCAGTCAGGGACACCCATTCCCCCCCCCCTGGTTGTGGTTACCGTGGCTGACACCATCCATGCTCAGCCCTTGTTGGACCAGCCCACTGTGGAACCAGACCTGGCACAGGGTGACTCCATGGCTGACTTCCAGGTCAGCAGGTCTAGGCCACGTGCGCCGGTGAACGTTTGTGTCATCAGGCCATGTGGATCAGGGGCAGCTAGGTCATCTGCTGCCCCGCGTAGGAAGGCTGGGGAGGCTGCAGGGGCAGCTGCGGCTCCATCCACCCCACCTCTCACACACCCATCCAGGACAGTGTCGGTCCAAGTCCATCATGCTGACATTCCCCCTGACACCATCACACTTGAGATAATGCCTGCACCAACTCTCATGCTGAGTGTGCAATTCCACGCTCCTGCCCCTAGTGTCCAGAGCGGCGCAGGACACTCCGGATCCCCACCACCTTCCAAGCGGAAGAGAAAGAGTGCTCGTCCAGTAGAGGCTGATGCCCCAGACACTGCTACACAGTCCGGCCCGTCAAGGAAGCCCAGCTTCAATGAGGCCGAACTGAATGCACTTGTAGAGTATGTGTCCGCACATGACCGTGAAATGGTGATGGTTGCAGGATCCAAGACGACACCTGCACAACGTCAGGCACACTGGCAGACCATTGCGGACATCATAAGTGCCCTTGGAATCGTGAGGCGCACAGCTAATGAATGCTACAAGCGCTGGAATGACCTTAAGCGCAGGGCAAAGAATAAGCTGGCCTCAAGTCATGCCGCAACTCTAGTGACTGGAGGTGGGTCTCCAGCATATGACATAGAACTCACTCCACATGAGCAGGTTGCTGGGACCTATGTCACGGAGGAACAGATCCAAGGTGTGGCAGAAGTGGCAGATTACGAGACATTGTCCGGTGAGTGCACATGCATGTGTGTGTCATCCATGTGCATGGTGTGTGTGGGAGGGCTTCTGTTTGGGTGCCAGGGGAGGGTGTGTGTGCCTGAGTGGTTCGGCTCACCCATGTCCCTCTTCCTAAACATTCTTGGCAACAGCATGTGGGTATAGCAGCATCCCTTCGGCCAACATTAGACATCCAGCCCAACACCACGCCAGTTGCCCTTGGAGTGTCATCTTGCCACTACACTGTTGCTTATTTACCTCTGTTTATTCAGGCAGATTGTTTGCATACCACCACTTTTACTCAGGATTTCTCAGTCCTATTGTCACATGTCTGACATGGCTATGGTACAGTGGACTGGCTCCGTTTCGTGGACATGATTAGTTTGGACATGTCCCTGTGCTATAGGACCATTTCTGACTGGCAGCTGCATGTTAAACATTTGAACCATTACAATGAAAATAATCAATCATATGAACAAACTGGACTGAATGAACAATTGGTGACCTCCTCTCCCTCTTCACTTCATGGCTAGGGTACATGCCATCTGTGTGATGGCATGTGTATTTGACCTGGCAATCACTGGCCAATGTGTGAGGCCACTGCTAGCCAGCATGCAGCAAATGTGTTCATCTTCCATCTTGGTGTCACCAATGTGTGCCATCTGCCTCCCCATCACACGCAGTGACGGTGCATGCATGGGAGTGTTTTAGTCATGTGGGACAAGTGTCAATCAAGTACTGTTTCTGTAGCCTCTCAGCCCTCATTGTGTGCCATAGTGCTAATGCCTGTTTCCATTTGTTTTCTTTTATGTCTTTGCAGGGGAAGATGCACCTGATACTGCTGGGGTTGTGGAGATGGTGCAGACCCAGGAGGGGTCTGAGGGCCGACCAACCACCAGTGAGGGACGTGGTGTGGTGGTGGGTGAGAACCCACAACTGCTGCAGGTTGTGCTCTCAAGGGGTGTCTCTGGCTGCACTTCCCCCGAGCTGTACTCAGGTGTTGATTCGGATGATGAGACCTACGTGCCGTCGCAGGTGAGTGTTCCTGGGAGGGATTCTGTTCTGTCCGACCCACCTGCACCAGGGTTAGAACCCTCAATGGGGATGTCAGTGTTGGCAGGTACGCCTTTGGTGGTTACGGATGCAGGGTCACACTCCGCGACATCTGATCCTGTTCCTGGGCCAGCAGATCAGTGGGGGAATGCAGTCCTGCAGCCTCAGGCAGTGCCGGCACAGCAAGGCGCAGTTCGCCTTGCCCCAGACAGGTGTGGTGCCCGCCGACGTGGTGGCCGTACGCCACCTGGCAATACCGCATGGGAGCAATCCATTTACGGTATGGCAACCCAACAGGCAGCATCATCAGAGATGATGGCTCAGGCCATGGATAGGGTGGCCACTTCCATTGTCTCCCCGAAAGGCTGATGGAGTGACTACAGCAGGCAACCGACTCCATCTGCCAGTCACACAGGGAGGACATGTTGGCGTCCGACAGGGACAGGCGGGCGGCACTGGCGACTCTGCAGGAAGCCATCTCCATAGAGTCCCAGGGCCACAGGGAAGCCCTGAGGCTGAAACTCCTTCATCTCAGGACGACTCTTGTTGAGCTTGAGGCTTCAACAAACCGAAGGACAGAACAGCAGCTGGAGCGTCTCACCCGTACGCTCTCAGCTGAGATGCAGGCAACTAGGGCGGAGGTCCGGGCATCCCGTGAGTTGTTGCATTGGGACCTCCGCACACTCATCCTCCAGAACGAGACCTTCCACACCCGCATGCTTGCAGCCATGGAGGAACAGACTAGGGCTTTGCGTGGGCTGCCTCCCATAGTGCCACCACCTCCGGATGCAGCTGCAGAGGGTGAGGATAGCGACAGCAGTGATACTCCCACAATAGGGTAGCCGTGTAGGCCATGAGCCCATGGAGGTGTTTTTTTTCTCGCAAGATCCACACAGGTGGGTTTTGGTGTGCACCCTGTCCTCGGACCTCCTGGGTAGCCTCCCCAATCCCCCCGGGCCCATTAATGGCCATTCTTTTTTAATTTCTTTTTTTTTTTTTTGGGGCAGTGTGTTGCCTTGTGTGGCTCCCGTGGGCATACGCTGCATTGCGGCTGGGGACATTCAGGCTTGTCATGGATTTGGTTCAGATGCTTCGGTTTTTGTCACACACACCCCTCCTGCATCCCGTTTCCATGGGCTTTGAAAGGGTGTGCCCAAGTGACATTGACGTACATGGTGACATTGGACTCCCATGAGCTGTGTGGGCTGTCTGTAGTCAATACTGTGTATACATTCATAGTCCATATTGTTGTATTGTACACTGTGTGGTGTATTTATATGTGCCTCTGCATCCATCTCATCCTCCGTATTTGGAGGTCCATTCCTCATGTCTTCACAATGCGGTCCACCTTGGAACTGGAGACCATGTTGTAAGCAGTGCACCTACACTCTTGCGTGGCGCTAACACTCTATGCTTGCAAGTGTTCGGAGGGCTGTCATCATCAGGTGGTGAGGCTAGCGAATTTTTAAGTCTGTGATGTCATGTTTAAGGTAGGTTTGAGGTTGTGTAGGTGATTGGTATTCTTGGTAAGTATTTGGTTATGTGGGTTGTGGGTCCTGCATTACTGTGAGCATTTCATGTGTGGACATGTTTCCATTAGGGACACTGTAGCTGCTGACACTTGGGGCATGTTGTGGGGATTAATTTCTTTCCTCTCACATTGCATGACATGCCATGGTGTGTTGTGTGGCCGTGCTGGGGAGGGGGTGGGTGACATGGCACTGTTTTCATGTAGTATTTTGCAAGTGGGTATTCATTTCTGCAGCATGGAAGTGTCTTTTCATGACACTGCATTGGTGGTGTTTGTGTAGGTAGGGATGCACACATTGTGACACTTCCACATGGACAATCTCAGGCTGCTATGGTTCTGACAGTTGACAGTCCCTTTGTTCGTCTTAATTGTCAGGTCGAGTCATCATTGCTTATCAGATGGTATGTGCCAGGCCTGTGTGCACTCCACTGGGATGTGATTTCTATGTGAAGTAATTAGCCACCAGCTGCGTACGGGCTGCCTCACTCCGTGCCCTCTCCCCTCCCATGCGCAGCGGGCGTGCATGTGGTTGGGGATGTGGGGGCACCACCATGTCCACGGCCAGGCCCTGGCGTGCTGCAACATTGTGCAGGACACATGCTGCCACTATGATCCTGCACACTACTGGGGGCGCATATAACAGCTGCCCGCCAGAACGGTCAAGGGAGCGAAAGCGTGACTTGAGCACTCCGAATGTGCGCTCCACTATGCCCCGGGTTGCAATATGGGCTGTGTTGTATCTTACCTCTGGAGGCGTGATGGGGTTCCGAATTGGCGTCATCATGTAGGTGCTCAGAGGGTAGGCACTGTCCCCTGGTGAGGAGGTGATGGGTATCATTAGTGGGGTGGTGACATAACTCTGCATCTGACATGCATGCATGTGCAGTGGCATTCATACTCACCAAGCAGCCATGTATCTCCACGCCGCCCAGCTTCTAGGTCCCGGCTTAGGGTAGACATTCGGTAAATGAAGCTGTCGTGGGTGGACCCTGGATAGTTGGCATATACTGAGGTGATGATTCCCTTAGCATTACATACTACCTGCAAGTTGATGGAATGCCAGTGCTTGCGGTTCCTATAGATGTGCTCAGATGCCCTGGGGGGGCATAGTGCCACATGGGTGCAGTCAATGGCACCTAGCACTTTTGGGAATTGTGCCACACCGTAGAAATCGAGGGTGGCAGCCTGCCTTTCTGCAGGTGTCCTGGGCAGGTATATGTGCCTACGGACTGATGGGCGTGCAGTGATGATGTTCAAGACCTGGTGTAGGCAGCGTGACTGTGTGGCCTGTGACACCCCACCCACTATGGCACTTGTCCGCTGAAATGATCCTGTGGCCAAGAAGTGCAGTACATTGTGGAACTTCTCCAGGGGGCTGAGTGCTTGGGAGCACAGGGTGGGTGATGTGAGGTCATCCTCCCACTCACTGACCAGGTCCAGTATTATGTGTGGGGGAAACCTGTACCTCCCATACACCTGGTCATCAGGCAACCCAAAAAGGCTGGTTCTGGGAGTGAAAATTCGGGCCCTCACTATCCTCCTCCTCCTTTGGTAACCCACGGCCACTGCTGCTAGGAATGGTATATTCATCCTGGCGTATGAGCTTGTTTGTTGTTTGCGTGCACTTTTATGCTGCGCGTGTCGACGTACGCCTGCTTCATGCTGGCGTACGTGTCTCAAGATTGGACCATTTTTCGGCACGTCGTAGGCGAACGTGTGAATCTTCCCGCCCATCCCAGGAATACACGTAGCATGCTCTCACAGGTACAGTCGCGGGTAAATATCCCTGCCCACCCCTGGAATACATGTGACCCACTCTCACAGGCCAAATCGCGTGTGGAACTTCCCGAGCACCCCGTAGTACACGTACCCAGGCAAATCGCGTGTGGAAGTTCACGCGCACCCCGGAGTACACGTACCCAGGCAAATCGCGTGTGGAATTTCACGCGCACCCCGAAGTACACGTACCCAGGCAAATCTCACGGCTGAGGAGTGGGGGTGGTGGGAGACATGAGTGGGGGCCTGGTGGAGGCTGCCCCTGCACTGCTGGGGGGTGGGGGTAATAGGGGACATGAGTGGGGGCCTGGTGGAGGCTGCCCCTGGTGGCTGGGGGGTGGGGGTGGCGGTAGACATGAGTGGGGGCCTGGTGGAGGCTGCCCCTGCACTGCTGGGGAGTGGGGGTGGTGGGAGACATGAGTGGGGGCCTGGTGGAGGCTGCCCCTGCACTGCTGGGGGGTGGGGGTGGTGGGAGTCATGAGTGGGGGCTTGGTGGAGTCTGCCCCTGGTGGCTGGGGGGTGGGGGTGGTGGTAGACATGAGTGGGGGCCTGGTGGAGGCTGCCCCTGGTGGCTGGGGGGTGGGGGTGGTGGTAGACATGAGTGGGGGCCTGGTGGAGGCTGCCCCTGCACTACTGGGGAGTGGGGGTGGTGGGAGACATGAGTGGGGGCCTGGTGGAGGCTGCCCCTGGTGGCTGGGGGGTGGGGGTGGCGGTAGACATGAGTGGGGGCCTGGTGGAGGCTGCCCCTGCACTGCTGGGGAGTGGGGGTGGTGGGAGACATGAGTGGGGGCCTGGTGGAGGCTGCCCCTGCACTGCTGGGGGGTGGGGGTGGTGGGAGTCATGAGTGGGGGCTTGGTGGAGGCTGCCCCTGGTGGCTGGGGGGTGGGGGTGGTGGTAGACATGAGTGGGGGCCTGGTGGAGGCTGCCCCTGCACTGCTGGGGGGTGGGGGTGGTGGGAGACATGAGTGGGGGCCTGCTGGAGGCTGCCCCTGGTGGCTGGGGGGTGGGGGTGGTGGGAGACATGAGTGGGGGCCTGGTGGAGGCTGTCCCTGCACTGCTGGGGGGTGGGGGTAATAGGGGACATGAGTGGGGGCTTGGTGGAGGCTGCCCCTGGTGGCTGGGGGGTGGGGGTGGTGGTAGACATGACTGGGGGCCTGGTGGAGGCTGCCCCTGCACTGCTGGGGGGTGGGGGTGGTGGGAGACATGAGTGGGGGCCTGCTGGAGGCTGCCCCTGGTTGCTGGGGGGTGGGGGTGGTGGTAGACATGAGTGGGGGCCTGGTGGAGGCTACCCCTGCACTGTTGGGGAGTGGGGGTGGTGGGAGACATGAGTGGGAGCCTGGTGGAGGCTGCCCCTGCACTGGTGGGGGGTGGGGATGGTGGGAGTCATGAGTGGGGGCTTGGTGGAGGCTGCCCCTGGTGGCTGGGGGGTGGGGGTGGTGGGAGACATGAGTGGGGGCCTGGTGGAGGCTGCCCCTGCACTGCTGGGGGGTGGGGGTGGTGGTAGACATGAGTGGGGGCCTGGTGGAGGCTGCCCTGCACTGCTGGGGAGTGGGGGTGGTGGGAGACATGAGTGGGAGCCTGGTGGAGGCTGCCCCTGCACTGCTGGGGGGTGGGGGTGCAGGGGGACATGAGTGGGGGCCTGGTGGAGGCTGCCCCTGTACTGCTGGGGGTGGGGTAGTGGGAGACATGAGTGGGGGCCTGGTGGAGGCTGCCCCTGCACTGCTGGGGGGTGGGGGTAATAGGGGACATGAGTGGGGGCCTGGTGGAGGCTGCCCCTGGTGGCTGGGGGGTGGGGGTGGTGGTAGACATGAGTGGGGGCCTGGTGGAGGCTGCCCCTGCACTGCTGGGGGGTGGGGGTTCAGGGGGACATGAGTGGGGGCCTGGTGGAGGCTGCCCCTGCACTGCTGGGTGGTGGGAGACATGAGTGGGGCCCTGGTGGAGGCTGCCCCTGCACTGCTGGGGGGTGGGGGTAATAGGGGACATGAGTGGGGGCCTGGTGGAGGCTGCCCCTGGTGGCTGGGGGGTGGGGGTGGTGGTAGACATGAGTGGGGGCCTGGTGGAGGCTGCCCCTGCACTGCTGGGTGGTGGGGGTGCAGGGGGACATGAGTGGGGGCCTGGTGGAGGCTGCCCCATGCACTGCTGGGTGGTGGGGGTGGTGGGAGACATGAGTGGGGGCCTGGTGGAGGCTGCCCCTGCACTGCTGGGGGGTGGGGGTAATAGGGGACATGAGTGGGGGCCTGGTGGAGGCTGCCCCTGGTGGCTGGGGGGTGGGGGTGGTGGTAGACATGAGTGGGGACCTGGTGGAGGCTGCCCCTGCACTGCTGGGGGGTGGGGGTGCAGGGGGACATGAGTGGGGGCCTGTTGGAGGCTGCCCCTGCACTGCTGGGTGGTGGGGGTGGTGGGAGACATGAGTGGGAGCCTGGTGGAGGCTGCCCCTGCACTGCTGGGGGGTGGGGGTGCAGGGGGACATGAGTGGGGGCCTGTTGGAGGCTGCCCCTGCACTGCTGGGTGGTGGGGGTGCAGTGGGACATGAGTGGGGGCCTGGTGGAGGCTGCCCCTGGTGGCTGGGGTGTGGGGGTGGTGGTAGACATGGGTGGGGGCCTGGTGGAGGCTGCCCCTGCACTGCTGGGTGGTGGGGGTGGTGGGAGACATGCATTGTTGATCAGTAGTGCAAGGTGACATGTGGGTTGGCTGGAGGGCATGCCCATGGTGGATGGGCTGCCTGCGGGACATGGGCAGGGGTGCAGGGTAGTCCCCCGTGGTGTGGGCTGCCTGCAGGGGCCGTGGGGGTTGTAAAGGGAACACCTGGGAGGACCCACACGGCCAATTCACGTGTAGTACTCCCCAGAACCCCTGAAATACACGTACCCTGCTGAAATCGTGTGTGGAAATTCCCGCGCACCCCTGCAATACACGTACCCTGCTGAAATCGCGTGTGGAACTTCCCGCGCACCCCTGGAATACACGTACCATGCTCGCACGGGGACAATCGCGTGTGGAACTTCCCGCGCACCCCTGAAATACACGTACCCTGATGGAATCGCGTGTGGAACTTCCCACGCACCCCTGAAATACACATACCCTGCTGAAATCGCGTGTGATACTTCCCGCGCACCCCTGATGCACACGTACACAGGACAATCGCATGTGGAACTTCCCGCAAACCACTGAAACACACGTTCCCCGCTTGGCGTTTGCTGTTTGCCAGCCCTGTGAACTGGTCCAGGGTTAGCGCAGCCCTTTGCCATTATTTGGGGATTTTGAAGGCTTTTCCTTGCGCGAGGGCGTTCTTGGGGGCGTAACTGGCGCTGCTGCAGGGTCGCTGCGCCACGCTGCGCCACGGCTGGTTTTGGATGCGAAAATCAATGAATACGCTGTGCGCGGTAATCGATTTTAGCGCACGCGGCTGGCGCAGACATTCGCACGGGCATGCTGTGCGCCAATCGCGTGCGCCACTTTTTTGCGAATTTCTATGAATTACCCTGTAAATGTCCTATTGTAATATATGTCTGAAAACAACTTAACAATACATTCTGTAAAAGCAAAAATATTGATGCCTACTTCAGGGAAGCATAAACCCAGAAAAATATGATTTAATTGTTACATTAACAACAAACCAATTAAAGTGGTATATAATTTGAAATTGTTGGGGGTCACCTTTGACCAAATGTCAATTTGAAGTCAGCCCAGAAATATCTGCATACTAAAGCTTTAATTCTCTCTTCTTAAATGAGAAAAATGATACTAAATATGGGAAGTTCACCATTGTACCTCTTGTCCACTTTTACAAAGGCAGAATTGTTCCCTGCTCAACCTACGGAGGTGAAACCGGATTAGTTCAAATTGACTGGCAGAGAGTGGAAGACCAAAATATGGAGACATACTTTAAATATGCCTAAGGAAGTTCCCATATAAGCCCTACTTATGAGTAAGGCTTGAAGTCCCTTATGGCATATATTAATTGGTAGACACTAATCTCTGTGTTGTGTGTAATACACGTCAATACGAACCAATTATTCATGTACATGTAGGCTTAGATCTCTAATGCTAAAAGGAAATGCACAAATGAGAGTCTCTACTGAAGCAATGTCCGAAAACACATGATGTGACCCCCTGGCTGTCTGCACCTCCCATTAGCATGACTTTCTGACAAGCATGTACAGTACAGTAAACCCACTGTGAAGTAGTGGGGTTCCTCTGTCTTGTTCTTGAAATTATTATACAGAGGATATCTTCTTTTTACACTCCTCCAACTTGCAAACATCTGAACCCTCAACTCTTCCTGTCGGTGTCCTCCAAGAATCAGTCCTTGGACCTCTGTTCTTCAAACTCTATACCTCTTACTTAGGAAGACTAAGCTATTCCTTTGGATTTCACTACCAGCACCTTCCTGATGGCACACAAACCTGTTCCTTGTTTCCCTACTTCAGGCCAGCCATCTTGGAATGGATTACCAACTGCCTCATTGCAATCCATCACTGGATGTCTCTCCGCTGTCTCATACATAACTCTTCAAAAACACATCACCTTTCTCCTAGCATCCAATGCCATCCAATGCCATCCCTACCATACATTATTCTATCCACTTTCCCCTGAACCTCTTGCTCCCTCACACAAGGATCACAATCTTAGGGTCCTCTTCAATAGCAACCCCTAACTGCAAACATTCATTACTACCACCACCTCTGCTGCTGGCATTAACCCCCTCAAAGTTCAGAAAATGTGTCAATTCCTTACCGACCACTCTAGGAAAGCTCTCATTCCACCATTGTGTTCTGCACATACTACTACTGCTCAAGCCAAATCCTTTGCCTTCCTCTCTACTCCTTTCTCCTTCTAGACAGATTTCTCAACCTCACTATACACACTTTTTACAACCTACCCATCTCCTTCCCCACTTCTACCTATTGATACCTTGCTTGTTGGCTCTCAATTCACAACATTTAGTTTACAAACCTATGAATGGTCTTGCTCCTCAATACTTGTTTGATTGTATCCTTGTCTTACTCCCTTAGCTCCCGACAATGCACTGCACCTCCCATGCCAACCCCTGTGCCTCGTTTTGCTTCCACTCATTCCCCCTACTCACCACACAACACTGCAACTTACTGCCCTTCAAATCAAAACCAGTGCATCTGTGGATTTCTTCAGATATCCTCCTGCCTCCTCCCCATCCTACCAGCTGACCCCACAACTCTCTCCAGTGCCTAGTAATAACTTAATTGTGTATATTTGTACAGTGTTCATATTTAATTTGAAGCACTTGTTTTTGTACGCCCTTATTGTTTTGTTTCTGGTCTATGACCTACTTCACACCCTCATAAACTAGCTCACTACCTCTCATGTTTGTCCTACTGAACATGTACATTAATTGCTAAATATATAAAAACCAAAACACAAATGTCAGTAGAGCCACACGCCAGTGGTGGAGGACATTGTAACCTGCTTCCAAAACATTTGATCAGCTCACCCATCTCACCACGGAGGAACAAAAGGCACCTGAATGACTAACGCCTTGAAAGTATGTGTCACACACTCCTAAAACACACAATGTAATTGTGGTTAGGGCCAGGACACTGAGGTGTAGGCGCTCACGCCTCACACGGATACTTAGGAGCCATCTAGTGGTAAAATTATGAACAGCACCTCAAGAACACCCATCAAGTATCAGAGATATATGTTGCCCAAAATACTGCTGGAATGTATTAGTGAGATGGCCCATTCGCCAGATAGCAAAGTGCAATATGCACATACGTCACTTTCAATACAGTACATGCAATACAGTACATGCAATAATCAGCATAACAATATTCAAATTGAACTAGAAAAATTAACATATTTCAACCATGCTAACTTACTCACGAGTTTTTACTTTATGTAAGATTCAGTATTGGATTTGGGGTAAGGATTGTAGGAGTGATTGTACCTGTTCTCCTAAATCACATTACTTCACAAGATGAAGTGACGTCACCACCCCTTGGCTCCATTGTTACACAGGAAGTAGCATCAATCAGCATTTGACAGCTGACAAGCCATTTATGTCTTTACTCTTTATTAAATGCTTGAGAACACGGAAAGTTAAAAAACTATTTTGACTAATAGCAGAGAGACAGACCCAGCGATGTACTTACATATCAGGCGCCGGGAAACTATACGTTCCTGTATTAAGGATGTGTTTTCCTGTCATGAATGTATAACTGCACCATTATGCAACCTGAGCTTCAAAGGGAGCCGGTACTGCACAGGCTGAAAGATATTTTAATCGCTAAACTACATCATACAAACACATCTGCACATCAGCAAGTTATCACTGCATCAGCCTGCGGGGCAAACATTAGGCAAGCAATTTAATGACTTTCTCGAGAACCCTATGCGGGTAGGAGCGACTGAGGCATTCAACTTCACAAAGTGCAGGCTTTCATCAGAAAGCATTTAAAAATAAATCGACGAAACGACCATCCATGTGGCTATTATGCTAAAACGAAGGGACAATAACCCTTTGCTTAGTGACATCCTCACCTTTTGGCTCTTAACATCATCTTTCAGGAGATGCTGTGTTAATTACCTGAAGTCAGGCTGGGCTAATGATTGTTTTGGGAATCGTCTGCATGCTGCTTCTTTCATCTGTCATGTTTCCTCTTTAATGACTGTAGTTGAGCTGTACAGCAAAACGTGATCTACTTTACATTTCTCCCCAGGCCCTCTGAGCCTGTGCGAGATTCCATCATAACAAACGCTGCTGTTTTTTTTTTACATTTTTCCCCAAATAATGTTTTGAAAGCCAAAAATAAAAACCACACATACACCCTCTGTAAATCACGAAAAATTGAGAGAAACATCCAAATGGTTGCAAGTAGAACATGAACTGTCTATCCTCTAAGTGCCACTCCCCTTCCCCCAGAGGCCACAGATCAATTTGCAGGGGCGATAGAGTGGAAGGGGTGGGCGAAAGGACATAGCATAAAGCAAAAAAACCCTCTGATTTTCTTTACGGAAAGAAGCAAAATATACTAGAACACAAAAGAGCGGAATCAAGACCACCCTGAAGCCTATTGCTAACCCTTGGCGAGCTTCAGAGAGAACAATGGGACCACGGTACAGCCCGGCATCAATCCCATATTACAGACCATATTCATTATTCAGTATTTTAGTTTCCTCACAAAATGTGCCAGTTGTTGTTAGGAACGTGTTCTCTTTTTAGAAACGTTCCCTCCATTTTAATGGACCCTCAAACTTTGTGCTTTTGTTTTTGAATTCTGTGCTGGCTCAATGGGAATGGGGAAGGAACAAATAACGGGCCTGCGAATTGCCGGCCCGTTATTAGCTCCATGGTCCCTTAACGGGTCCCGCTAAGGGCGGCCGGCCCTAGTGGGACCCGCTAAGGGACCTCGGAATGCGGCGGTAGGGGGTTAACGGCACCATCATCCTTACCGGTGCTGTTAAACCCCTACCGCCATACTCAAAATGACCCCCCCACTCATGTCTTGTAAGCTCGGAGCATTGTATGAAGATGTTAGAGCCCACCTGATAAGCTCAAAGTCAGGGATCTTGAGAGGGCTGGAGCTAAGGGTAAAAAATATATTGGATAGAACAGAGGTGGATCTTGAGACCTTGACTACCAATTCTCTTAAGGTAAAACGCAATTTGAAGCGTTTGGACTGGATCAAAACTATATCTATGGTGAGAAGCTCCAAGCCATGTAACGCGTTCTTGACTGCAGAAAAACATGTAGGGCACCTTCCCCGCTACTTAGTAAAGTATCCTGATCCCAGAATAAGATCCAACTTCTTGTGGGTGAGACTGAACCTTGTCCCCACTGGGGAAGTCTTGGCGATAAGAAATCAAGAAGAACACGCAATTAAACTATGCAAAATATGTACTAATCCAAGACATCAATCACTCCGACACATTCTAATGGAGTGCGAAGGGACCTGGGCCCTGAGGTTAACGATCCTAACAAGATTCACGCTCAAGAAGGAGGGTCTTGTATCAGAACATTTTTTGGAAAGAATGATTACAGGCCAAGGAATACAGCTAACTGCAACGGTAGTAGAAATATTGGGAAAATGTAACCTGCTAAACTAGTCCTGATGAGAAATGCTTCTTGATAGATTAAGAGGGGGAGGGTGGTATGGCTGAAGCATAATAAGGGAAAATAGAATATGAGAATATCCCTGATGTGTGGTGGGTAAAGGGGTAAGAAAAACTCACTCCCTTATTGATTGGCGAATAATCCGTGAACAGAGGAAATGGAAGTAATCGTTCCATAGTGATCCTAAGAAGTGGGAAGAATGGACTTATTTTATTGAAGTCATTATATGTAAAAGGTTATTAACTATGTTTTAATTTTGATTTATTTTCTCCACTTCTGTGAATGTTTAATTGTACTGGTTCATTAAGAAGTGTAAAGGTTCTAATGAAATGTTTTTCTTTTTTTCGAACCAAATACAATAAAAAATAAATAAACAAATATACTATTTGTATAACTACTTGTCTAGGTTTACTCCTTGATTACTTACCTTGTGGACTCAATGTGACCCTTCACCAGGCTAACCCCTTCCTAAGACTCATCCTTGGCTACTCTCCATGCTACCTTGATTGGTTTGACTACAGCTCCCAGAGTTGTCCCTGTTCACTAACTAGGTTGGCCTCCTACATATCTATCCGCTAGGCCAGAGTGTAGAAATCCAGTCTAACAGCTGTATTGAGCTGTCTGAAATTAAAGTGTTGCCCTTCACCCAGATTTAGAAATTCCCTGGATTCCAGCCAGATACCTTTATCCATAGATTCAGAAATGGCATCCGTTCGGCTGGCAGGGGTAACCTGTCATCAGTTATCATTGCACAACATCTCTCCTTGGTGGCCTCCCTACTCACTACTGTTCTCTGCCCCCTCTATTTTCAGCTTGGCAATGACTTTATGACCTCCTGTCTGATCCCGACCAGCCCCCTTCTTGAGTAGCCGGAAGAAAATTATCAACTTCCCAACTTAAAACTGGGGGATACAAGAACCTATCTAATTATAATTGCCTGAGTGTCCGCTTATTGATCCTTCTTTTCCAAAGGCAGTGGGAATGCCAGGATTTTAATATTGGCTGCCCTCCAGGTGTTTCACAGCTATTCCCTCTATCTTCAAAGCACACAGTTTTCTCCAAACTGAAACATTGAAAAGTGCAGCTGAAAGTCCCTATTTCCTGAATATTCTGTTAATCCATCTCCATGCTATACTGGTCAGTTGGAGTTACCGAGCTAAAGGTATTATTCTCTTAGATTTTCCCTCAAGATGACTTTCAACAAAGATGACTTTGACCTCAATGTTGTTAGACATGATATTGGTCTTTCAAGGCTGATATTAGAAGAGCCTCCTATAGTGTCAGATGGATCACCCAAGAGCATCCATAGTGAATACCTACACCAGATGTTGAATACTTTGGCCTGAAAAATCCTTCACCAAAATGTTGTCCCTTTTTCAATGGTGGGGCAACATCAATTATCCACCTGTTTCCCCAAAGTAAAAACACCATCTGCCCATTCATGTGTACTGTGGGTATACAGGCATGTCTTTTATGGTTGCATCAACTACACAGCCCACGCTCTGTGTCTAGGCTAGGGAGCCTAGGAAGTACAACTAGGTTTTGTAAATTACTATGAATAACACCCTATATCTATAGCAGTCCAAATGCATACATTCCAATAATTTCTTTGCCATTTAAACATCATATCTTTAATACACCCACTGATATCCCGGCCTAATATGTATGTTGACAGTACATTTTGTTTTTTATGCAGAAGGATTTCCAAGCACATTGAAGCCATCACAGAAGAGGTATATAGTATCGATTTGCATAATATTATGCTCACCATTGCTGGCATAAACAGTATAATGCCTAATATCAAATTCTAGAACATGATGCAATGGAGTACTGAACTTTAGGAATGTGAAACTATAAGGATTATTTGGCTGTATGTGTTCTAAAATGGTCTGAACTCATACCGTGAAATGCATGTGCTCCTTTGAATTTGAGTACATGCAACAATTACAGGTGGTTATCTGTGGTACTCTCTATTATGTTTCACTTTTGAGATATGGTAAACGCATGGCATTTTGGCATTCATGTGACCTCCGATTGATTAATGGAACCGCTGCATTCAGAATCAACGTTTCTCACAAGTATGATTGATTTTTGTCAAGAAGTACATGAATTGCTATTTGTGTTCACTGTACAAATGTGATAGTTATCTTTTCTCAAGGCAACATTAATTGTGCTGTTGATTAGAACACTATATTTGTGATACTCTTAGAATGTCTGCGCATTGAGAGCTGAGCATGTGTACAGTCATCCTTCCCTTGAGACCTGGATACAATGCTGCACAGGGAAAAGGACCCATTAGTACCCTAAAGGCCTTGCATCCCAATGGATTGACTGATGTTGCAGTCATTCTATCTCCACACACAAAGTCTGATGCTACGAGATTCTGTATATATGTAATGGTTACACCCATTTCTTACAGTTAGTGTTGTGAAAAATGAAATGTGTATCAAGGTCAGTGTGCCTTTTGTACACAGTATTCTATCATACAGCCCTTTTTCACAGAAATAATTGTCATATCTAAAGATCTGTGGTTATGCTTATGCTCCCAATTTACTTTTCAATTTTCTGCAAACCATGCTGGATCACTTATTGTTGCTGTTTGCCAAATTCCCTTTTCTCAGAGGGGTATTTCAAAAGAGTACAGCAGGAATGTAATGTATTTATTTATTGTATTTATTGTTCATTTGTAAGGTGCTTATACATCTAAAAATAGTGTTTCAAAGAGCCACAAGGCAAGAAGGGAATGGAACAAGGGAACACTCATGATAATGATGAAAAAACAATAATTAAACAAGACACAACGGTCCTACTAGGCATTGTGACATTTGGAGCATGCAAGTGCAGAGAGAAGGGGCAAGGGGAGGAGGGTAAGCATAGTGGTACATTCAAGGGGGAGTAAGTGCCATAGAGATAATTGCAGAGAACAACAGGTAAGTGTGAGGCAGAGACAGTCCAGGGAGGGGATGCCAGCCACCAAATCAAATAAGTGCTAACCTTTGGCAGCACTGCAGACAGGTGAGGGCCCAAAGGCAAGTGCAAGGGGGACCGATACTGAAGGTGATTGGGCACAGGGGCAGGACCCAGTAGGACTCATAGAGTACCTGGCCGCCAATCTCAGTGACTGAGAAGAGCTAGCAAGGAAGGGAGTGAGGGACGGAGGAGGAGAAGAGCAGAGTCTTGAGGAGCTTGCAGAACTTGAGGAGATCAGGCTCAGATGTCGGGGCTGTTCCAAAGGAGGGGGGCAGCCGTTGAAATGGATCTGCCACCAGCTCTCTGTTTGGTGAAGCGTTTGACCAGCAGAGAGTTGGAGGCAGAGGATTGTAGGGATCTAGAACGAGAGTATTTAGTAAGAGCAAGTTGCACATAACATGGCCCCAGACAGCCTTGTATATGATGCAGAGGGATCATCACACTATACGTCTTGGAATTACAACATTCTAACAGAAAATTAAATAATAGTTACTCTACCTTTTGCTGTCGTGGCTCAGTAATACGTTACATTATTATTATGACTGCAAAATATACTGGATGTCGTAATTAGAAATGAACAATGTAAATTCAAATAGAATCCATTTACAGTGATACACCTGTAGCTGCTTTTGCACATTTTAGTAGCACACCAATATATCTATTTTTCTCCTGTAGGGGTGCAGTTGTCAGCAATGGCTGGTGTGTTTCTAGCAAACACACGCCTGCCATTGTGACTCTTAAACACATCAAAAGAGACACAGTGAGACAGAATAAGAAAGAGCAAGATAAAGTGCGACAGAGACAGAGAATACAGTGAGCACAGAAAGAGAGTACAGAGAGAGACTGTGGGAGAGAGGGAGAGAGAGAGAGAGACAGAGAGAGAGAGAGAGAGAGAGAGAGAGAGAGAGAGAGAGAGAGAGAGAAAGAGAGAGAGAGAGAGAGAGAGAGAGAGAGAGAGAGAGAGAGAGAGAGAGAGAAAGAAGAGCGCTAGATTAACATTTGATAGGCAGGGTTCGGCTAGTTGTTATTTCTTACAAGTCCTTCTGTGCATATATCTAATTGTTTATAAAAGTAGCCCAGCTAATTTGGAATGTGAATTGAATATTTGTTGGTGGATGTACTTTATCAATTCACATTACATAAATAAGGGAAACACATGTCTTTTCATTCCTGTCATGAAAACAGTTAATATACAGCCATGCAGTTTTCAAAAGTGAAATTTTATAATTATGAATCTGCATTTCTTTTTCTTATTCTTTCAAATAATATGCTAATGTTCTAATCATTAAATTATACATTATAAATTATAAATGACAAGTTATATTGTAAATGAAAAAGTATTTATTTCATGTCAATATTTGTTAATGTGTTTCTTAACTACTGACCATATCTATCTGTGCAAAATGTGCTTGCTTTTTGTCAATTTTTAAAAAAATAAATAAAAGAGGAGTGTTTTACTCAATTTATATTAGGTGTGTTTTCAATATTTCGGCTTGTATGTAAACGAATATATTCCATGTCACCTCAGAGATCTGTGTCGTTATAAAGTATCTTGGCCCTTCTTTATGATCACTGAACAACCGAGTGACATTAAATAGACAATGATATTTCCCCTTTAGTTGTGGTTGAATTGTACTGCCCATAGGAAGCACACTTTTGGTGGGCTTATAACATTCATTTTATTCAACTAATTGGTGCAATAGTTAAACATATAGGGCCTGATTCATGGAATATTTGCCTGTTTCAAAGTAAATTTGTACTGCTGAAAAGTGACTTTGCACTGACGACACAAACCCTGATTCATGGAACCGTGAAAAGTGCATTTTTGCTGTGCAAAGTCCAGGCACATTCCCAGTCAAGATAAGGGAATAAAGACACAAATGTACTCTGTTTGCCTAACATAGTTCTTTAAGGATTTAAATATTTGAGTGACACTATGGTATATGTACTTTTCAAGTTATCTTTTAAAGCAGACCATTGTTGAAAGCCAGACATGGGTGTCAGGAGGAGAAATGATGAGAGGGCAAATAAGTCATGAATTATTGCACACAATATGGCAAGAGAGATTGCAATCTTGGACACTGGTGCAGTTATTTCCCTCTGATTGTGGCTGATTTTCAGGGCACAAGTAAAGGACACATGTGGGTGCACAGTGTAACTTTTTTTCAGATGGCGGACAGACGCAATCTTGCTCAAGTATTTGACTACCAGGATTTTACTCAGATTGTCAAGTTCCCAGTATAGAAGCTTACTCACAAGACCACAAGCACTGGTTTCGTATTGGGATTTTGTTTTCCAGGGACTATTTCACGACAGATTGCTGGGTTTAAAAGGTGAGCACCTTTTATACTTTGGCAGCATATTTATTGGAACATTTCCTCTTTCGGGTTATTTTTCTGGTGTTCCTCACTTCTTTTAAAAGTCCAATACTATTTTGTATTGCACACTTTTTTTCTAATGAGAAGGCCTAATGAACTACATTTGCATGTATCACTTTAAGATATATGTTCACTTACTGTGCGTATATTCATGGGTGCCACCTTTCGATTTTCGCTAAGGTGGCAAAAGTACATGGGTATATGTTACTCCTTCAGCCAGTCATTTTTTTCCTTTTTAAGTGTTGCTTGAATGCGATTAGTTAGGGTTTTGTGATGTATCACAACAGTCACCAAGAGACCAGTCATAAAACAAGGGGCTTGTAGAATGCTGCTTAATCACAGTATGTGATCCTCCACAAATAATGTAACCTCACTGAAAATGTAACCTCACTGAGTATTGCCTAAAAACATTGTGAGTTCTCAAAGCTTGTAATGTTTTATACATAATAAAAAAATAGATAGTTTTACAGCTACAGTGGTTTTCTCATCCATGCGGTAACCAGGTCTGACCCTACGTAGCTTCAAAGTGAAGAAGGGGCCATCCTCCTCAGGCTATGTTGCCTAATAAATGAGCCCATGTTACAAGACCACTTAGAGCAATATGGCCTGAGGGGGCAGGATACTTCCTCGCTAAGAATCTAACCAGGGTTGGTACCAGTTACTGCATGTATGGAAGACAGTTCACAGTCTTGAATGCTATGTTTTCAAAGTTTTATATATCTCACAACACATGGCATATGCATTATTTTTGTTAACCGCTCTACTGTCAGACCTGGAAAGTTTTGCATTGAGAGAACTTGTTTTGCCTTTTGCTGAATTCCATTGTGGTATTTGTAGTCTCCCAGTCAAGATGGGGGAATAATGATACAATTGTACACATGTTGCCTAATATAGTTATAGTTCTATAAGGATGTATATATTTGAGTGACATTATGGTATGTGCACTTTTCAAGTTATCTTTACAAAGCAGAGTATTGTTGAAAACCAGACATGAGGGTGAGGAGGGAAAATGATTAGAGGGCAAGTAAGTCATGAGTATTTGCCTACAATGTGGCAAGAGAGTTTGCAGTCCTGGGAACTGGTGCAATTATTTCCCCCTGAATGTGGCTGCTTTTCAGGGCACAAGTAAAGGACATATGTGGGAGAACAGCAGAACTTTCTTTCAGGCGGTGGATGCAACCCTGTGTATTTATTTGAGGTTGGCAAGCTTACTCAAGTATTTCGGTTATCAGGATTTTACTCAGGTTGTCATGTTCCCACTGAAGATACTTACTCACAATACCACAGCACTTGTTTTGTATTGGGAACGTGTTTACCAGGGACTATTTCAAGAAAGACTGTTGGGTTTAAAATGTGAGCACATTTTATACATTGCAAGCATATCTATTGGAACATTTCATCTCTCAGGTTATTTTTCTGGTGTTCATTACTTTTTTTTTTAAAGTTCAATGCACTTTTGTCTTGTGCACTTTCTTCTAAGGAAAAAGTCAATTGAACTACGTTTGTATATTTCACTTTAAGATATATGTTCACTTACTGTGCGTATATTCATGGATGCCAGCTTTTGATTTTTTTCTATAGGGGCAAAAATACCTGGGAATATGTTATTCTTGCAGCCGTTCATTTTTTTAACCTTTTTAGTGCTGCTTAAATGTGGTTAGTTGGGGTTGTGCAATATATCCCAACAGTCACCAAGAGATGGCCGTAAAACTAGGAGCTTGTGGCACGCTGCTTATCCAAAGTGAGCAATCCTTAAAAATTATGTTATCTCACTGTGCATTGCATAAAATGGTTTTGAATTCTCAAAGTCTGCAATATTTTATGTATAACATTACCACTGTCAAAACAGGTTAAAATCAGTTTGTGATTGATGAACATCTTTGAGTGATGGGTTGAAAGTGTTTTAAAATATAGGGTAGCCGTGCCCACCGGACATGGACGAAGGCCATGGCTAATGGTATGGTAGTGTTTAAAAAAAACAGTGGGCACATCCCTGCCCCCACTGGTCATGGCTAGTGGTCTTGTAGTGTTCTAAAATATGCAGTGGGCACGGGTGTAGACCGTGGCTACTGGCCATCTGCAGAAAAATCTATTTAAAAACAAAACCCTTGAAATTCAAGGATAAAACTTTAGTTGCAGGGACTTTAAGGTGAGAACTTAACACAACAAAACCCCTTGAAATTCAGCTAAAGTCACCTTAACATTGCACCCTTGTTGCACAGCATATGACCACAATGATGACATCACATGTGACATATCTGATGACATTACTGGTGACATCACTAATTGCATAATCTATGACATACTCTTCAATGTACTGCAAAGTGGGTACTATTTAAAGATTACTTTTACATTGCACAGTGTATGTTTTATTTCAATTTTAACATGTTAAGTTACAAAAGACGCACAGAAATACATAAACATCTATATCCATGTTTTCATGCAAATGTTGAATTTTAAAACTTCATTTCTTCTCCATACATAGATACATATATACATTTAGAGTAATATTCACTTTCTTTTCAATACCCATGTGTACAAATTATTAAAATACATTCTAATACTTAGTTGTTCCTTGTTTTAAAGCACTTGCCATGCTATTTCAAAATGTATTTGTGTACACATTTTTCTTACAATTAAACAATTGATTATTTACATTTGTTTATTTTAAAATTGAAGTTGTTTCCTTAAATTACACGTGCTGCGGTAGCAACGGTGTAGTTATGTTTCATTTGCTTTATGAGTTGAGCACGTTTTGGGTGGCTTATAACTTTGCTCCCTCTGGATGAATCCTTACCTAACTTTGCAAAAACAGTATATTGCCAGCTCTGAATTCCTTTGCTAATTTTGGTGAGATTTTGTCAAGGGGGGGGGCAAAGTTATAGGGGGGACCCTAAAATGTCTTTTTATCCATAGATGCAATGGAAAAAAACTTTCCTCACGACTGCAGCCCAAACCACTTGACGGATTATTCCAGCAAATTTGCGGCAGGAGCGGCAGCTTGATCCTGAAAGCATGCTTTTGTAAATTTGGTGAAAATCCATCTACTAGTTTTTTTTTTAAAACAGGCAAAATGTAGTTGCAAAGAATTTGTGCTCTCTGGCTCCGCTCCATGGACCCATTTCCCTGTTCGCTACACAAACCGGACTGTGATTGGCCCGGAGAGCTGCGTGATGTCCACGGACACCCAATGCGCCTGCTGATTGGTTGGACGGAAGCGTGATGTGCATCACATTGTTCCGATGCGCCCGCCATGTTGTATCTGTGGATATTCCCGGATAGGGTGGTGGCGAACAGGGCTGGAAAACATGTTTTGGGGCATTTGGTGTTGGGAAGAGAGACTGGAAAGACTGGGGGAGGGAAATATTGTTAATATGATGTATTTGTTTAGGTGGAAAAAGACTGTGTTGTGTCCACGATAGTTTGCCGACACCGCAGCAGTTCACGGGTAGGCCCTCAGGTGACCAGCGTCTCTGGTGACTGCAGGCAGCCTTCATCAGGGTAGGGGAGTGGAATGTAAATGATATGAGGATATTTGTATAGGCTGTATTATGCTGTGGTGCATGTGGCAAGCCCTTAGTCTCTTGGGTGAGTCTACCCACTGTACTGAGTACTGCAATAGTATGTGTACAGAAGTGGACAGGGCCTCAGGTGGCTGGTTTATGTGTGCGAGTTGTGGCCACTGGGCAGATTCTTGGGTGCATGGCTGTATCATGCTGTGGTTATTCTGGCCAGCTACTAGACTGTTGAGTGCATGGCCGGAGTCTGCCCACTGGCTGAAAGTACTTTAATTGGATGTGCACAGAAATAGACAGGGCCTCAGGCGACTGACTTATTGCACCCACTGGTTGCAAGTACTTCAATAGTATGTGTACAGAAGTGGACAGGGTTTGTGGCAGCTGGCTTATTGGACTGCCCCGAGATTCTTGGTTCTATCACTGTCTGTGCTGTAGGTGCGAGTAATGTAATAGTATCTTCACAGAAGTGGATTGGGCTGGCTTATGTGTGTGGGTTGTGGTCACTGGGCACATTCTTGGGTGCATGGCTGTATTATGCTCTGCTGATTGTTGCCACCCAAGAGTCTGCCCACTGGCTCCAAGTCCTGTAATAGTATGTGTACAGACGTGGACATGGTGTGTGGCAGCTGGCTTATTGGACTGCCCTGAGATTCTTGGGTGTATGACAGTCTGCCCACAGGGTGCAAGAATTGTAATAGTATGTACAGAAGTGGACCGGCTCTCGGCCACTTGCCTTATGTGGGTGGAGTCTGTACATTGGGTGGAAGCAATGTAATGGTATGTCTACAGAAGTGGACAGGGTCTTGGGTGCCTGTATTGTGTGTGGGTTGTGGGCAGTGGTGAGATGCTTGGGTGCATGGGTGCATTATGCTGTGATGGTTGTGGTCTGGCCCTAGAGTCTTGGGTTCATAGTTGTATTACGCTGTGATGCTTCTGGGCTGCTCCTAGACATTTGGGTGCATGACAGTCTGCCCACTGTTTGCAAGAAGAGTAATTGTATGTGTACAGAAGTGGATAGGGACTCATGTGTCTGGATTATGTGTGTGGGTAGCAGGCTCTCGACATATCTGTGGGTGCATGGCCATATTATGCTGCAGTGTTTGTGGCCAGGCCCTAGACTCTGGGGTGTAGGCCATAAACCCAAGAGTGTAGGGGCTGGCCACAACCACCACAGCATAATACAGCCATGCACCCAAGAATGTGACACTGGCATATGGATTGCACACACATGTGTATAGAAATGCAATTTGCAGATTACAAAGAAGCATGACAACAATACACTGTACATATTGTTGAGGCACTATATCCCTTTTTGGAACTCAGTGATAGAATACCACTGAAGTGACTATAGCACATTTGCATATTGTGGCACTGTGGGCACACATTTTCTTTGTTACATGTGGAAATGCAGGAGAAATCGTTTTTTCATTGTCTGTGATAGAAAAAAAACATAACATGTTAGGCAAGGTACTTCATAATATTATATTGTACTCAATTTGAAACATTGATGCACTTCGTGGACCCTCATAATTAGTACATTACAAGTACTTTGCTTCAAACAAGTGTACTGTGCAGTATGCTCAGTTCCCGTGTTTGTTTGCATAATAATTGGGTCTGTGGGAGAAAAATAATCCATGCAGGATTTTAAAAAGAAACTTCTACACTCATTTGATGTTATGTTACACACTCTATTTCATTGAAGTGTGCAGTACTTACATGAATGTATAAGGTGCACATTTATGTGGGCTTGCTGTTATAAGCACTGTTGCAGTTGGAGGAATTAAAATGGTGTATGTGTTTAGCTTTTTTTAAGTGGTGGTGCTAAGGTTGCAGTTACATATCAGTTGACATATTCTAATTGTTTATCTCTTTCCTCTTTTTAACAGTATTCGTTTATGCTATTTGATTGGTGTTGGTGTTTTCTAAGTACTGTACTATTGCAAACTAATATTGCAGTATTGTGGGGGAAGTTAGATACCTGTTGGCATATTCTAACTGTTGGTAGTTTGAACGTTGTTGGGGGTATGTTTTGTAGCACTTTGATTGCTGAAGGTCGATTTTAGCAATTTGGCCACTGGAAGTAACATTGTTGTACTGTGGGTCAACTAAGATACCAGTTGGTATATTCTGGTTGTTGATACTTAATACGTCTTGAATGGTTTACATAGAAGAACTTTAATTTTTGCTGGTGGATTTTAAATTGTGCAATAATGGGAAGTAATATTGTTAGACACCAGTTGGCGTATTCTAACTGATAACAGTTTCACAGTTTTGCAGAGTATGTTTTCAAGCACCTTCATTCTTGTTGGCTAATTTCCATTGTCCACTATTGTCAAGTGCCATTGTAGTATTATGGGTGTAGTTACATGTAGTTGCATATTTATTCCAGTGGTATGGGCAGCTGTTGACTTATTCTAACAATTGGTGTTTTATTGGTGTTTTATAGGTAATTTTATAGTTTTATAGGTAATTGGGGGCAGTTTGTAGACCCTCATACTCAGGACCTTTCTTTTTTAAGTACTATGGGTGAAACAATATTCGTGTGTGTTTTCCATAGTTGTTGTTTCTATGACTATAATCACAACACTGTATAGCAGTGCAACTGATGTACTCATTGCCCAGTTGGTGTATGCTAAGTTGTTCCAGTTTCATTGGGTCAAACGTTATTTTTTTTTTCTTTGCAGTTAGATATATCTGTTGGTGGGTATTGGGCAGTAGGCTGTGCTACTTTTGTAGATCAGTGAGTACATTTTGGTTTCAAGAATATTAAGTAGGCATTTTGAAGATTTGCTGGTAATCTCTGCTTCAGAGTAATGGAAGTATCATTGCATTGAAACCACCCACATTTCTTTTTAATATATGCAGTATGGTGACCTGCTGTGGTTGTGGCACCCATGTGGTAGATTATGCCTACTGTTGTGAAGGTGTTATTGCCAAGTGATACTTGTACGTGTGTGAAGCTAGTAAGCCTGCAGTTGTTTTTGGTACCATCTGCATTGTATTGTAAAAGCCTTACTGTTACGTATTGACTATGTGAGTTTATCTGTAAGGTGGAATGATTGTCTGAATTGCATGTAGTACATAATATGCCATGATTTGCATTTTGTACCAGCTGCTAAAATAGAATGAATTCACAGTTAGGTATGGATACATACACAAAGTGCTCAGTAGGGATGTGTTCCTGTGCCACATGGCTGCAGAGAGTGCATGTAGGGTCCACATGTATGAAATCTGGAAGTTTTCATTTATGGGTATGATATGATATGATAGGTTATTTATAACGTACTTGATACCCAGAGGTTTCTAAGGGTGTACCAGGGGATAAACCCTGTGTGCTCCGTGCTGTTGTGCTTCCAAGGCAAGCACTTTGCTGCTGAGCTATCCACCAGAGACCAGTTAGATATTAGGTATATTTTTGCTTTCCAGTAAGCACATTAGAAATTCCTGTGGATCTTCTTGTGTGTTTATAGTGAATCTCATCATTCCTGCACAGTAGTTCAATTCCTGACGTATTCCTGTGTCACTGTAGGTGTTGTCAGGATTGTTTGTTGCATTTCTATGAAGGAGTAGCATTTGCAAACACAACTGGTCTGCACCGTTTAAGTAAATGTTTTCAACAATTGGTGGTAATTGGAATAGAACATTGATTGCTACATTTGCATAGCAATTTACACCAGTTGTGTTGCAAAACTTGAATGGACCAGACAGTTCTGTGTCTGAGTCATTTGATGGAAGCCCACTTGCTTTTATTGAAGAGGTACTTCTCTTTGTTTGTGCAGTTGGGTATGCATTTGCCTTTTCAGTACATCCTTCTGTGGTTGTGGTAATTGATGGAGTAGGAGCTGGTTTCAATTTCTTTGGTGGTACTGTTGGGAGATCACTTATAAATTGTGTTTGCAATAGTTTTCATTTACCAAGTTTTCCTTTTTTCAGAACAGGCTACATTTTGAGATGGGGTGTGCAGAGTGCACATAGTCTTTTGTACTCTACGATGCAAGGAATGTCAGTTTTGACTTTGCTTACTTCAAAATTGACTAGAAATAGTCCTTCAAGTGTACATAGTCATGCCAGTGCTACATAACTCATGCCTTCTTTAAAGACTGCGCTGCTAAGGTCAAACAATGCTGATCTAGGGTTAGACCTTGCGATTTATGAATAGTGACTGCATATGCAAGAGACAGAGAAAACTTTTCTCTGCGTAAATAATTGTCTTTGAAAGGAAGGAATCAGGCTGTTGAGCTTCCTATGCGTTTAACTTCTGAAAGTTTGTTCAAAGTGGATGTTGACAGACTGAACACTGTTGTCAGGTGGGTATGTCTGGAATGCCGACAACTACACCAAGTGCTCCATTAACTAAACCTTGTTCCACGCCAAGGTTACGCTTTAGCATTACTCTACAGTTTCAAGACAATGGTAACATTTTCTTCAAACCAGCGTTGTTGGAGATAGAGTTTTCCAAGCTATTTAGTTGTGCTGTGGCTGTTGTACCGTGCACGTCCAGTTTGTCTGTGGAGTAAATTTGCACTATTGGTTGCATTTCTTTTTTCAACAGCGTTTCATAGAATTGTGCACAGCTTGCTAGGATTAAAATTAAGGACCTACATTTTACATTTGTGTGTGCTAATTGTTCCATGACATCAGTAGCAGATGTGTTATGCCCGTATAGCTCATGGATGAGTCCGCTATTTAAAATAGACTGTGCGTCCTTAGAAAGCACACCAATCCCAATGATTTCAAAATATTAGCATAGGTGAGGTCTGCAGACTGACACATTTTTTCAGCTAGTTCTCTATATTGGAAATGTTGCCAGAGATTTACATTTCCTATGCTGCCAAGTGTGTTATGGCACAGTTTGTGTCATAAGGTTTTAAAAATAGATTTGTCTTTCACTGGTGTTAATTGAAGAAGATTTCCGAAAACAAGGATGTGTTTTCCTCCAAAGAGTTCTTCGTAGTCCATTTTAAGGACCTCTTGCAATCTGAGGTGAATCAAAGCCAACATTAGGTTAGAGGCAATGCTCACATCATCTAATAGGAACATTTTCATTTGTTTCAAAATTCTGCGTAGCTCCAAAGCAGCTTCTGCTGAAAGTTTTCAGTAGTCTAATTTGCTTTGGTGTTCTACTGGAAGGAGTAGCTATTGGTGTAAAGTAACGCCACCTATGCTGTAGGTAGCTAATCCTGTGGGGGCAGTTACAACAGCTGAAATCTTGCGGTTTGTCAATTGTTGGATGAACTTGCTGATGATTTGTATAAAGAATGTTTCACCTGAACCAGTTTCACCACTTACATACTGAAGTACAGGTTTATAGTTTTGACAGGTACAAGTTTTAGTTTCGTGCTGCACACAATGTTCAATTTCTTTAGTTACTTCTAAGAAAATGCTATGCTGTTCATCATTCAGTTGTGATTTCAGTAGAGCAAAGTTTTCTTCAGATTTATCATACTGACACATGCCTCATTTATTATGAGTGGCTCTACAGGTGGTTCTTGGCTTCTTGTAAGAGAAGGTTGACTGCTCTCAGGAGTGTCTACATTTAGTTGTGGTTGAAGTTCTTCCTCTTGTTGACTTTCATTGTCCAACATGTTTTTGTACTGTTTGAAATGTACATCTGTTATAGTGCTTTACTCGCAATAAAAGCATCTTCATAGCAGGCTTAGGTATCCAATAAATCTTCATCTTTTCTCCGTGGTTTAAAAAGTTGCAGTAGGGACATGTAGTAAAGTTCTCTATGTTGAGGAGTTTTAAATGATAGTTTCATATGATTAATCATACTGCATTCAGTAAGTTTAACCAAGCTGCCTTCACAACTTTTGACTATGTATTTACCTTTTTTCTCATTGGGTTTAATATTATTTTGTATGAGAAGTGTTGGACTATGTGGTATAGACACATGGGGCCTCATTACAACTTTACACTACAAAATCGTGTCTGGGTCCAGTCTGGTGGAGTGGCGACTTACCGGGACATTCCGACCTAGGCGGACCTGGTAAGTTCCCATTCCAAATGCCATTCCCCATTCCCATTTCAGCCCCCATAGGGCTCAACGGGAAGGGGGAAGGCGCTAATAATGGGCCTGCTAATTGAGGGCCCGTTGTTATCTCCAAGATCCCTTAACTGGTCCCGTAAATAACATGTGGTCAGACCGCACGTCCTTTACGGTTCCTGCTAAGGGACCTCGGAATTGAGCGGTAAGGGATTACCGGCACCGGTCTCCTTAACAGTGCCCGGTATCCCTTAGCACCCACCTCGTAATGAGGCCCATGGTTTCCAAAGCAATACTACTGTTTGGGTACTATGTGTCCATAAATTGTTTTTCAAAATGACATTGCTGTTGGGATCGTTTTTGGCTATTTTTTCTATGTCTTGGTACGATTTGAGAACTCTTTTTCTGGATGCAGCAGGACCAAGACTTAGCCAGACTATGTTTTCAGATTTCCCATATAAGATTGTGCCAGTTAAACGGTCTGCAGCTTCGTAGCAACCAGCATCTTTAATGTAAAAAAGCATGTGGATGTGTGGTGCTCCTCTGGATTGATATTCTTTTCTCCAAAAGATGTGTTGCAACTCTCCGAGGGGAGGAATTGTTTTACTACAGATCAAGTGCAGCATGGCAATAAAGTGATGATGAAAGTACCTTGACACATTTACAGGTTCAAGAGAGCAGAGTTCTCCTGGTGTTTTTATGTCTATCCCTGCTTTGTTTTCATTTGCTATGCTTAGGAAAGTGTGCAAGTCTTCGCATGCATACTCTGCACAACTTAAAGTGACAAACTTTTTGGGTCGGCCAAAGTTATGTTGCATACACCGTACATCTGCGTGACGTCGGAACCAGTATTCATCTGTACCATGCATCTTTGCCAAGAGATTTGTAATACTTGACTGTAAAACTTAATCTTTCTATTGCACCTTTTGAAGTAGCTGTGTAGCAGACATGTTTAAAAATTGGAACTTGTTTTCAATCTGTGTGCAACTCTGTAACATAGAGTTGCTAGTTCACTTTCATACAGGAGGTAGAATATGTATTCAAGGTTTTGTCTGAAACTGGGGTCTTCAAAATACATTTGTAAAGAGAAGTATTCTGATCTCTATTTGTGTGCATCTTTCATCATACCTTCCACCTTTTCCAATAGGAAAGAGTAGAGGAAAGGCGTGTGCTTTTATACTTTTGTCCCATATGCTGATTTGAGATTTTTTGGCTTGCGCATTTTATATGTTTCTAGTGGATCGTCTATGCTGTCTTTGGAGTGCAGTGGGTGAATTGTATACTGGTCTAAAACATTGGATGCTGTAGTAGGATCCAGATGTTCAAATTGACCAGTTGATGAGGAATTCTGAATTATTTTGGTGGCTTCAATTCAATGTTTATTTCTTTCTAGTGTTCATTGTTCTCTCTAAGATATTGAGGGGCTTCTCTAACTTTGTTTAAGTCTACCAGTTCCTGCAAAATTCTTTTGTCTTTTGTTGGTCCATCACTCAATAGAATAACCAAAGATTGATATATTGGCTGTTGTACTCCCAGAGTGTCAACATTTTCTTTAGGATCTAATGGCAAATAAACTACTTTGCCACAAGTGCCTTTCAGTAATTCAGAAGGAGGCAACTTGGCTGTTTTCAGTTGAAGGCATAATATCACTTGAAATGGGTGTACTGTTTGGATTATAAATGCTCTCATACAAATTAAGCTGTTGGAGTGGTTTTGGAAGTGGGAATATTTCCAAGTTATTAGTGATAGCCCGTGAAGGCATTTGGTTATCATCAAGTTTTCCAGTGCAGTATTGGGGGGTTAGTAATTTTGTATTTGTTTTCTGCTATACGGTAGAGAGCTAATTGCAACCATTGGGATTCATCATTGTCTTCAATTTTGTATGTTATATCTACAGTTTTGGTGCTCTTTGTATAGAAAATTCTGCTGCAATTTAGAGATACTAGGTTTGGTCTGTTTACAAATGTTTGTGAGATGTTGGTATGTCTTCCTTCCACAATGAAAACATTACATTCCGTAGCACCAACATTTTCCTCAGAGATGGCATCCATCATACTGATACTGGCAATCACCTTTTTTAGGGCAATATCCAAAATGCTTTCAGCCATTCTTGCAAGAATAGCAAGCATTTGTGCAGTAGGTGTTGGCCACTTCAAAACCTCCAAGAACAAAAAACAAAAACAAAAAGGCTCTTTCCAGAGCCACCACTTTCTCCCAGAAAAGAATGCAATGGTTTACATGCTGCCACCCCATGCATGCTTTGGAAGTCCGCTGACTACCGCACTGCCCTCAGGCCTCATGGACTGCAAAGGGGCCTGCACCATTTCATTGGCACTTCTATTTTTTAAACTGTGAAAGGTGGCTCTGAAAAGAGATGTTTTATTTTATTTTTGTGTTTTGTGATTTTATGTCAATTTTCAAACACAAAACACAAGGGAGTGACGGAAAGGGAGGGTAGGGAAGGGGCACCAACCACAGGGATAAGAAGGGCCAGGTGGAGAGAAGAAGATGTTGGATGGGCCTCATCGTGGTAGGGGGCACTTTCTGTCATGCTCCCGGACCATAGTCTTGAAAGCACAGTGAAATTGCTTAACCCTGCAGAGTACTGCATCGCAGTACACACACAAAACAGTGACCTTTGAAAGGTAAGGGTCTACTGCGGTATGTATGGTCTGTGAGGCTGAGTCAGGGATCCACTGCCCCACAGGAGTGTCTCTTGTAGTGAGAGGAGCAGATGCCAAGGATGCTGCAGAGGAATTCAACCTACTAGCCTGTTCGAAGGGGACGACCCATCAAACTGCTGCCTTATGATTCGGCCTCAGGTGTCACCGCATGGAGGTAGTCCCATAACTGAATTGGCCAGGTTTGTCGTGACTGAATACTATGTGGCACTCATTGCAGAGATCCTTGTCCACACTAACCTTGGAATTACCACCAACAGTGGTCTACAGCCACTACACCCAAGACTCACGTTGGCAGCTGGTAGCAGGGTCTTCCACTACCTCATCCTCTTCCTCTTCTTGTTTCCCCTCTGCATCATCACACCTGTTCCCCTACCCATGCACTCCAGGAGATTTTGGTGATGGGGGTGGCGCTGAAGAGCCAGCACGCACAGCAAGCATGGATGCCATAATCGCCAGTAGCAGCAAATTCAGCAATAGCAATGGAAATCACAACCTGGAAATCTAGCAAGAGCAATGCCGATTACAGCCTAGTGCTTTGAGCAGCAATCCAGCAATACCAATGCCAATGACAGCCAAGGGCTCTATCCTAGAAATCCAAAAACAGAATGAGGGGCAGCACTTGGGTGTGGTCTTTTACAGGGGTGCTGGGAGCGCTTTGCAGACAGTTGCGCGCTTTGCGGACACTTCAAACCCCAAGTAGAGCTCAAAAAGTTCAAAAAATTCTGTAGATCACCAGGGGCATAAGCTGACACCTTTGCAAGGGTGCAGTTTCATAGTAAAACACCTTGCTTTGGCACAAAAAGTGTGTTTTCGTTGTTCAGGGGTATGGACCTGGTTCGCAAATAATGGCCGAAGCTCAGAATGGGTGCGGTCACATGATGACATCGCGAACGTTCGTGATTGGGACGGCTCCGTAGGACAACTATTGAGCGGCATCCGTTGTGCGTATGCATCTAGGTGTCCTACAAACAGGGTTAGGCTTCCCGTACTAATTAAAAGTGCGACACACGTGTGGGGAACAGTCCCGAACAGGTGAGGTGTTCGTAGGACACATGAAATTTGATGCACGTGTACCCAGGTGTTCGCAGGGCAGGGGTGGGCTCCCTGAACTAATTAGATGTACATCACAACTTTGTGGATATGTCCGGACAGGCTCGTTGTCTGTAGGACACCTCCATTTTGATTAATTGCGGACATCCTGGACAGTCCCACGCTCCACAGACTCTTAGCAAGGCTTTTAAAAAAGAAAACACACACACACAGCAACAGTATACACATAGAACTTTATTTACACACATAAATACACACAATTAGGAAAGGGAATGGGTAGCAGAAATGGAAACCTATGCAGGGGAATTGGGGTTTTACACAGGTTGGTCATCAAGGGAGGAAGTGTTTGAGGTCTCATCATAACGTCTTTACCTACAGGGAATTTGTGGGGATGGTTGGCTGGGACAGGGGGAAGGGGTACAGGTTGGGCAGTGGTATTTAATATTATCCATTATATGTCTCTGTTCAAATTTGTATAATTCGTCAAAACTATTCATCAATTGGTCCATTTTTGCCTCCAGGCTCACTAGTTTATTTTTACAATGTTAGTCTGGTTTTGTATGTGTCCATGCACTTGTGGAGGAGCTGCAGCTTCTGGGCCATTCCCTTCATTTCCTGTATGTACTGTTAAACACAAAACATGTTTTAGGTACATGTGAAGCAATATGTATTAATTATCTTACTTTTCAAACTGCACTGTGTACCATTGAAATTACTGTCTTCACTCATTTCATCACGAGGGAGATTCTCCCCAAGCCCCTCCAGGGTGCTTGCCATTTCTGTGTACAAAGAGAGAAATAATCTTTACAAGTATTGTGCACAGAACAAACTGCACTGTTATAGGAACAAATATAGTGTACTTTCCACTTTGTAGTACGGTTCTGTGGTCACTACTTTGCACTTGTCCCGCTGACAGTTGTTTCTCAGTTTCTATGTAAAGCAGCACTCAAGTAATACTGTTGACAACAGTCCTCTGTATACACTGCAACACACCACTCTGCAGGGGGAAGCAAATTCGAAGTGTGTTTGAAGCTGTAATCAAGGAGCATGAGAAACACTGCACACTACCTTAGAAGTAACACCCGCACAACATCTTCCTCTGTGCAACTGCCCGTCTTTATTAGTGCTTGGTGCCTCTTCCCTCGTTTCCCTCCTCACCTTACATTCTAACCTCTCTTGCAGACATTTTTTTTTTAAATAAACAACAAAAGAAAGGTTCCTTTAGGAACCCCCTTTCACAGTTAAAAAATAGAACAAAAAAAATATTATAGACTCCATCTACTTTAAATTTCTCAGTAAACTACATAGACTCAATACGTTTTTCTAACATTTCCATTAGCATTTTGTGTTATGCTAATGGAAATAATGTGGCGTTCATCCCCCTTTCCAGGTTATCGGCCCAAGCGAAGTGTGTCTGTGTGGGCCCTGATGCCTACAGGCTTTGGTGCATTATAAATAAATAAATAAATAACAAGGGCTCCAGACCATTATCCTCCATTGCAGCCCCTGCAATGGGGGATAAAGACCATTAGCACCCCTGGTTCTAAAAAATAGATATTTTTTTTTCTTGCTGCAGAGGCCCTCTTGCCTTTCCATGGCAGCGTGCAGAAGGTGAAGAGAGAACCCTATGACCATATTACCAGGAGCACATTTTTTTCCCCTTTCAAACCTATCCCACTTTCGAATAACTTTGCCACATAGCCGGTCCAAAGTGGACATGACCACTTTAACCCCATTTTCGTCCCTCGCGGTCATGGCCAGTAGGCAGTTTGTCCGGGTCATGACCTTATACCAAGACCCAGACAATCTGGCTACTGCCCATTGTTATGAAGAGGCTGGCGCAGTCAGGTAAGTAATGTAACAGTATTTATTTAGGTTACATATAAGGGGAAGAGACCCCCAACACTCAGAGGCTCCTCTCCTTCAACACTTTCCTCCAACTGACCAACTTGGAACATCTATCCACAAGATGCAAACAGAACATTCCATGACATCACATAGGACTGAGACATCATCATATGGGAAAGCATTGAAGGCTCCCTGCTTCCCATAAGACATCACAACACATCTCCCTTTCTCTCATCATCATTTTTTTTCTTTTTATTTAATTTACTCTATGAGCTTAAATCTTTAATTCAAATGAAAATCACACGTACTATTTCCAGACAACCAAAACACACCAACTATCAACAGACACTACAGCAACGGTCCCATGACGTTCCACACATCTATACATGGGCTCTCCTCACAGTGGCAATTCTATCTTTGTTCCACACTTGCCCTCCGGTCACACGTACAGCCCCTTTCATGACTGCCACGACTCTGACAGGATACGAATAAAGAGATTCTCCTTTCCTCTTGACAACTCCCTTCCTTATCCTGACCCAATCTCCACACTCCACGTGCAATTCTTTCTGCCCTCTCTTAAGATTTTCGCGCGTGACCCATTCGGATTTCTTCTTCACCAATGACTTTCTCACTTCATCAATGACTAGATCCGTTTCTCTACTCCTACCAAGCCATGGCGGACATGCCACGGAATATGGCTTCCTGCCCCTCATAAGCTCGAACGGGCACAGACCTGTTGTCGCATGTGGCGTCATCCTCAAAGCCCATATCCTACTTTGTATCATGGCTACTTTATCCTGACCACACTCCTCACCCATCCGAATACTCTCCATCACACACCTATTCATCCTTTCAACTACCCCGTTGGATTCGGGATGGTACAATGAAGTTCTTTTGTGGTCAACTCCACACTTCCTTAAATAGCTGGTAAAGTTACCACCTATGAACTGGGGACCGTTGTCCGTCAATACACTTTCCGGTAGGCCTTCATTGGCAAAGATCTCCTGCATTATCTTTATCATACTCTCTCCGGTGACGTTTCTCACAACCTTAAAATGCACCCATCTAGAAAACAAGTCTACGACCAGAACAATGAATTTTCCACGTCCGTAACCTAACTCCACAGGACCTAGAATATCCATAGCTATCTCGCTCCATATCCTTGATGGGAGGCCCACATCCACCAATGGCTGCTTCTTGGCCACAACTCCCTTTCCACTCTTGATGCAAAATTGACAATTAGCTAAGTAATTCTCAATCTCCCTATCAAATCCAGGCCACCAATATTCTTGTCTCAACACACCTTTGGTTTTGGTAACACCAATGTGACCACAATGCGCTAACTCTATCACCTTTTTCCTCAACCCTATCGGAACTACTGCTCTTCCCCACCTGAATAAAATCCCATCCATGACAGACAACTCATCTTTCACTTCCCAAAACGGCTTCACCCGCTCTGCCAGATCCACTTTATTCGGCCATGCCGTTGACATCACATATGGAATTACCCTGCTCATGATTTCATCTTCCTTCACCTCATCCAACCACTCCTGTTTGGACACAATACCGTCGGTATTGATAAACACTAATTCCATTTCTTCACTGTCCACAACATCAGAGTCAGCAACTCTCACCCTCGACAAATTATCCGCGAATATGTTATCCTTTCCTGGAATTACCTCCATCTTAAAACAATGTGTCTGCATCCTGGTGACCCAACCTGCCACCCTGCGGGAAACTTTATCTAGGCCCTTACTTTCGAATATAGCCTTAAGAGGTTTGTGATCTGTGCGGATTACAAATTCTACTCCCCACACAAAATTCCTGAATCGTTCCACAGCCCAGAAGCACGCCAATGCCTCCTTTTCGATAACCGAATATCTCATCTCTGCTCCCTTGAGACCTCTCGATGCATGTGCTATCACCTCTTCAGACCCATCATCCTGCTTCTGGGATAATACCGCCCCAAGTCCATACTCACTAGCATCTACAGTAATGATAGACAGTCTTCTCGTGTCAAAACATCCTAAAGGACGGGCTAAGTTTATATCTTCCTTTATTCTATTAAATTCCAAATCACACATACTATTCCACACAAAATCAACACCTTTCCTCAGAACTTTTCTCATCTCTTGCACTTTGTCAGCATAATTTACCACAAATTTTTGATAAAATTCCGTCATTCCGAGAAAAGACCTCAATTCACTCTTATTACAAGGTTTCTCCACTCTCTTTATGGCATTTATCATCTCCTCTTTGGGTCTAATGCCATCCCCCGATACTTCATGTCCCAAATAGTCCACATTTGTCACGGCAAATTTGCACTTCTCTTCTCTCAGCGTGATACCCCTATCCTTAAATATCTTCAACACTTTGTGTAGATTCCCATCATGCTCCTCCAAAGTCACTCCACTCACCAAAACATCATCTTGAAAACAGAACACCCCCTTCACTCCTCTCAAAAGGCGATCCATTATTTTCTGAAACACAGAGGAGGCAGATGCCAACCCAAAAGGCATTCTCCTAAACTGGAACACCCCCTCATGCGTCACAAACGCTGTAACTTTTCTGCATGTCTCCTCTAACTCCACCTGATGATAGGCCGACGTCATATCTAGTTTGGAGAAATACTTCCCCCCACCTACCATGGTCAGTAACTCGCCCATGTTGGGTAGTGGGTGCCTGTCCACCAACACGCATTTATTCAACTCACACATATCCACACACAACCTTATGTCCCCTGAACTTTTCTTCACTATTACGACCGGGGAAACCCATTCAACACCCCCAGCTCTCTCGATCACCCCTGTCTTTAGCAATTTTTGCAATTCTTGTTTAACACTGTCCCGCAAGGCAAAAGGCACCGGTCTGAGTTTGGCTACGGTGGGCACACTACCGCTTTTTAGCAATATTTGATGTTGGAAACCCTCTATTCTTCCCAAAGTCTCATCAAACACTTTACTAAACTCTCTCGCGTACTTGCAGGACATCGTGGATGCTTCTGACACTTGTAAAACTTGCTCGGGTTGGTTGGGGTCTAATCTGATTCCTAAATTCTTCTGCTCTCTCCATCCCAATAAGGATTGTCCCTTTTTTGTTACATACACTTTCCCGTCACAACTGCGACCTTTAAATTCAAATCTACTCCACACATATCCTAGTAAATCAATTTTATCTTGGTTGTAGCCTCCCGGATTTATGTCAGGTTCAGACAATGCTGATACCTTCCCCTTCATCTCGCCTTCAAAAACACTCCTGGACACTAAAGTAACTTTCAACCCTGAATCTGCCATCATTGACACCTTACACCCATTCACTGTCACCACGGCATAGGGACGCTCACAATCATCCGTGTTTCCACCACTGGCTACAACATTAACTGTGTTCACAATAACATTTGTCAATGCCAATGCAGTATCTTCTTCTGATGATTCTCCATCATCCTCATCATCTACAAACAGGATCTTCCTTTGCCCCGTTTGGCCAAACTGATAGTTTTTGCAACAGGTGGAAATATGTCCTCTCCTTTTGCATTTATTGCATACCGCCTTTCGCCCTGGACACACTACAGAGGATGCAAAGTGCGTCGCACTGGCACATCGATAACACAATCTCTCGCCCTTTTTTTCCACTCTCTTTTCGCTTCTCTGTGCCGACACTTGGTTTCTCTTCTCTTCTGCATTGTTTCTTTCCTTCTGCCTGTTTCTTCCTTTCCTTTTGTTCTTCCCTTCACCCACATTCAGCACCTCCTGCCTGTTTTCCTTAGAGTCACCTCCTTCAGTCTTGGAGAGCTTGGCAACACATGCCAGCGAGTGCTCTACACGCTTGGCCAAGTCCAATACTTCATCCAAATTTGGCTCGTCTTTCAGCCAAAGTTCCTCACGTATTTTATTTGAGTGGCAATGCGTCATGAATTGATCGCGAATATGTTCGTCAAAACTTCCTTGAAATTTGCATGTCAGGGCAAGGTGACGGAGAGCAGTGACGTAGTCTTCAACAGATTCCCCGTGAGTCTGAACCCGCATGCGGAAATTATACCGCTCCAAAATTGTACTTCTTTTGGGGTTGAAATGCTTATCTAATTTGAGCAGAGCCGATTCAAATTCATTCAAGTCATCCCCGCTTCCATCCCCTACCAACTGAGGAAGTGTTTCGAAAATCCTCTGTCCCTCATAACCTAGGAAGTGCAATAGCAATGCCACTTTTCTTTCACTAGAATATGCTGTTCCTCCAGCTGCCCTCATATAGTGCATAAATCCTTTTCGCCGCTGGGGCCAAGCAATCTTCGCCGCACCTGGAGTGGGCATGAAAATGGGCGGGCCAGATATGCCAGGTAATGCTGCCATGCCTTTGTATGAAAGTATACTTCTCCTGGCTCAATCGTTGCAGGGTTTGCTGCACCAGTCCAACAAGGCGTGTATCTGCAGTGACAGTTCACTTCTGGGACTCAATGCAGTAAGAGATCATTCTTCGAATGTCCAAATTCAACTGCAGGCTCACATAGGCTTACTCCCTTAGCCCGGGTATATTTCTGCACTGCAAGTGCAGTCTTCAATCCAATTCACTTGCTCCTCTTTTAGGTGTTTTACGGTACCTCACTTCCCTTCCATGCAGGTCGTCTGCTAGGGGAAATACGGTAGCGAAGTCCGGCCTCTTCCCCACCTCACATCCCTCCCACGCAGATCATCTGCTACGTCTGTTGTCTTCCCCACACTGGCGAGTGTGTGTGCGGGCCGGGATCAGCAGGGGCGCTAACCGGAGCTAAAGGCACTTACTTGTGCAAACGTTGCAGGGACACGGTGGTCGCTCGACGCTACGGAAGCGGAGCGACCTTCCCTGAGGCCGTGATCACTCGACGGCTGCTCGGCGCGCTTCTAGGAAGCGGAGCAGCCCTCCTTGAACTTCCCCCACGGCCGCTTCGGTCGTTTCTTCGGCGGCCGGAATGGGACTCAGCATCCGCCGTTCTGTGTGGCGGGCCGCTCAACGCAAAGAGGGGCGGAGCAGCCCACTGCCTGTCGCTTTCTTCTCTGGCGGCGCCATCACTTCTCCCCGCTGGGGCTCCTACCTCACGGAGCACTTCCGAACTCCGTCCTCCAGGCTGCTCAGAGGAGGCACGGACGGAGCAGACGTTGGGAGCGATGCGATCACCTGCTGCAGGCCGCGACTCGACGCTGGCAGATGCTGGGGGTCTCCTTTGACCTGACTGCGGGGACCTCCATCATCCCATCCTCGTCGCCATTGTTATGAAGAGGCTGGCGCAGTCAGGTAAGTAATGTAACAGTATTTATTTAGGTTACATATAAGGGGAAGAGACCCCCAACACTCAGAGGCTCCTCTCCTTCAACACTTTCCTCCAATTGACCAACTTGGAACATCTATCCACAAGATGCAAACAGAACATTCCATGACATCACATAGGACTGAGACATCATCATATGGGAAAGCATTGAAGGCTCCCTGCTTCCCATAAGACATCACAACACCCATGGCTTAAGGCATATCACCAAAGGTATATCACAATTTTGTGTACTTACATTACGACACTTTTCAAAAAATAAAACACAAGCTCGTTTGCAAAACCATGCTTTAAGGTCCTTGCCAATACACGAGTTTGCTTGAAATCAGCCCATGTTTTATTTCTTCAAAAGTGTCAAAATGTATGTACATACAATAGTCATATAACTTAGCCCCCATTTGACAAAATCCATTCACACTTCAGACAAACATTGAAGGTTAGGTCTATAATCTTTCTGAAAACCTTTGTCCACATTCGTCAAACATCAACAAAGTTATAAGCCATCTAAAAATGTTGGGAACCCCTCTAATTTAGCCCCCTCCTGACAAAATCCCATCAAACTTTAAAAAAAGCATTTATATCTGGATCTAAAATCTTTTTGCAAACCTTTGTGTACATTTGTCAAATGGCACCACATTTATAAGCATTTACAATATTATGGGACTCCCCTATACATTTGTTCCCTCTTGACAAAACAGCTCCAAACTCAAATCAAGTCTAGAATAATGTTACACAATTTCATGCAGTTTCATTGAGTGGCGCCAAAGTTATAAGCCATCCAAGAACTGCTTGTCACCAACCCTGTAATGCAGAGGCACAGATGTCCCCGAACATCTGAAGTGTTTGCAAACTTCACTGGACTGCCCCCGAACATCTGGACACTTCGCAGACTTCCAGGGTGAAAAGCACCCATTGTTTGGCTTCTTATGGCCATCGCACATCCCATCCTCCTTCACCTCCCCTGAGATTGTTTGATAAGTTTGACAAGTGGCAATGTTGTGTTTTTTTAAATGTTTTCACTGTGATGTCCGCGGACACCGGCAGATGTCCCCTCACCCTCTAGACCGATTGTATGCATGTCCGTGGCTCGAGCAGGGAAATGGGTCAGTGGACCGGAGCCAGATATCACACATTTCTTTTACCTATATTTTGGCTGTTTAAAAAAAATACTGGATGGATTTTCACCAAATTTAGAAACAGCACGCTTTTGGGACCAAGCCGCTGCTCCTTCAGCAAATTTGGTGAAAATCCATCCAGTGGTTTGGGGTGTTGGTGGAGCAAAGATTTTTTCATTCAGTATATGGAGAAAAAAAATGGGAAACCCCCTATAATGTTGCCCCCTTTGATGAAACCTTACCAAACTTGCCCAAAAAATTCAGAGCGGGCCATATACTTTTTTTTGCAAAGTTTGTTGAGGATTCGTCAGGGGGAGCGAAGTTATAAGCTGCCAAAAAAGTGCTCTTCTTATGGGTTTAGCAACTTAACCATAACTACACGGCTGCTACTACAGGCCATGTAATATATATTAGAGGGCCTGCGGTAGCAACCCTGTAGTTATGGTTAAGTTGTTCAACTCATAGGAAGAACACTCTTTGGGCAGCTTCTTACTTCCCTTCCCCTGGACTAATCTTCAACAAACTTTGCAAAAATATATATGGCCACCTCAGAATGATATTGTGAAGTCTGGTGCAGTTTTGTCTAAGGGGGGCAAAGTTATAGGGGGGTCCAAATTGTGTGGAAATCTTCATAGACGCAATGGAAAACAGTTTTTGCTCACACCTACAGCCCAAACCGCTGGTTGGAATTTCATCAAATGTACGTCAAGAGCGGATGCTTGGTCCCGAAAGCGTGCTTTTGTAAATTTGGTGTAAACCTGTCCAGTTGTTTTTTTAAAAATTGCCAAAAAGTAGAGCTAAATAAATGAGTGACTTTCTGAGTCGGGGTACGCAGACACCTCTGTGCCAATCAGAGAGTAGTGTGATGTTCGCAGACATCATACACGCCCAATGATTAATAAGAAATGTGAGGTGCATCAAAACATTTGTAGTCCGCAAACATCACAGAAAAAACATATTAAAAAACACAACATTGCACGCACTTGTCAAACAAAAGAAACTATCTCTGAAGAGGTGAGTGGTGATGAGGATGGGATGGTATATTGAAAAATAAACCAAGAAATTGGTTGTCTTGTCTTCTATGAAGTTCGCAGACATCCCAGCTGGTCGGGGGCTCGAATGCTTATTTCTGCATAATAGGATCGCTGAAAAGGAGTTTTTGGATGGCTTATAACTTTGGTGCTACTCAATGAAACTGCATGAAAGTTTGCAATATCATTTTAGACCAGACCCTGAATGGTTCTGCAAAATGTGGTGCTGCTTTCCCAAGAGGGGGCAATTAGAGGGGGTCTCTATATTTTTAGATGGTTTATAACTTTGTTGCCATTTGACACATCTGCCGAAAAGTTAGCAGAGTCATTATCGAGCCAACCTTGAATATTCATGCAAAGTCTGAATGGATTTTGTCAACATATGGTAAGTTATATAACTATTTTTTGTACGTACATTTTGACACTTCAAAAAATGAACATGGATGGATTTGCAGCAAACCTGTGCAAGGAGCATTGGTGAGGACTTGCAAATGTGTCCGTGTTTCATTTCTTGAGAAGTGTTATAATGTAGGTACAAAAAACTGTGATATACCTTTGGTGACTGAGGTATAGCCTGTGGCCATGGACAGGCTTTGGGGTTAAAGTGGGCATGTGGTAATGTTTTTCGAAATCGGGATGGTTTGAATGGCAAAACAAATTCTGCTTGTGGCTACAGCCTGAAGTGCTGGACGGGATTACAGCACATATGTGCAAGGAGCCTCAGCAAGAACTTCAAATCAAGGTTTTGCAAATTTGTCTTGTGTTTTATTTTTTTGAAAGTGTCAAAATGTAAGTACAACATCTAGTGATATAAATTTGGTGTATGGGTAGTGGGCCTGGCCCTTGACAAAAGAAAACGTGTACTCTGATTTACTTGAAGCCCATGCCCCATAGATTTAGGATACTGGCCATGGCTGAAAGCCATAAACACTGGCCATTGGTCACATTACTAGGGTATAGTGGACACTGAGCTAGGATGCAGGGTAGTGAATAATGGTGGTGGTTTTGTGGGGCTGGGGTCATGGTCATGCGGTAGGCAATTGAACAATGACTTGCAACAATGACTTGCAACCCCAGCATGCACTGCTGATAACGACACACATAAGTATGCATTGCAAAAAATATGTTTGCTTAAGGAGGTTTATAGTTCTTTCATATATGTGAAAAGAAGAATTATTAATAACTTATATACAGTGATGTAACATCATGAAACGTTTACACTTATAAAAACCTCTTTGTCTAAATTGACAGAGAAAACCTTGTTAAAGGGACTTTACAGGTAAGATGCACCCCACCCTTGGGACTGCTACGCCCCAGCAGTTTGCCAGTGGCCTCCCACCTTGGCATCCCTTTGCACTAACCTCCTGGGCTCCCTTGGGCACTTTCCCATACATACTGCCCCTTCTATGCATGCACTTCTCTCACTGCATAATGCATATGTGAATTTACATGAGCACTGTGTAAATTATTTTTGTAAATAGAAAGGGGACTGCAGAGACCACAGATAGTTATGAAGGACCCGGGGATTATGGTTCATATTGTATGCTATAAAAAAGTATTTGGAACAGAAAAAAATGTTCCGTCCTTTTATCTTTTTCTCTAGTATAAAAGTGTCCATTATTCCCATTAGCATAAAACAACATTCTAGTGGACATTTTTGAGAATATTACTGAGTCTAACTACTTTACTGAGAAATAACTACTTTACTGAGAAATGTAAAGTAGATGGAGTACATACGATTATTTATTTAGTTTCTGAAGGAAACGTTTTTGGGGTGTTTTTTGATTTTGTATTTTTTTTTTGCAGGAGAGGCCAGGGGATGTGAATTGAGGGAAGGGGCACCAACTACAGAGTAGGAGGGGCAGGTGCATAGGGCAAGATATTGGGCATGCATTAAATGTAAGGTAGGGGGCAGTGTTTTTGACTACAGCCTCGAAAGCACTTCAGAACTGCCTCTGCCCTGCAGAATGCTGTGTTGCAATATATACAAGGTATTGTTGTCTTGGAAAGATATGGATGAACAGCCTCCTTTCTAGCTTGCAAGGTAGCTGGTGGGATCTTCTATGCCACACAGAAGTGGATTTATTGGTGGCAGTAGCGGTAAAGGAAGATGAGGTAGAGGAGGACAGACTACTTTTTCCTGACTTCCCTAGAGTATCCCGGTGGTTGGATTTGGCATTGCGTTGCATGGAGGTGGTCCCATAGGAGTACTGTCCAGGTTGTCCGTGACCGAGTACAATGATGCACTCAGTGCTTTTCACCTGTGTAGCCTAAGCCTTTGGTACTCCCCGAATGGTGGTAAAAAACGGCCACAACCATGATTCTCTCTCGGTGCTGGAGCCGGGCATTTGTTCTATCTCATCTTCCTGGTTCTCTTGATTGTTTTTGCATCATTGTGCTTTTTCCATTGTGGAGACCTTCCAGATGGTGGTGGTTATGTTGATGCTGGTGGCTCCTGGTGAGGATGGATGACCATGACTGATGACATTTCTACAGTAAAATAGTAGTTGTGCTAATATTCTTCCAAGCATGTGCTCTTTTGTAGATTGCAGATGTAAGATCAGTAAGAATAGATGTAGGGGCTGGAAACGTCCTATATTGGGTGAAAATGCAATTTTGAACTGTTCACAAAGCACGGACCGTTAAAGGAACGCAGACCGGTTTGCAGACACATTATCATTCAGCGCATGACACTGTGTATAAAGTCTGCAGTGACATCAGACGTTTATGAACATTGGCAAACAGAAAACAGTGCAAACAAGTTGCAGAAAGTTCAGAGAAGTCTTAAAAATGTTGCTAGGAGGTGGGGGATGGCACATTGTGCACTTGAAACATTCTATATTGGAGTAAGTATGATATTGTGAAGATGTAGCACACTAGGGTGCACTAATAAAAAACCCTGAAATTCAGTGAAAAACCTTGTTAAAGGGACATTATGATTGCAAGTAAAACAGAAAACCCCAAGAAATGTGCCAGTTCTGGTAAGCTAAACAACCATAACTCGTGCCACCACCGTGCACTGCTAAGAATAACAACCAAGACATCAAATATGACATCACAATACCATTGACCCATCACTAATGACACTAATGACATCACATATCTGGGCCACTTGTTTTTCTTCACTGACATATATAGGCCAGGTGTTTTTTTTCAATGCCAGTCAGAATATAAAAATTCATGAATCTGGCCAGTGGCCACACACACTGTAGTAATATGTGTATAGTAATTATAGGTAGTGTAGGGGAGTATAAAGTATTTGTTATGTTATGCTGTGTTAACATTTTTCATACCGAGGTACAGCACAACCAACACCAAAAAGGCAACCTGGCGCTAAGATTGGAGCTAAATTTAAGCAAAGCAAGAAAAAAAAGAGGAATCTAGAAAAGTAGATTTTTCAAAGCTTTCCTAAAATGCCTGTGAATTGGACAAGCCCAAAGGCAATTGGCAGGGCATTCCACAACATGGCGGCTCTAACTGAAAAAGAGCGACCTCCCATTCTTGTACGCTGGACTCTAGGGAAAGTCAAGAGGGAGCGGTCAGCTGAACGCAGTGCGCAAGCAGGAACATAAGGTTGTATTTTCAACTGCAGATATTCCGGACCAGCAGCATAAAAATCCCTATGCACTAAGCAAAGAGATTTAAAAGACACATGCTTAGCCACTGGAAGCCAGTGGGGAGACCTAAGAACGGGTGAACTATGCTCCCGGTACAGAGTACCAGTGGCAAGGTGAGATGGCAAATTTTGTAACACCTGTAAATGATGGATTAGGTAATCTGGCTGAGCCAGATATAGGGAATTACAATAGTCCATCCTACTGACAATCAGGGCAGAACCTACTGGGGCACGCAGATGAGGCGGGATATAAGGCAGAACCTTCCTAAGTATTTTAAGTTAGAAGTGGGCAGCTTGACAGACCGAACCGACCTGAGAAGCCATGGAAAGGGAGGCTGATATTTTAACACCCAGATTTTAAACGGTAGGGACCGCCACCGGGAATCTACCCAACGCAAATGACCAGAGGGAGTGTGTCCAAAGTGAAGGAACAGTATCGACTCCCACAATCAATACATCTTTCTTATCTCCATTGAGTTTTAACCAATTTTCACCCATCCAGCATGCAGAAAGACAATCTCGAAGCTCAGTGGCATTAAACAGATGGAGTAAGTCAAGACGGTCCAAGATCTGTGTATCATCAGCATACGAATAACATGTAAAGCCATGGGAGTGGATTAGGGTGATCATGATGATGAATGTAGAGGTTGAACAATGTGGGGGACAGGGCAGAGGCCAGCAGAACTCTACACAACAGAACCACAACTGCAGAGAGTAAAGGTCGAAGTAACGGTTGCTGGGACCGGTCGGATAAAAAAGAGCAAAACCATGAAAGAACAGCACGAGACATGCCAGCAGCTGAATGCCGACTGATCAGGATGGCATGATCATTAGTATCAAATGAGGTCGAGAGATCCAAAAGGATCAAGGCCGCCACTCCACCCTGATCAGCAATAAGCGTCATGTCATCGAACACTTAGACCAGCACAGTCTCAGTGCCCCAGCCTGGTCTAAAGCCAAATTGGAATGTGTCCAGCACAGCGATGGGCTCGCAGAATTTGATCAGTAGAGGGTGTCATACGGTAGAATGGTATAATTGAGGTGTATATGGCATTTATGATTGCAGTACAATGAGGATGGTGCTTATGGAATATGTGTTTCTTTGTAAAGCTAACGGATAGGATAATACGTTTTAAGATTCCTTAGTTGCATATGGTAATAAAACTGGAATCTCTGGTTCTTTTTCTGTAAAAAAAACTGTATAATTTGTCAAGTAATACAATTTTACATATGGATTTACTTTTTTGACCTTGATAAATAGTACATTCTATGTACTATGTTTGGTACAACATTGGTGTGTGCTATAATGTTGTTGTATTGACATGAAATAATCATCGGGTCATTGAGCAAAAAATCCATAGTGGATTAAAAAAATAAAAAAATGTACATAGTTTTAAAAAATGTACATGTTATACAATAGCATAGACATTACAAGAGGTTTTGCAGTAAGAATAACTGTGATAAGGTTTCTTAAGGGACACCTTATGGAAGGAATAGAATTTTATGACAAGACAGGAGGCTCGCATTATGCTTTACTTTGTTTATTACTGCCATAATTAGCTTTTCAAATTAAACTTTTTTTTAAAACTGCAATATTTGTAATATTTTTCTGAACATTTTCAAAAAAGATGCAAATTTGGGTTTAAAAGTTTCTAAATCCGTAATGTCTTAAAGTTCTAGCTCCAAACAACGACTCCCATGACTCCCAGGGGTTAGGAAGCCTTGATCTCTGCTCCTGCACCTTTCAGCATGCAGGTCAGTCCTTAAGAACCCTCAACACTAGGTCCTTTCCTCTTTCTTTTTTGCTGCCTTGACGAGTACCTCAATATTTGCCATGCTAATATGTTAAGTTTTATCAGTAATGCATACCTTCTGTGATTAAAGAGCTTTGCTTAGTCATTGTAGATAATAGGTGCGCATTTTATATTAGCGAGATAAAAAAATGTATATATGTAAACATAATCAGAAGCGTGTTCATTTTGACGCATGTAAAGGAAGAGTTGCGCATGTTTTCACGCCGAAGCAGAGAGAGTGAAGTGTGTTAATCCATTGGTTTTTCTTGGTCAGGAGAGAGGCGGGGCCGCCACGGCGAGTGAATAACGCTCGCCTCAGGCAGCCGGCCCCGCTCCTCCACACTACGTGCTAGCACGGGCGAACTCGGCAAACATTAGGACCCAGGGGAGCTGGAGAAGAAGTAAATCTCCCAGCTTCCCCTGCGCGTCCAACGCTCGTGCGCACAGTTGAATGTGCGACAGTGGAGCAACTCATACTATGGCCTCAACACTTTTTCCGAATTCTGCAAAAACGAACGAAGGGGCGTTTATATCTGATCTAAGGACAGCAAGTGAGAGATTAACAGCTTGTCCGGACCCCTTGGCTGACAGACAGGTTTTGGCACTGCCAATCCTAGACATGGCTCAATGCAGAAGCCCTGACCAGGCACAATCCACTTCACCAGAGTGGTTGGAAGAAGAGTGGGAGGAAGGGCCTTACAATCAAGAGGCAGACCTCTCCCAAAGTTTCAAGCAAGTGCTGGGAGACTCGGTTGGAAGTGTTGGAGGCTATTTTGGCAGAACAGCAAGCAAGGCTTGCCAGGAAGAGAAGAGCGGAGAGCCCTGGAGAGGGACCGTCAGCCAGACACCCCGCAGGGGTTTAACCAGAGGGGCGTAAAGCAGCTCAGAAGAGCAAGAACTCTTTGACCCCCCCGAGCAATTTGGAAACAGAGGAGTGGGTGCCGTCGCCTAGAGTGACAGCTTACATGGCGCAGCACATTCGCAAGCCACTAGCACGAGACATGCGATCTCGCATGAGATCAGAATGTCCCAGGCCAGACTTACCAGGGAAGTTAGCTGAGACACCAGATCTAGACCCCAAGATGGTCACGTTCATGACAAAGTCTACAAAAGACATAAGGAAAGGAATAGATTGTCATGGAGAGGATGCCAAGACAAGGTCCTTGATATTGCAGGTCCATTGGCTAAAATAATGGACCTGGCAGAGAAGGCGAAAGATACGGGTACTCCAGTAGACGCTTCCGCTCTTGCTAATTGGGCCCAACGGGCGGTGTGCCTCTTAGGGAATGCAACTTGTGCACTCTCCTCCAAGAGAAGAAGAGGTGTTCTGCTAAAGATCGACAGTAAACTAAGTGACCTTGCCTCCTATGAAGCAGGTGAAAACGCCAAAGGCCTGTTATACAGCGAAACTTTCGCTAAAGAGATGGCCCAGTTTGTGGGCATTTATTCTGCTCTAGAGAGAGCACAAAGCTCAATAAAGAAAATCTTCCCAAATTGTGTTTTTTACGGGACCGGACGCCAAAGGGGCCGCGTGCCCAATACTGGGAGGGGAAGCAACAAGATACCTTCTTGCCGACAAGAGCCAGATTTCCCAGAGGTCGTAGAGGGAGAGGATCCTACCGCCAACCTAATGCATCAGGAGGTGAGTGTGATAAGCATGAAAGTAGGAGGGAGAACCCTTCACTATCTGAGTGCATGGCAAGCGTAATCGCGCGATGCATGGGTGTTGCAAGCAGTAGCAGGGCTTCATTTAGATTTTGTAGAAAACCCTGTTCAGAACTCAGGACCTCAGACCACTCATATGTCAAACGAAGAAACAACGCTGTTACACAGTGAGCTGCTCAAGCTGAGAGACAAGAATGCCATAGAGCGAGATGTTCAAGGAGGACCAGGGTTCCTCAGCAACATGTTTCTAGTGCAGAGAGGGGACAAAATACGGCCAGTCATGAATCTGAAAAGTTTAGACGAATGGCTAGTGTACAATCACTTCAAGATGGAAGGTATCCATCTGCTCCGAGATCTCCTGCAGACAGGAGACTAGTTAGCCCGGCTCAATCTCAAGGACGCTTACCTTACGATTCTCATAGCTCAGGAATTTTGGAGGTATCTCCGCTTCTGCTGGTACAAGGAAACGTGGCATTTTACATGTCTCCCGTTCGGCCTAGCGTCAGCTCCTTGGGCGTTCACCAAGCTGATGAGACCAGTAGCAGTAACCAGTAGCTGATGAGACCAGTAGCAGCAGCCATAAGAGAGAGAGGGATTTGCATTATTATCTACCTAGACAACATTCTCGTGCTAGGCCCAGACAAACAGTCCCTCACCAAGAGCGTCCAGTGGATTTTTTCTCTCTTAGCATCTCTAGGATTCCTAGTGAACTTAGACAAGTCCCAGTTGGTACCAGTCCAGACCCTAGAATTCCTAGGATTCAACATAGATACTTTCAAAGCAACCCTTGAGCTTCCACGTCGCAAAGTGAGAGCAATAAAGAAGGAACTCAGGCTAGTGATAGCGAAAAGAGCGATTTCATTACAGAACCTCGCCAGAGTGGTGGGCTTGGATGCAGCCTCCATTCAAGCGATTGTCCCAGGACCCCTCCACTATCGAACGTTACAGAGATTGAAGATCAGGCACCTTCAAAGAGGGATCGGCTACTATCAGATAGTGACCCTAGATCCCAACGCCATATGGTGGCTCCAGAATATGGAAGCCTGGAATGGCTGAGCGATTTTCGGGGATTCCCCAGATCTCATCATAGAGACAGATGCAAGCAGATCTGGCTGGGGAGCCTGTTGTGAAAACATAGAGACAGGAGGGAAATGGTCGGAACAGGAATTGTGTCTCCAAATCAACTGTCTCAAATTGTTGACAGGGTCATTCGCAGTCCACGCTTTTACGAAAGAAAAAGTCAAATGCTGGGTGCTGCTCAAGATGGACAAAATATCAGCAGTGCGTTATATCAACAAATTGGTTGGCACAAAGTCCAAATTGCTAGCAGAACTAGCGAATGACTTCTGGCATTATTGCCTTCAGAATCAGATCATAGTCACAGCAGATTATCTGTAAGGCACTCTCAATGAGGTAGCAGACTAGAATTCACGATATCTAGTGGACTCCAGTGACTGGAGACTGCACCCACGAGTTTTCAAGAAATTACAAGAACTCTGGGTCCCTTACACATAGATCTGTGTGCATCCAGACTGAACGTGCAGACTCAGAAGTATTTTAGCTGGAGGATAGACCCAGGTGCAGCTGGCACGGATGCGTTCCTCCAATCATGGAGCGGAGCGCTCCACTATGCATTCCCACTGTTCCTCATGATCACAAGGTCGTTAGAGAAAGTTCGGAGGGAGCTAGCAGAGCTAGTGATAATTCTCCCAATCTGGAAATCCAAACCCTGGTTTCCAGTAGCGATGGAACTTTCTACGGATTTTCCGAGGATAGTTCCTCATCAGCAGGACCTTCTACTCGGCCCATCCGGACAGAGACACCCGTTAATAATAGCGATCACTTTGCAGTTGATGGCCTGCAAGGTTTCAGGAGAAAGTGGGAATTGCCAGGCATTTCGCAGCTCGCTGCAGATTGCATCAGACATTTCTGGGCGCCTTCCACCATCAGGAGCTATAACGCAGCATGGAAGAATTGGACCCACTGGTGCTCAGAGCATAGTATGGATCCCGTTTCTGCCCCTGTAGTACAGATACTCAATTTCCTAGCTGAAAAATGTCAAGAGGGTAACACCTTCAGGACAATAGGAGTGCTTAGAACAGCAATCTCAGCAGGGCATGACAGAGTAGACAATGCCGCCGTTGGCGAACACCCCACAGTTCTGCGTCTCTTGAGAGGAATGAAGCTCAGAAGGCCCCCCGAACCGAAATATGCAGTTTTGTGGGATGTAAGAGATGTTTTCTAGCTTTTTCTTTCATGGCCTGAGAACGAACATCTTTCTCGTTCTCAGCTATCAGGGAAGCTAGCAATGCTGTTATGTCTCACAGCGTACCGAAGAGTATCCGACGTGAAAGCTCTAGAGATTGATAGAAAGATTTTCTACCCAGATGGAGTAGCTTTCACCATAGCTAAGCGAACAAAGACAGATTCGAGAGTTATCTCATACCCTTACTTTGTAGAGAATAAAAAATTGTGCGCAGCTCAGTGCATTAAAGATTACAAAACTGCGACAGTGCACCTAAGGCCCCGAGGAGTGGCTCAATCACTAATAGTGCGTAGAAAGCCTTACCATGCGGTAGTAGCAGCGAAAATTGCTCGATGGGTGTGACAGACGATTCAATGGGCAGGGATAGACCTAGCCCAATTTGGCGCGCATTCTGCTAGGGGTGCGATGGCTTCTAGAGCGTTTTCAGCGGGAGTATCCCTTCAGGATATCATGAAAACAGCTGACTGGTCCTCTGAGTCGACCTTCAATACATTTTATTTCAAGCCTGTATCCAATATAACGAAAAGAATGGCGGCGAGCTTTGAACAAGCATAATGCAAGCCTCCTGTCTTGTCATGGAATAAAGAATGGCCACGCTTACAGCTCAGGAAGTCTTCATTCTATTAAAGACAAGGAGGCGAGCATTATATCCCACCGTGATTATGGACAAAATTGTTTTCATGCATCATGTATTAAATGTTCAACTTTGTCTGACACCCGCCCTGATGTAGTATTTTCCATTTCTCGTAGGAGAGGATCACAAAGCGACCTGATCGGAGAAAGAGAGATTAAGGTGGACGCAAGTGCCAGTCATCCTGTAAGTTCAAGACTTCAACAGTTCGAAGTCACAGTTACAGTTTAAAGATCGTTGCTAGTTGGCATTGAGACTGTTGCAATTCATAGTCAAGTTGGGACAAGGAAAAGAAAGAGGAAAGGACCTAGTGTTGAGGGTTCTTAAGGACTGACCTGCATGCTGATAGGTGCAGGAGCAGAGGACAAGGCTTCCTAACCCCTGGAAGTCATGGGAGTCGTGGTTTGGAGCTAGAACTTGAAGACATTACGGATTTAGAAACTTTTAAACCCAAATTTGCATCTTTTTTGAAAATGTTCAGAAAAATATTACAAATATTGCAGTTTTTAAAAAAGTTTAATTTGAAAAGCTAATTATGGCAGTAATAAAGAAAGTAAAGCATAATGCTTGCCTCCTTGTCTTTAATAGAATGAAGACTTCCTGAGCTGTAAGCGTGAGCAATCTTTATTCCTTCACATAAAAATCGGGATGAACTCTAAAACAACTGTTAATCTCATCCTGATTTATCACCCACCCTCTTGTTTAGGCAACCTTTCCTTGGTACTCTCCAGTTATCTCCTCCCATTATTGAAACCCAACGCCCGCTGTATAGTACTGGGAGACTTCAAATACTGGCTGGGACACACTGATGATCATATGGCAGCTGAACTAGCTCAATCCTTTTCAGATTTGGGCTTTATACAAATCGTTCAAGCCCCTACGCACAATCTGGGTCACACCCTGGATTGGGTATCTGCCTCAATAGTCCTTGTCACGACGTGATGGTAATACCCTGTCCCTGGTCAAATCATGCTTTTGTCCACTTTGTGACCACAATACCTTTTGTCACCAAAGTCCAGTCGATCCAGTCTGAAGCAATTTCACATCGCAATACCAAACTCCTGACTCTGGAAAAAATAGACGCCCTGACATCACAGGCCCTGCCAACTTTGGAGACTGATGACACAGGCATTTTAGCTAAGAAAATTAATTCCATTCTGAATTTGGTGGTTAACACCCTCGCACCCCTAAAAATAAAAATAAGAATCTGTAGAAACCAAAAGAACTAACTCATGGTTCTCCCCTGAACTTCAAACTCTTAAAGCTGCATCCTTCAAGTTATTCTACATTTGGAAAGCCAACCAATCTCAATTAGCTCTTTGCAACTATAAAAAAGCATCCAAAGCATACAAAACAGCCATTATAGAAGCTAAGAAATAGTATCTGGACACCAGAATGTTACATGCATCATCTGATTCTAGGGAATTGTTCAAAATTTTGAAAGAACAATAGGTCGTCCCAGAGTCTGAAGCATCTACGATCATCAAAAATGATGATTGGTGCTTAGATATCCAGAATGCCATGACAAAGAAACTGGATGGAATCCGGGAAGGCATAGCCACAAAAAAGCACCTACGAGACCCACGGCACGCATACAGCCAGTAACATATTTACTAGGAGCCCAGATATTCCCACTTTTGATTTAATTCCTATATCGGAGGAGGAACTAGCATCTATTATCTCCAAATTGAAAACCACCAATTGCACAGGGGATCCCTGTGCCTCTACTATTATTAAAACCTGCCCTCCCACACTGGTAGAAGTCATATGCAAATTTGTAAACTCGTCATTTCTCAATGGCATTGCTCCAGACGAGATGAAGCAAGCTTGGGTCACCCCCCTTTTAAAAAAACCCAACCTGTATCAGATGGTCACTACTAATTACAGGCCGATAACCAACACCCCCTTTCTGTTGAAAATATTGGACCGGGTTGCATATACACACATTTCTCAACATCTTAATTTCCACCGCATCCTCAATCCCTTTCAATCAGGGTGCAGACAAGGCTTCGGCACCGAGACCTCTTTACTAGACCTCAAATCTCAATTGCTCCAGAGAATGGATAACCAACAGATTTCGCTTTTAATCTCTTTGGACCAATCTGCAGCGTTCGACCTCGTCGACCACTCCATTCTGACAGACAGACTTATGTCGGTAGACAACTGCTGCCAGGCTGCAATCAAATGGCTGCTCTCATTTCTATCAATTAGAGTCAGTAGGGTGTGTGCCAATGAAGCGAAGGCACTGGCCATTCAGGTGCTCTTTGGAGTTCCCTAAGGAGCTAGTCTATCTCCTTGCATTTATAATATATTCATGGCTCCTTTTTTTGCTCATCTTGCTCAAGAGGGTATTCTTTTTTCTGATTATGCCGATGACACACAATGTGTCATCCCTCTCACGGGTCAGCATGATCAGGACGAGAGTGAACTCAATTGCATATTCTCCATTATTGAACAATGGATGATGCTAAATAACCTCACACTCAACCGTGGTAAGACCGAACTCATGGTGGTGGGATCTGCGGGCATTTTAGCCAAACTCGACCCAGTTTATAAGCACTTCCAGTTAGGGGATGATCAAATTCCCACCCTCCCCAAAGTAAAAATCCTGGGTGTGGTTCTGGATCAGTCGCTCAACATGAAGCCCTATGTAGCCAGTATAGTTTCATCCGCCACTTACTACATTAAACTGTTGGCACACCTGAGACCGCTCATCTCTCAACAGAATGCTGAGTCTATCGCCCGAGCGATTGTAGGAGCCAAACTGGATTATTGCTGCAGTCTGCTAGCAGGCTCCAGCAAATCCACTATTAATCATCTCCAGGTGGTCCAAAATGGCACGCTCAGAGTCGTAGCTGGACTCTCTTATAGGGCCCATGTCTCTGAAGCACGCCGAGCCCTGCATTGGCTCCCTGTGGAGTCTCGAATATCCTTCAGACTTCTCATTATCACCTTCAAATGTCTTAAGGGAACAATGCCCCCGTATTTACAAAGGTATATAAGAAAAGAACCCTGTCTCAGAAACTTGCGTTCTAACAATCTTACACTTCTTAACCAGCCAAGATTTAAAACCAAAAAAGCGCAATTGGGTGCCTTTGTGTTTGCGGCCCCGGCACATTGGAATGCCCTGCTCAGTCACCTGAGAAACTCCTCAGTCCTGAGTAATTTCAAAAAGGGGCTTAAAACATTTCTCTTTAATTAGCACTCATCTGATATCCTTCTCTCTGGCAACTCTTTGACCTCAGGATACCCACTGTTTGTTCTTCGTTAGGTTCTTCCTCTGTCCGTGTCCTCACACCCATGGGTCTTTGGCTGCACATTACAAATGTTATAAAGTAAAAGTTAAGTAAAGTGATGGCATATTTGAAGTGTATTAAAATGAAGGGTGTTTTTAATGTAGTTAGATACCTGTTGGTGTATTCTAACTGTCTTGGATTTGAAAAGTACTATTATAGCATTTTAGATGTAGTTAGATACCAGTTGCCGTATTCTGTTTATTGTATTATAGTTTACTGAGTACATTTGGGGTGAAGGAATTTTTAAGTAGGCATTTGTTAGAATTGGTGGTAATGTTGGCGTGTTGCAATGATATTGCAGTAACAATAACAATAACTGGGTTTTGCAGTAAGAATAACTGTGATGGCATATTTGAAATGTATTAAAATGAAGGGTATTTTTAAAGTAGTAAGATGCCCGTTGGGGTATTCTGTTTTGGGTTTTAAAAGTACTATTGCAGTATTATGGATATAATTAGATACCTGTTGGCATATTATCACTATTTATTGTGCTATACTTTAGTGACTAAATTTGGGTTGAAGGAATATTAAGTAAGCATTTTTTAGATTTTCTGGTATCCTAAGTTTTGGAGTAACGGAGTGTTGTTACATTCAAACAGACATCTTCTTATTTTGACATATGCACTTTAGTGACCTAAAGTGGTGGTGGCACCAGTGTGGTAGATTATGCCCACTGATGTGAAGGTTTGCTTGCCAAGATATACTTGGCCGTGTGTGAAGCTTGTAATCTTTCAGTTATTTTTGGGTCCATCTGCATTGTACCTTAGAAGCATTAGTATCACATATTGGCCATGTGGGTTTATTTGTATGCTGGAACGATTGTCTGAAATAAAAAAAGGGCACAATATGCCATAATTTGAATTGTGTAGAAGATGCAGAATGGAATGGATTCACCATTTGGTATGGATACATGGACAAATCATTAATTAGGAATGTGCTCCTGGTAAACAAGTGTATGAGACCTGGAAGATTTCATTTATAGGGATGTTTTTGGTTTCTAATACTTGTAGGAAGTACATTAGGAATTCGTATGGATCTCACTGTATGTTTATGGTGGATTTTACCATTCCTGTACTGTAGTCCAATTCTTGCTGAATACCGGAGACACTACAAGTGCTGTCAGGATAACTTGTATGTCACAAAAGGGGGTAACCGCCTGACTAAATTGCACCATACTCTAATTTATATACGGTCAACATTTGAAAAGTAAAAAGGGTGGTTTATACAAAAATCAACCTATAATTCATCCTTGTGATGAAATCAAACATCCCTTAGGGGTTGAATACAAGAAAGCATACTTTGTATTGTATAGGCAAGTTCTGTAGGAAACAACCAGTTGTATTCAGTGCTGTTTTATTTTTAGTGCACTCAGTATATCAAAAGAACTTGGAAAACAGAAATACAATGTTTTAAAAAAAAAAAAAAAGTTTTAGAGCATTGGTCTCAGACTGGAAAAAAGAAAGAGAGAGCAATGGTACAGTTCTTTTACCAACAGCAGCATAGTAACACTTGTTTTGGTGCACATACAATTTGATAAGTTATTCAACAAATCATTTTTTCAGAAACTCTGTAAATTCAAGTTTAGACAGAATAGGGAAGTGGGTGTTAGTAAAGTATTTGTGCATTTACATCTAGAGGGACAACACTTTGCCTCACAATATTATTAGTGGAACCTCTGTAATTATACACTTTTGTGCAGAACTATAAGTGACCAATCCTCAGTCGGTCAGAACTATAAGTGACCAATCCTCAGTCGGTCTACGTCAGGAAATAAAAAAAATTCCCAAAGATGTAGGTCGGGTCTAAAGTATATCTGGACCCTTGGACGTTTCGGCTTCCAGTGTGGGTGCCTTCATCTGGGCCGAAAGAGGATTGTATCTCCCTATAGGTGATAGATAAAAACAAGAGCAAAGGGAGTGTTAGAAACTCACAGAGAGACACTGTACCTAAACGCGGTAACAGTCTATTGCATGTATGAATAAATAAAACAGAGGGGCTCTCAAAAAAAAACAGATAAGAGAAAGGCTAACCTGAAGTCTGGATCCAGACAGGGAGAAACTGTGAAGAGGTGGCTTGGGGAGGGGAAGAAAAGGGCGGACGTGCAGCAATCCCGTCTCTGGGGCTGTAATGATTGAACAGCTGAAGTGGTGGGGTCCAAATGATCCAGAGGGGTGGGTTGGGAGGGGTAGGGGGGGAAGGGAAGACGAGGAAAGAATAGGAGGGTAGAAACAAAAAGGGAAAATAATTTTTTTTTTTTTTAAATAAGTGCATGGAAAATGGTGGGGAGCAAGTCCCATTGTGACTTGATTAAAGTCTGAAAAGAGGAGCAGGGAGGAAGAAAGTGGTAAAAATTCCTACCTTGTGCTGTGAGGACTGGACACCTTCCAGCCAGGGACAGAATAAGCAGGGGTCAGAGAAGGACCCTAGGCAGGCAGAGGGCTGAGAAGCTGAAGCTCAGCCCTACTGGGTAAGGGGCAGTTACAGGGAGGAGCCCTTGTAGCAGTAGGCAGTAAAATGTCTAAAATGAGGGAGACAAAAGTGCAAAAGTTGCCATTAAAATAAGGCTAGCCCAAGGGCTAGGCTAATATAAGGGGAACTGGCCCTGGGGGCAAGCGTAGAGGGGAGAAAATTGGGTGCCCTCTGCTTCTTACCTGCAGTGTGGAGAGTGGCAATCCAGAGTCAAGCTAGGATGCAACTAATTTGCCCAGACGCTGCCTGTAAGTGCTGCGTGTGTGTGTGGCGTCCATAAGGTGAGCCGCTTCGTGACTGCGCATGCGCGGTACGGGCAAAGGAAAGAACACTGCTTTCCCGCGCATGCGCGAGGCTGCGGGAGGTGCCACTAGTCCCGTGCCCCTGCGCGATCGGGACGGAAAAGGATCCTAGAAGTGCACAGCTCCCAGGCGCATGCGCGATTGGGCACCAGGAACGGCACTGATCCGATCGGGACCCCCCCGCCCTTCCCGGACACAATGGGGCGGGAAAGAAAGGAGCGGGTGTCCCTAGGTGTGTAAGCACCTATATTGAGACATAAGAGCAAGCCCCTGTAAGGGGTGACAGAACACCGCCTGCGAGGCGGGCGGAGAAGGGGGGAGGGGGAGGGGGGGAGAGGGGGGGACGAAAGAAGGGGGTGGAGGGGAGGGAGGGTGGAGGTGGGGGGGGAAGGGGATTGGAAGAAAGGGGGGGGTTGGGGGTTTATTATTTAATAGAGGAACTGGAGAGGTATAAGTGTTGCACCCAATAGATGGTGCACATGTACGTTCAGCATAAAAAATATATATGCAAAAAAAAAAAATATATATAAAGAACAAAGAAGTGTATCGTGCATGGTAGTCAAATGACAATTTAAATTAAAGTTAGGGTTCATTGAATACAATTGTGACAATGCGGAGCATACGTTGTTTAGGTCGATGAAGCCAGACATTCAACTTTGTATAATAATACGCATATACACAAGTTTTACTAGATAGTAAAAGAGAACGTGTAGTACACCCTAAAGCCAAGCTGGCTTTGATGAACCAACCCGAGGAAACTAGTCGGATGTAGGGTATGTCATGTGTAGGCTTGCCTAGAGGGATATGTTGTTACAAGATTTGGGAATCTGGGGAGTGTGTGGAGTAACCCCCTAGTAATGCCGATTATCCAATGGTGTTGCCTCATTGAGGCCTGTTTCAATGGAACATAGTTTGAACACCCACCATGCTTCTTTGTAATTTAATGCACTAGTTACATTTCCCGAATTTTGTATTTTTTCTAGAACCCACCATTTGAGTTGGTCCTGATTATGCTGTTGTTCCAGGAAGTGTGTGACCAGTGGTGCTGTGAGCGTCCGGCATCTGATCCTGGATCGATGTTCCACGATCCGTTTGGGTACTGGTCTGCTGGTCTGGCCTACATATCGGAGGCCACAGGGACACTCAATCACGTAGATTACATTAGAGGTTTTGCAATTCGTGTGTTGACGTAATGTCCAATCTTTGTCTTGAATTTTGAAAGTCTTTATCTTATCAGTAAAACGGCAAGCCGTACAATTGCCACAGGGGTAGTGACCCATGATTTCTCTGAGATTCCAAAGTCCTGTTCTTTGGGTCTTTTTTGGAAGTCTAGCATGGGTGAGCCATTCACGGATGTTCTTGGAGCGTTTAAGGGCCATACGTGGTGGAGGTTCTCCGGGTAGGACTTGCTGGATAAGTGGCCAGAATTGCTTAATGATGCTCTTAATCCTATTGGTGTTTGGTCCGAAAGTCGTAACACAAGTAATTCTAGTGTTTTCTGTGTCTCTGTTTTTTGGCTCGAGTAGTGTTTCACGTGGGATATAGCGTACCCTCTTTTTGGTGTTTCTGAGGAGTTTTTTAGGGTATCCTCGCTCTGTAAGTTTTGACTCAAGAATATCTGCGTGGATTTGATATTGGCGGATATCTGAGCAATTGTGTCTCAGCCTCAGAAATTGTCCAAATGGAAGATTGGTCTTGAGGCTCTGTGGGTGATTGCTCCGGTAGTGGAGGAGGGAGTTCCTATCCGTTTCTTTCCTGAAAAGGGTACACATAAGTTTACCTTCCTCCGCAGTGATGGTGAGATCCAAAAAGTTTATGGTTGAGGCACTGCTGGTAATAGTGAATTGAATATCAGTAGATCGGGCATTGAGCCATGTGAAAAAGGTCATAAGAGTATCCGTTGTACCTTTCCAGACAAAAATGATGTCATCAATGTATCTATACCATCTATTAATGTTGTTGAAGAAAGGATTCTGTTGAGTGAGCACATGTGTTGCTTCAAATTCTACCATGAAAATAATGGCAAGGCTGGGAGCAAAAGCTGCCCCCATCGCTGTCCCAGCGACTTGGAGATAAAATGTGTCATCAAAGGTAAAGAAGTTCTTAGTGAGTGCTATTTCTAGAAGTTCCAGAATGAAATTGACTGGGACACGTTCTTGTTCCATATGTTGAGTGAGGTGGTCCCGTATGCAATTGAGGGCCGCTATTTGTGGAATACTGGTATACAGAGCTTTTATATCCAAGGTCACCAAAAGGTCAGTTTCACTATCAAAAGCAAGATGTTCGAACAAATTGATAGTGGTTGTAGTGTCCTTCAAATAGGTGGGGGTCAATTGACACAATGGTTTAAGAAAAAAATCTATGAATTTGCACAGTGGCTCAAGGATGGACCCACACCCTGATACAATTGGTCTTCCAGGTGGGGTAGTAGCGTTTTTATGGAGCTTAGGAAGTGCATAAAAAGCTGGTGTTCTCTCTTCCGAGGTATTGAGAAAAAGTTCCTCTTTATCTGAAATCCAATCACGTTCGCACGCATATCTAGTACATGCGGAGATTTCTTGTTTGATGGTCATCGACGGGTCTTTATTCAGTATTCTGTAGTTAGTTTTATCGTTGAGTAGAGTCAGGACCATTTCTTTGTATTGTGCAATACTCTGCACCACTATCCCTCCTCCCTTGTCTACAGCCTTAATCACGATGTTGTTGTTTGTGGATAAGCTTTTGAGGGCCTGGCGTTCACCATTGGTGAGGTTATGTCGTATATTAATCTGTTTGGGGTTGATTTTAGCAACTTCTTGTCTGACACATCTTTCAAAGTGGATAAGAGCTGGTTCTGTGTCACTATCATTGGGGCAGAAGTTGGACTTGGATCTCAGTCCTGTATCTTCTTCCCCTGATCTTTGATCAGCATCATTAAAGAATGCTTTAAGTCGGATGGATCTAAAAAAGTTTTGGAGTTCATTTTCTAATCCAAACCAATTGGTGTTGTTGGTTGGAACATAAGAAAGACCCAAAGAAAGCACTGTTAGTTCTTCTTCAGTGAGATTTTCCCCTGACAGGTTAAAGACTGGTAATTTATCAAGAGTAGCTAACGGCGTCGGTTGCGACGTTGTCCTCTGGGTCTGTGCCATGGTTGGTATCCAAACGTTGGCATGGGGGGGGGGGCAGAAATTGTTGCTGAGGCCCCCTTGCCCCTCCAGTGGACTTACCTTTGATACAGTTTTTACTGTAATAGGGGTTTCTTTGAATTATTTGTAGTAAAAATTAGTTGTTTGTCTGTAGGGCTCATCATTATTTGTAATATTATTTTGATTTGTTTTTTATGCTAATTTGAAAATCCCTTCGTGGATCACTCCTCCCTGTGTCTTAACCCCCCCACCCCCTTTTCCTATCCCTCACACCAGTTCACGTGCTGGACACAATGGAACAGGTATTAAGTTTCTCAGAGGACCAAACTAATGAAATCATCAGAGGTCCCTCCCTTTTCAATATACCAGGAGCCCTACTGATGACGTCATCAACAGCAACAGGAGACGAACTCCTCAAACTAAAGAAAAAATGCTTCCGGACGGAAGTACATGGTCACTTCCTAAGGGAGTATTTGAAATCCAACATGGTGCCGCTAGGACTAACAATCCGGAACGAACCGGCACTGTTTCTAGATGATCAGGAATATATGCTGGGCTTCAGCCAAATTGCTACAAAATGCAGCCGGGATTTAATGGTGTTAACAATCACTACGGCCCAACGAATTCATCTAAAGATTAAGACCGTACTAGAAAATGAAGAAAAGAAATTCCTTAATGACAATGCATTAGACAACGCACGGGAAAAGCATAAAGAAATTAATAAGGTTATGGATCAATTTATGGCAGATACCCTGGAGAAAAAGCACAAAAAATTGGCCAAAGATATGTTGACTTTCAAGATAGAAAAAGTATACCCTTATCTATCTCCAGATTATAAAGAAAACAAAGAGAAAGAAAGAGCGCAAAATACAGCAGGTGCTGCCAGACAAAGGAAGCGTTGGGTTACATTCTCGGATACCTCTAGCTCAGGCTCAGGATCGGGAGAACCAAACCCTCAACTTGGTAGGAATATGCAACCGAGACCACCGTTTTACCAGCAACCTCCGCCTTTTTTAGGGCAAGGGGGCCTCAGCAACAATTTCTGGGCCCCCCCCCCTATGCCAACGTTTGGATACCAACCATGGCACAGACCCAGAGGACAACGTCGCAACCGACGCCGTTAGCTACTCTTGATAAATTACCAGTCTTTAACCTGTCAGGGGAAAATCTCACTGAAGAAGAACTAACAGTGCTTTCTTTGGGTCTTTCTTATGTTCCAACCAACAACACCAATTGGTTTGGATTAGAAAATGAACTCCAAAACTTTTTTAGATCCATCCGACTTAAAGCATTCTTTAATGATGCTGATCAAAGATCAGGGGAAGAAGATACAGGACTGAGATCCAAGTCCAACTTCTGCCCCAATGATAGTGACACAGAACCAGCTCTTATCCACTTTGAAAGATGTGTCAGACAAGAAGTTGCTAAAATCAACCCCAAACAGATTAATATACGACATAACCTCACCAATGGTGAACGCCAGGCCCTCAAAAGCTTATCCACAAACAACAACATCGTGATTAAGGCTGCAGACAAGGGAGGAGGGATAGTGGTGCAGAGTATTGCACAACACAAAGAAATGGTCCTGACTCTACTCAACGATAAAACTAACTACAGAATACTGAATAAAGACCCGTCGATGACCATCAAACAAGAAATCTCCGCATGTACTAGATATGCGTGCGAACGTGATTGGATTTCAGATAAAGAGGAACTTTTTCTCAATACCTCGGAAGAGAGAACACCAGCTTTTTATGCACTTCCTAAGCTCCATAAAAACGCTACTACCCCACCTGGAAGACCAATTGTATCAGGGTGTGGGTCCATCCTTGAGCCACTGTGCAAATTCATAGATTTTTTTCTTAAACCATTGTGTCAATTGACCCCCACCTATTTGAAGGACACTACAACCACTATCAATTTGTTCGAACATCTTGCTTTTGATAGTGAAACTGACCTTTTGGTGACCTTGGATATAAAAGCTCTGTATACCAGTATTCCACAAATAGCGGCCCTCAATTGCATACGGGACCACCTCACTCAACATATGGAACAAGAACGTGTCCCAGTCAATTTCATTCTGGAACTTCTAGAAATAGCACTCACTAAGAACTTCTTTACCTTTGATGACGCATTTTATCTCCAAGTCGCTGGGACAGCGATGGGGGCAGCTTTTGCTCCCAGCCTTGCCATTATTTTCATGGCAGAATTTGAAGCAACACATGTGCTCACTCAACAGAATCCTTTCTTCAACAACATTAATAGATGGTATAGATACATTGATGACATCATTTTTGTCTGGAAAGGTACAACGGATACTCCTATGACCTTTTTCACATGGCTCAATGCCCGATCTACTGATATTCAATTCACTATTACCAGCAGTGCCTCAACCATAAGCTTTTTGGATCTCACCATCACTGCGGAGGAAGGTAAACTTATGTGTACCCTTTTCAGGAAAGAAACGGATAGGAACTCCCTCCTCCACTACCGGAGCAATCACCCACAGAGCCTCAAGACCAATCTTCCATTTGGACAATTTCTGAGGCTGAGACGCAATTGCTCAGATATCCGCCAATATCAAATCCACGCAGATATTCTTGAGTCAAAACTTACAGAGCGAGGATACCCTAAAAAACTCCTCAGAAACACCAAAAAGAGGGTACGCTATATCCCACGTGAAACACTACTCGAGCCAAAAAACAGAGACACAGAAAACACTAGAATTACTTGTGTTACGACTTTCGGACCAAACACCAATAGGATTAAGAGCATCATTAAGCAATTCTGGCCACTTATCCAGCAAGTCCTACCCGGAGAACCTCCACCACGTATGGCCCTTAAACGCTCCAAGAACATCCGTGAATGGCTCACCCATGCTAGACTTCCAAAAAAGACCCAAAGAACAGGACTTTGGAATCTCAGAGAAATCATGGGTCACTACCCCTGTGGCAATTGTACGGCTTGCCGTTTTACTGATAAGATAAAGACTTTCAAAATTCAAGACAAAGATTGGACATTACGTCAACACACGAATTGCAAAACCTCTAATGTAATCTACGTGATTGAGTGTCCCTGTGGCCTCCGATATGTAGGCCAGACCAGCAGACCAGTACACAAACGGATCGTGAAACATCGATCCAGGATCAGATGCCGGATGCTCACAGCACCACTGGTCACACACTTCCTGGAACAACAGCATAATCAGGACCAACTCAAATGGTGGGTTCTAGAAAAAATACAAAATTCGGGAAATGTAACTAGTGCATTAAATTACAAAGAAGCATGGTGGGTGTTCAAACTACGTTCCATTGAAACAGGCCTCAATGAGGCAACACCATTGGATAATCGGCATTACTAGGGGGTTACTCCACACACTCCCCAGATTCCCAAATCTTGTAACAACATATCCCTCTAGGCAAGCCTACACATGACATACCCTACATCCGACTAGTTTCCTCGGGTTGGTTCATCAAAGCCAGCTTGGCTTTAGGGTGTACTACACATTCTCTTTTACTATCTAGTAAAACTTGTGTATATGCGTATTATTATACAAAGTTGAATGTCTGGCTTCATCGACCTAAACAACGTATGCTCCGCATTGTCACAATTGTATTCAATGAACCCTAACTTTAATTTAAATTGTCATTTGACTACCATGCACGATACACTTCTTTGTTCTTTATATATTTTTTTTTTTTTGCATATATATTTTTTATGCTTTACGTACATGTGCACCATCTATTGGGTGCAACACTTATACCTCTCCAGTTCCTCTATTAAATAATAAACCCCCAACCCCCCCCCTTTCTTCCAATCCCCTTCCCCCCCCCACCTCCACCCTCCCTCCCCCTCTACCCCATTCTTTCGTCCCCCCCTCCCTCTCCCCCCTTCTCCACCCGCCTCGCAGGCGGTGTTCTGTCACCCCTTACAGGGGCTTGCTCTTATGTCTCAATATAGGTGCTTACACACCTAGGGACACCCGCTCCTTTCTTTCCCGCCCCATTGTGTCCGGGAAGGGCGGGGGGGTCCCGATCGGATCAGTGCCGTTCCTGGTGCCCAATCGCGCATGCGCCTGGGAGCTGTGCACTTCTAGGATCCTTTTCCATCCCGATCGCGCAGGGGCACGGGACTAGTGGCATCTCCCGCAGCCTCGCGCATGCGCGGGAAAGCAGTGTTCTTTCCCTTGCCCGTACCGCGCATGCGCAGTCACGAAGCGGCTCACCTTATGGACGCCACACACACACGCAGCACTTACAGGCAGCGTCTGGGCAAATTAGTTGCATCCTAGCTTGACTCTGGATTGCCACTCTCCACACTGCAGGTAAGAAGCAGAGGGCACCCAATTTTCTCCCCTCTACGCTTGCCCCCAGGGCCAGTTCCCCTTATATTAGCCTAGCCCTTGGGCTAGCCTTATTTTAATGGCAACTTTTGCACTTTTGTCTCCCTCATTTTAGACATTTTACTGCCTACTGCTACAAGGGCTCCTCCCTGTAACTGCCCCTTACCCAGTAGGGCTGAGCTTCAGCTTCTCAGCCCTCTGCCTGCCTAGGGTCCTTCTCTGACCCCTGCTTATTCTGTCCCTGGCTGGAAGGTGTCCAGTCCTCACAGCACAAGGTAGGAATTTTTACCACTTTCTTCCTCCCTGCTCCTCTTTTCAGACTTTAATCAAGTCACAATGGGACTTGCTCCCCACCATTTTCCCTGCACTTATTTTTAAAAAAAATAATTTCTTTTCCCTTTTTGTTTCTACCCTCCCATTCTTTCCTCGTCTTCCCTTCCCCCCCTACCCCCCCAACCCACCCCTCTGGATCATTTGGACCCCACCACTTCAGCTGTTCAATCATTAAAGCCCCAGAGACGGGATTGCTGCACGTCCGCCCTTTTCTTCCCCTCCCCAAGCCACCTCTTCACAGTTTCTCCCTGTCTGGATCCAGACTTCAGGTTAGCCTTTCTCTTATCTGGTTTCTTTTGAGAGCCCCTCTGTTTTATTTATTCATACATGCAATAGACTGTTACCGCGTTTAGGTACAGTGTCTCTCTGTGAGTTTCTAACACTCCCTTTGCTCTTGTTTTTATCTATCACCTATAGGGAGATACAATCCTCTTTCGGCCCAGATGAAGGCACCCACACTGGAAGCCGAAACGTCCAAGGGTCCAGATATACTTTAGACCCGACCTACATCTTTGGGAATTTTTTTTATTTCCTGACGTAGACCGACTGAGGATTGGTCACTTATAGTTCTGACCGACTGAGGATTGGTCACTTATAGTTCTGCACAAAAGTGTATAATTACAGAGGTTCCACTAATAATATTGTGAGGCAAAGTGTTGTCCCTCTAGATGTAAATGCACAAATACTTTACTAACACCCACTTCCCTATTCTGTCTAAACTTGAATTTACAGAGTTTCTGAAAAAATGATTTGATGAATAACTTATCAAATTGTATGTGCACCAAAACAAGTGTTACTATGCTGCTGTTGGTAAAAGAACTGTACCATTGCTCTCTCTTTCTTTTTTCCAGTCTGAGACCGATGCTCTAAAACTTTTGGTTTTTTTTTTTAAAACATTGTATTTCTGTTTTCCAAGTTCTTTTGATATACTGAGTGCACTAAAAATAAAACAGCACTGAATACAACTGGTTGTTTCCTACAGAACTTGCCTATACAATACAAAGTATGCTTTCTTGTATTCAACCCCTAAGGGATGTTTGATTTCATCACAAGGATGAATTATAGGTTGATTTTTGTATAAACCACCCTTTTTACTTTTCAAATGTTGACCGTATATAAATTAGAGTATGGTGCAATTTAGTCAGGCGGTTACCCCCTTTTGTGACATACTGCTTACTTCAGCCTTTGGTTCCGCCAGTTAGGGCTGCCCCTCCAGTGGACTTGTCAGGATTACTTGTGGCATTTCTCTGAAAGACGAGCATTTGCAAACACAACTGGTCTAAGCCATTTAAGTAAATGTGGATTTGCATAGCAATTTACTTTAGTTGTTTTGCTGAATGTAAATGGACCAGAGAGTTGTGCTCTATGTGATGGTGCTGCAGTTTTTTGTTGAGAAGTGACACTTGTCTCTTTGTCTTCTAATGGAGGTGCAGTTGTTTTTGGACTAGAGAGTTTTGTGGTTGTATTATTTGATTGAGCAGCAGTTGTTCTTTGTTTCTTTAACAGTATTGTCGGGAGATTTGCTATATGTTCTGTTTGTATTTGTTTTCTTTTCAAAGGTTTTCTTTTTCGAGGTACAGGATACATATCTAGATGGGGATGCACAGGGCATGTAGCCTGGTGTATTCTACGATGCAAAGAATGTCAGCATTGACTTTGTTTGCATCAAAGTTAACTAGAAATAGACAATTGAGTGTACACAGACGTGAAAGTGCTACGTAACTCTTTTAAGACTGTGCTGCCAATGTCAATCAATGTGTGATCTAGGGTTAGAACTTGTCTAACAGAAAACATCAAGCTATTCCCTGTGAATAGTGACATCATATGCAAGAGATAGACAGAATTGTTCTCTGCATATGTACATGTCTTTAAAAAGAAGTAAATGTGCTATTGTGCACCCTATTTATTTATTTTCTACAAGTTTGTCAAAGTAGATGTTGACAAACTGAATCTTGTTGTCATGTGGATATGTTTGGAAGCTAACAACTGTGCCAATTGCTCCATTGACTACACCTTGTTCTAATTCAAAAATTATTCTGCAAATTAGACACAGAGTTTATACTTTTCAGCTGTGTTGGAGATACATTTTTCTAAGCTATTTTGTTGTGCTGTTGCTTTTTGACATATCGGAAGTGTCATGCCATGCACTTCTTGTTTGTCTGTGGATCTGATATGCAGTATGGGTTGTATTTCTTTTTATCATTGAATTGACTACAGCGTGCAAGGGTTGACATTATGGACATGCATTTTATATTTTGTTGAGTTAAATGTCCCATGACATCAGGAACAGATGTGCTTCGCCAACATACCTCATGGATTAGTCTGCTATTTAAGATGGATTATCTATTGTAAGGAGACCAATTCTAATGCTTTTTAAATTGTTAGTATATGTGACATCTGAAGACTGACGCGTGTTTTGAGTTAGTTCTTTGTAGCCAAAATGTAGTCAATGATTTAAATGTCCAATGCTGCCGAGTGTGTTACATCATTGTTTGTATCCTAATGTTTTGAAAATAGGTTGACCTTTTACTCGTGTTAACTCTAGGTGTTTTCCTCCAAACAGTTCTTTTTAGTCGGTGTTTAGAAGGTCTTGCATTCTGAGATGAATTAAAGCCAACATGAGGTTTAAAACATGCTTACTTCATCTATCAAGAGCAATTTCATTTGTTTCAGAATTCTGCATATTTTAGTAGAAGCGTCTGCTAATAATTTGTAGTATTGTAATTTGTTTTGAGGTTACACCTCCTGTGTTGAAGGCAGCTCAACATGTGGTGACTGTTACAACAGCTGAAAGTTTGTTGTTTGTTAAATCTTGTAGAAATGTGCTAATTATTTTATTTACGAATGTTTTCCCAGAACCAGCTTCACCACTTACATACAAGAGCAGAGGTTTTTAATTTGTAGATAAATGGTGAGTTGTTCATCATTTAGCGTGATTTGCAACACTGACAAGTTTTCTTCAGATTGTTCAGATTGATACATGGTATTTTCTATCTCAGTCATGTCTATTTCTGCTACATTTAGAAAAAAATGGTTCTCTAAGTGGTTCTTGGCTTCCAGTAAGGGAAGGTTGACTGCCCTCAACAGTGCATTTACCTAGTAGAGCTTCAATTTCTTCTGCTTGATGGCATTCATTGTCCAACATTTGTTTGTATTGTTTGAAATTGACATTTGTTATACTACTTACATTTCCATTGGATGTAGCTTCATATGAATCATGGTCACCTAATAATTCTTCTTCTTTTCACCAAGGTTTAATAAGTTGTAGTAGGGTGATGTAATAAAGTTCTCTATGTTGCAGAGCTTTGAAATGATAACTTTTCATGATTAATTAGGACGGGTTTGGTATGTTTTATTAGGTTTCCCTCACAAGTTGAGACTGAATATTTGTCTCATCTGGTGTGACATTGATTTTGCAGGAGTAGTTTTCGGCTATGTCGTACAGGCACATGTTTTCCACCGCCATACTTCCATTTGGTTAGTGTGTCAATTAAATGTTTTTAAAAAAATGCCCTGGCTGTTGGCATCATTTGTGGTTGTTGTTTCTATCTCTTGGTAGGATTTTAGTACTCTTTTCCAGGATGAAGCTGGGCCAAGGTTTAGCCAGACAATGGGTCTCATCACGACTTTGGCGGTAACCCTTAAATCTGGCGGTAGCGCTGTTACTGCCGGATTTAAAGGTCCACCAAATCAGGGCTTTGGCGGATTTCTCCCAGCTCTGAGCTGCGGGAAATCTGCTGAAAATTCACTCTCATACCGCCGGCGGGAAATCCGCCGGTGGTATGAGCGTAACATTTCCCCATTGATCCCAATGGGGAATGGGGCATTCCCGAATGGGCTCAATGTGGAATTGGGATTTCCAAATCCGCAAAAACCCGTGATCCGGCGCTAATAGCGCCAGTGGGTTTGGCAGTAGGGCAGATAGCGCCAGCGCTATTAGCGCCGGCGTTACCGCCCAACTCATGATGAGGCCCAATGTGTTCAGATTTGCCATATATGGCTGTTCCTGTTAAATGGTCTGCAGCTTCATAGCACTCACATTCCCTATGGGAGAGCATTTATACTGAAGCTGTACAATTTTTGTGACAGTGTTTTGTCAGATGAAATGTCATCACAGAGGTCTTTTAGCTCTGTTTTCTCAGCTTTGGTGAATTAGGCTGTGACATATCTTGCAACTGCAGTGGAATTGTCTGCAATGTATTGTGTCTCTATATTTGTATTCCACGGGGCAATGATTGCATTGTAATCATTGATGTACTTGGATTCTTCGTCCCTTTTAATGTAGTATGTATTTTTAGGGGATTTGCCTTTTACACTGTGTCCAATAGAAAACTTCAAGCTATTCACTTGTCCTTTGGTGCAAACTGGTCGAAGGAAGCCAAAGTGACATTAGGTGTAGTATTTACCTTTGTTTTTATTTGTCAGGTATTTGCCACACTTATGTTTTTGGAAGCATAAGATTTGTGAAGGGATGTTGCAGGTAATGTATTTTTGAATAAACTGTAAAACAGTGACATCACTGTCATGGCCAGATTTGGGAGCATCTTTTACCCATAAAAGCATGTGGATCTGTGGTGCTCCTCTGGATTGTTATTCTTTTCACCAAAAGAAGTATTCCACTTATCCAAGTGGAGGGGTAGTTGTATTGCAGAAGAAGTGCAGCATGGCAATGAAGTAATGGTGAAAGTAACTTGATACATTGACAGGGTCAAGAGAACAGAGTTCTATTAGTGTTTTTATTTCTATTGCCTCTTTATTTTGGTATGCAGTGTGTAAGAAGTGCAAGTTGTCCCATGAGTATTGTGTACAATTTACAGTAGTAAACCATTTGGGTCAGCCTAGTTTCCTTAGCATACAACGTACATCAGTGTACCGTCAAAACCAGTACATGTTTGTACAGTTGTGGAGGAGACATGTTTAAAAAATGTGAACCTGTTTTTAATGTGTGTGCAACGCCATACATAGAGTTGCTACGCACTTTCGAACAAGAAGTGTAAATGTGTTTTACATTTTGTCTGAATCTGATGTCTTGTGAATACATTTGTAAAGAACAATATTCTGATGCAATAAATTGTGTGGATCTTTCATCATATCTTCCTCCCTTTCCTGTAGGAAAGAGTAGAGGAAAAGAATGTGCTTCTACACCTTTCTCCCATATGCTCATTGGAGATCCTTTAGTTTGACGCATTTGATATATTATATATATATCATAATAAAAGTGATGATGAAATCTGGCGACATCTGTTCTCAACAGTGAGATTAGTACTTATGAAAGCCATAAAACAGTTTTGAAATTGTATATTACCATCAGAAATCAAATTTGAAACAAAGAATAACTAAGTCAAATAATTTTTATTTTATTTTATGGTTTTTTTCTTCTTTTTAAAAGGTACTAATTTGTTTAAAATTGTAAATGAATTAAGTGTCTGTATTCTGTTTTTGAATTTGAAAAGTTGTTTAATTTCAACTAAATAAAAAAATATATATATATATTTCTAATGCATCTTCTATGGTATATTTGGAGTGTCGTGGGTGAATTGTATGCTGGTCTAAAATGTTTACTGAAGTAACAATAGCTACATGTTCAAATTGGCTAGTTGGTGGCGAATCTTGAATTATTTCGGTGGTTTCGCTTAGGTTTTCCACTATGTGTGTATCTTTGTAATATTCATTATTTTCTTTGAGATATTCTAGGGCTCACCTTAGTTTGTTTAAGTCGACTAGTTGTTGCCAAATATTTTTGTCTTATTTTTTGTCTTTTTTTTGGAACACCATTAACTAGTACAATCAAAGATTGATCTATTGGACGTTGTACTCCTAGAGTTTTTTCATTAAGATCTAATGGCAAATACTACTTTGCCATGAATGCCTTTTAGTATCTCAGATGGAGGCAATGTGGCTGTTTCGGTTTTAAGGTGTATTATAGCTTGAAATGGGTGTACTGCTTGGATTATAATGCTAAGAAGACCAAAACCGTATGTTGCCACATGGTAGCCCTTATATGCACTCCTCAGGGGACCACTAGTCCCAGGTAAAGTCAGATAGTCTATAGTCCAGGCACCCTCACCACATGGTACACACCAGAGTATAGATTTAAACGTAACGTAAATAAGATACGATAAGATGAAGTTTACATTTTTTAGATCAACTTAGAATGAGTGTACCATCATGTAAACCATACAAATTAGAAACAAAGTAGATCTGTCAGTAAACATCACCTCATACTCAATACAGGTTGATAGAGAGTCAAGCCTTTATCTCATTGATCATTAAAAAGGCAGTGTAATTCAATGCAATACATTCATAAAGTACAATTTAACAAAAGTTTCACAAAGGTTTCAGTGAAAAAGTTCAGCAAAAAAACATATATTACAGAAACGTGTCGACTGGTGTTAACAACATTCACACAGAGTCAATCAAAAAACACCCTGTTGATTTGTATAAAAAATCCCAAATATCTCAGTGAGATTTATTGTATTGCCAACGTGTTTCGGATTCTTAATAATCCATCCTCAGGGCTGGGGTAGCTATTTGTTCTAACTACTCAAAGTATTCATAGTGCATGTATCTAAAACATTACAATAGAGATTGTTACTAGGAGGTCAATGCAGAGATTAAATCAATCGCCTGTGTCAAGGGTCTAAATTACTAACCTTCAAACTCATAAATTGAACTTGTAGGTAGGGTCAAACCTGTTGAATGAGAATAAATCTCATAAGTACCCATAATCTTATTTGCCTTAGTTATGGTCACATCCTGCTCAGTCAATTATCAGTAAAGAATTATTGAGCGATACTCTCCATGCTGGAGTGAAGATTCCCACTACAGCAGGGTGGAGAAACATTACCAGCGGTATACATATGGATGGGATTCCCTAAAAGTAATAAAAGAAAAAACTTATCAACAAACATACCTTAATTAGGTATAGATAAATAAACAGGACATATATTGCTGCTTAGGGTATCTAGCAGCAGGTCCCCAACAAACGGGTTCTATACTCCTGTAGTATTAAGTATCCTCGTGTTGGTATAGCGGGAACACCTAATCCCATATTTGAAGAAACTGCTCTGTTCAAAGAGCCAGTTAGATATTATCAGTGTATACAGCAACTGGCTAGGCGTTGCTGTACGCATAAATCAAAATACCCTGCATGGGTGAAAATAACAATGTCATCTAGCAGATACAACATTGATGGGGGGTTATAGATTAGAGGTTCTCTGTGTGTAGAGTCAAGACCAACTGGTTGCTGCTCACCACAACTGAATGCTCAAAAGGAGACAGCCGCCCGGCACGAAGGCGCGCAGCTGTGCCCTTATGTTATATCAGTAACTATGGCGACCTCGCATCAGCGCGCTGGTGCCTGGGCATAATATGCAAAAATGTTTACAATGTCCTCTTGTCAGGGTGACACTGTTGGAGATTTGCTAAATATTAACATTCACAGTAACCAGGTCAAAGCTTACCGCTTGTGACAAGCAGAGTAGGAGAGAGCCGCCCAACCCAAATGCATGTGGCTATGCCCATGTTGTTATAACAGTGTCCATAGAAACTCTGCGCGTGTGCACAAGAGCCCGTTCGTGGACCTACCATCTTGGTGTGGGAATCTGACCATGGTAACCTGACCGAGGTCCAAGTGCCAATAACTGTGGGTGAATCTAGTACTAAGGTTCTGACACATGTAAGCATCCAGGATCAGATTAAACACTACATGTAATACCACAGATATAAAGAGAATGTAGCTATATCCTATGTAGCTATGGGTTATAATGCTCTCATACAAGTTTAAGTTGTTGGCAAACACTTGGATGTGGGAATAGTTATTAGTCATACAACTTGAAGGAATTTGGTAACTTTCAAGCTTTGTATTGCAGTATGTGCAAACTATTGAGGGGTCTGTTTCTTAAAATGTATTTTCTCTTTTTAGATATAAAGCTAATTGGAACTATTGGGATTCCTCATTGCCCTCTATTTTGTAGGCCATTTCTACTATTTGCCTGCTCTTTTTATAAAAATGTTCTGTGACAACAGACACATACTTGGTCTGTTATTTCAGCAGATGTGTTTTGAAACTTAACTATTTATTCTGTGTATGTGTTTGTTAGGAGGTTGGTGTTTGTTAGGTTTTCGCTAAAGTTTTCTGAAGTTAATGAATTTTGTAAGCCAACTTCAGTTCCAAAATATTTACTCTATTCTCGAAGTAGTTCTTTGGCTGTTCTATGCAGGAGAATGTTATTTAAATTTCGGAGTTCTGGAGCAGGGCCTTTTGCATAGTACAGTCTGTGCACAAGATTTCCATCATCGTTTTAATAGCTTTATTCGTAGTAGAACTTCATCACAAGATATTGTATAGCGGCATGGTGTATTGCTAACATTTTGAAGTTCCTGAAATGCAAGCTAATGAATGTCCTTGCAGTGAAGTCCAGTGTGGCTGTGCACTGGGAAGGAGTCTATGGTTTGTAAAGTATTCATTCTACTTTTGTCTTTTAGTTTCACATAGTGATTGAGGAAATGTTGTAACTATTTGAAGGATTGTTGGCACACGTTACATATTGAGCTGCATGTCCATTTGTACACTGGATGTTATTGGGGAAGTTTTTTCTATAAGGGTTTTTTTTTCTTTTGCCATAATGGTGTCTCCTACGATTTTGGTAAGATTGTATCATATAACTATTCTTGCAACAGCGCCCTGGTGCCTCAGGGTTTGGGTGATTTTACAAATGTAAAACATAAATAAATAAATAAATAAATAAATAAATAAATAAATACCCTTGCCATTACTGTCTATGACAATTGGGTTTTGTTGTTCATGTAAATATGGTTCTGTGATGCTTGTGTGAATCTATTCACCTTCACAGACGTTTTAAAAGGTATCTATATTGACATTGTGCATGTTTAGAAGTAATTTTTGAAATGTATTGATTAATTTAGTTAGTGGTTTCATTCTGTTTAAAGCAATACATACAACTTTTTTGCTAGTAGAAATGTGCTGTCAATTAGAGATTTGATGATTAGTCTTCTGCAATAGTTTTTAAGGGTAGATTGTGCATTTCTAGCTGTGTCTATAAGATTGTAAAGAATTCTACCATGAAATATTTTTTGTAAAATACATTTTTGGGAATGCTGTAATGTGGCTACATGAAGATTGGTAGATATAGTCTTAGGTTCATTAGTAGGCCTGCTTTTGTTTGTACATCTTATTTTACTTTTAGTTTTTGCAAGAGGGGCCTTACTTTTTTTAGTTGTGGCTGTGATCACTGACAGATTGGAATGGGTGATGTTGTCAAGTATGAATATACTGACAATATATTATACTTAACATGTTCCACACATCTTTTCTTTTAGAAACAAGTTACACACAGTACTGCGATAAATGCACATATGCTTTTTTTTAGCTTTCAGGAAAATGTTCCTAAAAAGAAACATTTTGAAATACACAGCATTGTAAGTAACTGCCACTTAATGTGAGCAGGTGCTCAATGATGCAATAGATGGCATTTGATAGAGTGGTTAAAAAAGAAAATATGCTTATAGAGTAGCTTATTACAGGGTAAGTAGCAGCATCCCTGTATATATATATATATATTACATGGACGCAGTAAATATGTTACGGTTAAGTTGATGTTTCCATAGGAAGAGCATTTTTTGGGTGGCTTATAAATTCGCTCCCTCCGGTCGAATCCTCACCAAACTTTGCAAAAAAAGTATATGGTCCACTCCGAATTTGGTTCGCAAAGTTTGGAGAGGTTTGGTCCAGGGGGGGCAAAGTTACAGGAGGGGTCCCAAAACTTTTGTTTTTTCCCCATAGACATAATGGGAAAAAACTTTGTGCACGCCTACAGCCCAAACCGCTGGATGGATTTTCACCAACCGTGCTTTTGCAAATTTGGTGTAAATCCATCCAGTAGTTTTTTTTAAAATGACCAAAATGTAAGGCAAAAAAATTAGTGATATCTCCGTTCGCTCCTTGGATGGACTTCCCGGTTCGCTCCGTGGACAGTGCTCTGATTGGCCAAGCAGCTTGCGTGATGTTCGTGGACATGCGACGTGTTCGCTGATTGGACGGCGTGGTGCGTGAAGCACGTCAGATTTTCTGTGGCGTCCGCCATCTTGCATTCGCGGACGACCGCGGACAGCGCGGTGAAACTTGGATTAAAAATTGTACTTAGTGGAGTGTGTTGGTGTGTAAGAGTGTTTGGGGAGGGTGGGGGAGTATGAGATAGGTTCAATGTTCTGTTTTTTTTATGTGCTAGACACTTTTGTTGTGTTCGATTTCTCTGCGGACAACACGGCTGTTCTGAAATGTTCGTAAATAAACAGAATGGATTCGGTGTCAAGTTGAAAGTGTTCTAAGAAGACTCGTGGGGTCCTGGAATGTTCACAGGGGGTGTCCTGAAGACGTCGTCTGTATTGTTCATTGTAAAGCTGAAAGTGTTCTAAGAACACTCGCGGTGTCCTGAAATGTTCGTACATAAAGAAAATGGGGTTGTTCTGAGGACGTTGTCCGTATTGTTCGCTGGCAAGTTGAATGTGTTCTAAGAACACTCGCGGTGTCCTGAAATGTTCGAAAATAAACAAAATGGGGGTGTTTTGAGGACGTTCTCCGTATTGTGTGCCTGCTTAGCTGTATCCAATGAGGGAATGGCACAGAGAATGAAGTGGAAATGGTAGAAGGGCGGTCTAAGAGTTATGCGGTCAGAGGACAGGGCGTGCTACATCCGGGGTTTTCCAACAAATCCAGCATGGAAAGAAGACTGTAGGGATCAGCCAATCAGATGTTGAGGTTGTGGATTTGTGTTCAAAGATACTTTGTGTAGTGAAGACGGCAGAAGTGGAGAAAGTCAGGGTGTTGGTGCTCAGAGATATGTTTGCGCATGGTTTACAACAGTATGCTCAATGTAGGCATGTTGCAAAGAATTTTGATGTTAAAGGAGTGGAAGTGGTGTGGTGCACTGTGCCTGATTGCAATGTACAGGGAATTGTACAAGTTTGTGAAGATATGGGCAGGATCAACAGTCCCCATGTGGTAGTTTTGCACTATGGTGCTTTCCATTTGGGCTATGTCAGTGCCCCTACTTTGTTGGCAGATTTGGAACACTTGGTTCAAGCAGTAATGAACATCCTTCCAAAATAATACAAAATGACAGGTGTCTGTCAAGCATCTGCAAAAAAAAAAAACCGGCTCTTTTCAGAGCCAACCTCAAAGGGGAAATTGGGCACACTATTTAAATTTACATTCACCACGCTCAGATTTTCGATATGTCCACGGACATGGCGGTAGTCCGCGGACATCGAAATCACTAGCTAGGGGTTCAGTATGTTCTATGTTACATGTATATAAAGTCAGGGATATCATGGTTAAGTTGTGCTACTAAAAACATATGAAATTCAGTAAAAAAACTTTTTTAAAGGGACGTTATGGTTAAGTTGCGCTACTAAAAACCTATGAAATTCAGTGAAAAAACTTTGTTAAAAGGGACGTTATGGTTAAGTTGTGCTACTGAAAACCTATCAAATTCAGTAAAAAAACTTTGTTAAAGGGACGTTATGGTTCAAAGTAAAACCGAAAAAACCCTGAAATTCGGCAGTTATGGTAAGATAAGCAACCATAACTCGCGCCACCGTGCACTGCTAAGACTAACACCCAGGACATCAAAGATGACATCACAAATGTCATTGATGACATCACTGATGACATCACATGTGCATTTACTTTTCATGAAAACTCTGTAGGAGGGATTCTTATAATGTTGACCAAAAAGTGTGAAGGATCATTTGAATAAATATCATGAGCTAATTAGTGCATTAAGCAATGCATTGATATAAATAGCATTCTATTATGAAGTTGTATCCAGTATACTAAGCAACTCATGCAGAAACTTAGGCAGTGTGTGCAGTATACATGATGAAGGTGCAATATTCATAATCTAACATGTAATAAGTAGCTAATAAAACCCACTTAATACATAATTACACTTAATACAGACACAACACAAAGAGACAACAACACATACAAATATGAGTATATACAGGGACAGAGAAGTAAGCAAAAAAGCAGAAGTAGTAGCAGAAAGAGTTCATAACCTAACTGATTATCTTTATGCAGAGAAATGATTGCTCTGTTTCAAAGGTCCTTTTTACTGTATGTATGTGTATCAAATGATGTCAGTGAACCCTAAGCAAAGGAGTGTGAGTACAATGTATACAAATATGAGCATATACAGGGAAGGTATAGTAATAAAAATAAAACTATGAGAAAGTGCTGATAACTCTAATGATTATCTTCATGCACAGAAAGGATTGCTCTCTTTCAAGCCTGTGTCTTCCGCTATATATATGTTTCATATGATATGACTTGACCCTAAGTCTACAAATATAGTACCTTTTCAATTTTTACTTCCTGACTGTTACTGAAGAAAACTATGTGGCTTAGATATGTCAGTAAAGGAAAAAAAGGGAGAGCCAGTCATGTGATGTCATCAGTGATGTCATCAATGACATTTGTGATGTCATCTTTAATGTCCTGGGTGTTAGTGTTAGCAGTGCACGGTGGCACGAGTTATGGTTGCTTATCTTACCATAACTGCCGAATTTCGGGGTTTTTTGGTTTTACTTTGAACCATAACGTCCCTTTAACAAAGATCTTTTACTGAATTTGATAGGTTTTTAGTAGCACAACTTAACCATAACGTCCCTTTTAACAAAGTTTTTTCACTGAATATATATATATTGATAAAGGTGTTGAGAAAATACTTTTAATAAATAAGCATACCTGTACTTTGTCTTGTTAGGTGCAGATATTGTTCAACTGCACATAGAAATCCTGGAGAGTTTCACAGTAGTTGTTGATGCAAGTGGTTGTGAGTAGTAGGATTTATGTAATTTGAGAGATCAAGAGTACACCTGAAGTGTTGAATTTAGGTGGCAGGATTACATCTAGAGTTTTGGGATGTGATTGGTAGATGGATGTGTGATCGTTTGAAAACAGCCAATAAGGGAGTGTTAAAAAAATAAGTTAAAAGGGTAGAAAGCCTGCCCTGTACCACGGCCATCCGGGTCTTTTAAGGATACGTGGCATGGAAAAAGAACTGTTGAGACCGAGGACAGTCGCGGACGTCTGCGGACATCGGGACATCAGCCAATCAGGTTTCCTGTTTGTGCTGTACAGGAATATGGGGTTGGAAGAATTATCTTTGTTGTGTTCAGTGAAGATGGCTTTGGCTATGGCTTTGAGGAAGCAGAGTGTCTGGATTGTGGGTGATTCTTGGATTCATCGGTTGGTGTATTGTGAGGAGTGTGGATTAACTGTGAATCCTGGATTTCAAGAATTTGACATTTCCTGGATGGATTTTGAGGAATGAAGTGGACGGACTTGCTCTCGTTTTATGAAAGTATGGTTACTTTAAAGCATCCAGACACCATTGTAATTCACTGTGGAGGCAACAGTTTGTGCTATGTCACTGGAATTTTGTTACAGTGTAGAATGTAACATTAATTTGCAAAGTTAACGGAACTTTTTCCATGTTCAAAGATTGTGTTTTTACGGGTAGCTCAAAGACAAATGTGGAAAGGTTCTAATTTATTTTGTCCACAAATCGAGAAAGCAAGGTGCAATGTGAACAAAGCTGTCTGTATGTGCGTTTGTGCAGGATTTTGGAATTTTATATTTTCATAATGAAAATGTCAAGTTTGATGTTGTGAATATTTTTTGAGGAGATTGAGTCCCTTTAACTGATGTCAGAAATCAGATTTTTCTTTGGAATATCCAAAATGCACTGAAACAATTTTGTGAAATAATGTAATATGTTGTTAAATTTATTTTAGTAGTTGTGGTAAATAAACAAAACTAAAATAAAAAAATTAGAATCCGTTTTTGTGAAAGTTAGAAAAAAATAATTCAGTTGAATAGAACATTTGTTAGTTCAGTATATAAAACTTCCACATTTCTTTTTTAAAAAAGGCTCTTTTCAGATCCCCCATTTTTGAACAAAAAACAAGTTAATTGAATTTAATTTCCCCACCTCATGCCTGGAATTATCCATATGTCTGCAGACTACTGCACTGTCCACAGACTATGCAGACTGCAAAATATCCTGTGATTTGTATTCTTAGTTCAATTTTTTAACTTTGAAAAGTAGTTGCTAAAGAAACCTTTTTTGTATTTTTAATTTTGTATATTTGTTTCCTTTTTTTGTTTTTTACAGGAGAGGCAAGGTAAGGTGGGGGAGGGAAATGAGGGAAGGGAGAAAAGGGGCACCAACCACAGATACGGAAGGGGAGATAGACAGGAGGTGATGTTGAGCAGGCCTTATATTTAAGGTAGGTGGCAGTGTTTCTTGTGCTCCTTGCCCATGGCCTCAAAAGCACTTCGAAACAGCTCTCCCTGCAGATTGGTGTGTCACAGTACAATCATACTACCAGAACCCTCAATTGTTAAGGGTCAACAGCGTTCTGTATGGCCTGTGTGGTAGGTGAGTGGATCCTGTGCCCCACATGAGCAGCCTGTGTGGTGGCTGGAGTGGTTGAGGAAGATGGGATAGAGGTTGTCAACCTGCTTCTCCCTGAGAAAGGAACAGCCTTTCTCAGAGCACCCAGTTGGATCTTGTGTGGCGGCACATGAAGGTGGTCCCGTAGGAGTACAGCTCAGGTTTTCCACGACTGAGTATGATGTGACATCCCGAATGGGTGTAAAAAACTACCACACCCATGACTCACTCCGGGTGCTGGAGGTAGCACTTCCTCTTGCTCATGTTGCTCCTCCTCATCATCCTCTTATGCATCTCTGTGCTTGTTCCCCTGTCCAAACCCTGAAGGTGGTTGGTGTGGTGATGGTAGTGGTGGCTGCGGAGGAGCACTGGCCATGAGTGAAGCCATATTTTCAGTTTTCAATATGCCGCAAAGCAGGCGCTCTGTCCTGGTACTCTCCCCTGGTCTGCCAGATTGAGAATAACTAAAAGTAATGGGTGGAGCCCTTCAGAGGAACTGTCCGTGGACCACACGACTGTATGCAGACTACAGAGTCAAAAATAGGCCTTGGAAAGTTGTAAAAATGTGAACAATCAACTAAGAATTTATCTAGGAGCCCTGGAATGGTACACTTCGAACTTGAAACATTCTAGATTGAAGAAAAATGCAGTTTTAAACTGTCCATGAGGACGGACAGCATTCGTAGACACACCATCAAGTCACACGGTTGCGGTCACATGATGACATCCGGAGACATCCGTGATTGTGGCTGGCGGGTGTCCGCGGACACCCATTTACAGGGAGACACAGGGTGCATGGATGTCCGCAAATGGGTGCTCTGTCCACGGATTCATTACAAGTGCATCATGCATGAACAGACATGTGACGGGACACAGTGAGATGTCTGCAGACACCCTATTGTGTGAACAGACATCCCCGAACAGCCTAGTAGTCAGTGGAAAATGTATTCGAGTTTAAAAAAAAGAAATTATGACAGAATACTATCCATCATGTTCATAGTATAAACATTTTTTTTATTTATGAAAGGCATGGGGTATTGAAATGGGAAACATAAATTGGAGAATTTGGAATTTCTATACGATGATCATCAGGGAGGGAGGGAGAGAAGTTTCATCAGAGTGTCTTTCATTTATATTTTGGGAATTCGAAGGGGGTGATTGCTGGGGTAAGGAGAACAGGTATAATAAGGACAATGATAATCAACATTTCTAATAACATGATGTTTAACACAATTTAAAAGTTCCTTAAAGTCATTACTGAGTTCATCCAATTTTACAGACAAGATCATGATTTCATTATGTACAGATGGGGATAAGGATTGTCTTTGTGATTCTTGGGATTTTCATAATTAAATTGGGGTGTTGTTTCTTCATGTAAAGTAAGTAATATAAGAAAAGAAGAAATTATTATTTCAATGAGCTCTGTATACATTACATTATGTGTTTATATTGAAAGATGTATTGTTTACCATTAGAGATGTCATCATCATTCATTTCTTCGTCTGGAAAGTTTTCTTCCATCCACTGAAGTGTGTTTGCAATTTCTGTTAAAACAAAGAAAATATTGATATTTGCTTGTCAGAAATGTTTATATACTGAATGGTAATAATAGTGAAATAAATACATTGTACTTACTATTTGGTAAGAGGTTGTTTTAGAATGAGTAGCTGATGTACCTGAGTCTGTATGAAGAGTTGTACTGAAGTGATCATATGAGGTGTACAGTTATGGCTTGTGCTTGGTGCATTCCATGATGTTGTTTGCTAAATGAAAAAATAATTTCAACATTTTGAAATGATGAATTGTACAAAAAGGTATATTTGGGTGTAGAAAATATAAGTACTAGTGTTTATGTATATATTTCTGTTGGTTGAAGGGTACCTGCTGTTTGCAGACTTTCATACTGTCAACAGACTCATTGGGGTTAAGTATGATATGATGAACTTGTAGCAAATCAAGGGGGGGTCTGGTAAAAACCTATGGAATTCAGTGAAAAAACTTTGTTACAGGGACGTTATGGTTAATCTCCAATAATAAACACCTATAAAATTCAGTGAAACAACTTTGTAAAATGGACGTTATGGTAAAGTTGCACTAATAAAAACCAATTACATTCAGTGAAAAAACGTTGTTAAAGGGACGTTATGGTTACAAGTAAAACTGAAAAACCCTTGAAATTCTACAGTTATGGTAAGGTAAGCAACCATATCTCATGCCACTACCGTGCACTGCTAAGCCTAACACCCAGGACATCAAAGATGACATCACAAATGGAAGCAGAGAGAGCAGAAGACTTCATCAAAGCTTTATGCTGTCCGTCAGGGTTATGTGACTTCAAAATGGATAATAATGATAGGATCCCGGACCAACTTTTGATTAAATGCGTAAGGAGGTTTGATTGCAGGACACTCCATCACTGTATAAAGTAATTGGTCTTGCTAAAAGAGTGGAACACTCAATTAAATGCATGGTAGCCATCGCCATGGCCAAACTAATAGCTGAAAAAGGGTGTGGGGAAGTCAACAAAGCAAAAGCCCCTGAGGCGAGGGCTACCTTTAAGAATGAGGACATGATAAAGGGTACTGTGAGTACCCTCATGGAGATCAAGGTGAGTTAATCTTTCTGAAGGGTATCAGGAGGGATGAGGATGTGCAATGCAAATGCTATCGATGCAGCAGCCCACAATCTTTGCCAATTTGAGAAGTTGCCTGGATTTTGACACTATTTCTGCTGACTGTGGGTGCAAAAGGCACTTTGCGAGGTGCAGCAATAACTTTGTGGGAGGTCTTAGGAGTAAGCCTGAGGTTGGGGAGTCTATCTTTGGTTGGTATCCCAAGGTGAAAGACTTCACCAGTACGTTGCACTTTCCCAGAATGAAGTCCCTGTTAGACTCTGATGGAAACATCCTTAGCCTGACTTTTGCATTAATGACATCACTGTACTTTCTTCTTTGTTGACTCTGAAGCAGACTTGACTACTGTGAATAAAAAGAGCTAGGGGGAGCATTTTGACCAGTGTGTACTTCAGGAACCAGTTACTTGTGTCAATGCCAATGGAGAAATGCCCATTGAAATAATGTGTTTATTCTTAGCGGTGTCACAGATGGCTCCAAAAATCCATGTCACAAATGAGATCTTTCAAGAGTTTTGTATTTCAGCAGTGGGTGTTCTGTAAACATTTGGAGCTGACAAGGGTATCAAGTGCCCAGTTATTCCTCAACCTCCATATGGGCTCATGACTAATGAAAGGTAATCCTTACTGTCTACTCTAATTCTGCATGGGGGTGGTCTTACAAGACAGGAAGAAGTATTCACTGGACTTCTGTTTGGAATGCAAGTTATTCCAAGGCACCGGCAAGCCCTACTTCCTACCCATCCTCAAGGAACAGTGGGAGTGACCTTCTGTGGACCAAGGGCTCTCTGCTGGCTGTTGTACTGGAATTAGGATCCTGCTCACAGGAGGTGAAGGACTCCATGTCCTGGAGTGGAAGTGGAGAACTCACCTTGTCCTAGAGAACCTTGTATGGACCTGTCAGCAACCCAGAAGTCCAGAAGGAGTTGACCCTGTTTCATTGTCTCAAGACTTCTGTAAGCTGGCTAGACAGTGCTCAATGCACTTTGAGCCACTACAAGTCCTGTAGTGCTGCTTTTTGCACTCTCCAAACAGTTGAACCACTTGCTGCACCTTGAGCCATCCAGATAACAGCTCAACCTCTTGACAGCAGCAATACAAGATTGACTCTGTATATACAACTGATTTACACACCAACTCAACCTGCTGGAAGCCATCGGTTTGCCCATCACAATGTTGACTCGATCTAGTGGAAGTATCTTCTCTTTGCTGACTCAATCACCATCCCAAACCATTGGAATGCATTGATTCAACCCAACAGGAGCCTGGATATCGAACTGAATTAACGCTAGCTCGCCATTGGGAGCGATCGCCCCTGAGTATTTTCACATCGTCTCGACTGCAACAAAAATGCCTAAAAGCCAAGCTCAATGTTGTCGAACAACCAATAACAAGAACTGGGGTATTTGAAGAGTGCATGTCTCTGGTCCTTTTTTTAAATACCATAGTGACTTTATAATTTCCAACAATATATACTTGAACAATTGTCAAAATAGTGTCCTTCCAATCGAAGTGCTGCATTCTCTATGTTTCTTTTATAGTGGGAGATTTTTAGTGTTTTTATTTAGTTTATTTGCATTGATTGTTTTATTAAAGCTCAAATTGTTCTAGATTCTTGATTGGACATACTTTTATCTTTAAACCATTGTACAAAAGCTGTTTGAGTTGCTACTGTATCAGCTCACACCACTCCTGAAAATTATAGCCTGCCCTCCACTGACGTTACCAAAAGATGTGAAGGAGGCATGATCTTTGGGAAGTGCCTGTTTCGTTAATGCTGATTCTTGTGCATGTTTGCAGTGCATCACTTTCAAAAAACAATGTTATCAATAATCATAAAGACACTGATGGAGTCTTCCAAGCACAACTTTCATTTTACAAATGTCATGGAAGGCTGCAATACTCAGAGATTTGGGTGTGGAGTTTAGATATTGTATTATTAATGTCACTGGTTCGACTGGGGAAATGACAGTGGGCGGATCAGACTAATTGGGTCCCCCGTCTACCCTTGTCCTTCCTCTGTGCTTCATCCTCCCTAGCGTAGGCTTGCAATGATTGCCTAAAGGCCGTAGTTGTCTGTATTCCCCCCCTCTGGTTCTGCTTAAGTATTCCCTACACTGATTGCTCCACAAGACAGATTTTAATGGTTTTAGGATGATGGTTTCACAATGTCATACTCCTTTTCCACTCTCTGATCTTTCTCTCCTCTCTCTCCTTCACTCCCTTTGCCCTTCCTCCTTCTCACAATCTCTCTCTATTTTACTCTCTCTCTCTCTCCTTGTTAATCTTCCTAGGTCCTCTATCCCACTCTTCGCTCTACCTAACCACTCTGCCTACACATCCTCCTATCCTTCTCTCTCTCTCCTGTCGCTGCACTATATTTTCTCTCTGCCTCTCTCTTGCAGTCTCCCTCTGTAGATTTCTTACACTCCTACCTTCTTCCCTTTCATTTTCTCGCTCCTCCCCTCCTACTACTGATTCTACCATCATAGCTACAGCTGCTCCCTCTCCCCACTATCCACCTTCCTCTCTCTCTCTTTCTCTCTCTCTGTCTCTATCCTGCTCCTTCTCTCTCTCCCTCTCTCTCTGCCTCTCTCTCTTTATCCCTCTCTCTATCTCTCTCTCTCACACACGCACACTCTCTGACACACACTGTCAATTACTACAGTCTTTCAAAGCTTGGCCCTACCACCTTTTTTTTTATCAGCATGTCTTCCTTCTCTCCGGTTTAGTGTTGCTTGGTTTTGTCATGTTGGCCATGCTCCCCCAACCGGGTGCAGTCTGCAGCTTTTCGTGCACTGAGTTGCTGCTCCATGGCATGAGACTCACAGTCAAGATCATTTTCCCAACACCATGCTTGTTGTGGTCTTGATTATTACTCAATAATATAGTCTTGAAAAGAAGAAAAAAAGAGTCTGCCTAGACAGGAGTCTGGAAGGCAAGGTGGGAAAACTAGTGTACCAATGATTTTGAAGCAAAATGCACACTCAGGAGAATCATAATTCCCCCCAAATCCCTCTCCCCACCTCTTGAGTAGGATCTGCTCGCATAGGACATGCAAGGCTGCCTTCTTCTGGAGGGATCCCCGCTCCCCATTGACAGGGTCAAAACCCTGAAACTGTCACACAATGGTCATGAGGAGAAGTGGACAGGCAACACAACCTTACTCCCTCTGCTGCCATGCCACAAAACTATACCAGCAAACAATGTTTTCAAAGTTTTCCATGGAGAAATCAGACACAACGGAAAACATTCTGTCAGTGCCCTGTTTTGTGCACTGGTTAAACCTAATATTCCAGGACTTCCAAAATACAAATACAGAGTTTGCCAGCATAATGACTATAAGGAAAAGAATCTTTAGCCATTTCAACCATTCTGTCAAAGCTTGGAAGGCACTGAGAAGATTTCAAATAAAAAGATTCCCTTCCCCATCTCTGCCTCATAAAGGTGGTATGCATCAAATATTTGGCAGGACTGGAATGTCTGCCAGTAGAACCTGTTCAGATCTTTCCACCTTGGATCTGCCAGATAGAAGATAACTGTAATAAGTTGAAGCCATATAGTCAGGCACAAGTTGGCGATAAATATAACAAGACCTCCAAACTAAAAGAAAAAAAGGCTCACTCACTAGGTACCTGGCTGTTACAAACACAAATACCAATAAACATTATGTTAAACCTGACACATTTTCCCACACAGACCTTTTCTTACCAGCACTATAATACCTTTGAGCAAGGCACACAAAACAATGAACATAACTGATCAATTATACATGATGTTGAACTTAGTCCGTCGGTCATACTGTGAGTGACTCAGCAGGAATGTGGATAGAAGCAATTCATAACTGTCCATGAGGATTTACTTGATGGCTCAAGGATGGGCTTAAGGGGCATGCTCTAGCATACCAGCAGTGTGAACGGTATACATATAACACAAAGTCACAACAGACTGGGTAGACAATGCAAGTTTGACTTGGTGCAAGAATAATTACTAGTGAGTGATTCCACTTATCTATATATAGATGTAAACGAACTATCACAAAAAAAAGCTGAATTTTGAAAAGAACATACCATATCAACACCTTGTGTATTGTGATTTTGTCATTCTGTAGGTATATATACACATTTACCGGTAATATACCTAATGAAGATTTAATTTTAAACAGGGATTCATTCAAGCATCAAGCCACCATCCGCTGAATGCACAGTGGAGGTGAGTCTTGAGAAAAACAACAGATCTCCTTCCCCCAGAAGCTCACTGTCTCCCGAGCCCTGGTTCTCTCAAGGCTGGACTACTGTAACAGCCTCTATCTTAATCTGCCTGCCTCCACTCTCCGCCCTCTGCAACTTATCCAGAACAGAACTGCGAGACTTGTCCTTGGCCTCAAGCCCAGGGACCGTATCTCTCCAGGACTGAAATCTCTTCACTGGCTCCCAGTGGCTGCGAGGATTAAGTTCAAAACCCTCTGCATTGTCCACAAGGCCTTCTGGGGCCTGGGACCTAAATACCTTCAACTCTCTCTTCCTAAATATCTTCCTTCACGAGCCCTTCGCTCATCCGTCTCCAACTCCCTCATGGTCAGCCGCTTCTCGAAGCAACGAGCTGGGGGTAGATCTCTCTCCGCAGCAGGGGCCTCCCTCTGGAACAGCCTTCCTGCCTCCCTGAAACTTGAGGAGAACCATCTCCGGTTCCGGAAGCACCTCAAAACCTTCCTCTTCGCTTCTGCCTTCTCTCTCCCTCTCCCCTGCTAAACCTGCTTAACTCCCCACTGAATTCAGCACTAAACCTGCATCTGGGCCACTCTCAGCAACCTCGGTCCAGGGCCCAGCCACTCTCCACTTGCACTGCCTCCCTGGCTCCCCCTGCACTGTGGGACTGTCACTGTATCCCTACAGCCCCCTTCCCAGCACTTGCTCTGCACTTACCTCGCACTTGCCACCAGCTGGCCCTTTTTATTTACTATTTATTATTTATTATTTTTTACACTACTTACCTTGTACTGCACTTTCCCCCCCACCTCCTCCCCCTGCACTTCCTCCTTTTCCCCTTACCTCCGCACTTGCGCGATCTGAATGACACCTGGCCTAGTAGGATCGTTTGTCTGTCTTCCCCTTGTTTCCCTCCCTCCCTGCCTCGTCGCGCCTTGAAATACTTGTTTATAGGCGCGTTACAAATACCATATCATATCATATCATATCATAGAGAATGTTGTTAGTTATTCACATTAATTGTCTTTAAAATATCAAGATGACAGGTCTGGAAGGAGAGATGGTGATTAGTGTATCTACATTATTACTCTTTCAGATTAGATTGAAAGGCTCACCCATCCTATCAAGAGGCATCATTCACTGGACAGTTGCACTCCGTCCTGATGAAGGTTGGCTAGTTTATGGGGGACAAAGAAGTGTCAGCCCACAGTGAACTACAACCGAAACACATGTAGACAACAACAACAAAAAAACCTGTAACAACACAGAGGGTGACATCTGAAAGACACGAGAGTGTTGGATTTGAAAATTCAAACTATTGTATGTTTGGGGACAATTATTACCCATTTTTGAATTTGTGTTAGTATGAAGATGGTATGTATGAGTTAGGAATGAATGATGAATGATGGGAGAAGTTGTGTAAAGGTTGAGCCTATTTTTAGTATGTTAAGCATTTACAAATACATATTCATTGTTTATGTTATGTGTAATAAATACCATATCTTATTGATATTTTGCTAAACTACAGCAGAATCCTGTTATCTTTACCCTATTGGTCCATATTTTGCTTTTGCTTTAAAAAATGTAGGCATCCTAATGATGCTAGATGAAATAGCAATTACCCCCCACCCCCACACACACATACTGTTCTTATGAATTGTGATATGCCTGGTGCTGCCGAGTGAGATGACGATGATTCAGAGGATGCCATCATCATCATTAGTGCTGCTTGGGTCTGCCTTAGTACCCTACACAGCAGCGACTGGGGTACGCCAAGCAAAGTCAGAGTTTTTATGTAGATACTGACTCAACTCAGATGTGTAAGTCTCTCTTTCCACAATAGTCATAGTATATGAAACACAAAGAACATCCACGGAAAGAATTACCCTAACTACACACATCACATTGCACAACAACAAAGAAGATCACCAACCTGAGGTTAAGAGTAAACTATCATTCAGAAAGAAGATTTCAGGGGTCGGGTTCATAACTTTGAGAAACTATAGATCATATGAATCTATATTTTTTATATCATTTATATTTTAATTTATATTTTAGTTTCCACTGCCATTTACTTAGATTAGAATTTCACTGTAGAAAATGAGACCTAATGAAGTTAGGCTTTCTTATGTTGCCCTGAATACTTTAATCATTATTAAACTTTGCAAATATGGTTATGCTTCTCAATTATTCACTGTATAGCTGTGAACTACTTCAAGCACGTGTCTAATGACTTTTAGCTGCAAAAAGAAATGTTATCTCCTAAATGAATGATGCAGGCATAATGTGTGTTTGCCGAAGTCGCAGGTGGAATATAACTCCACAACTTTGATGGATGCAAAATCGTGAAATTTGGGAAATCACAACTGTTGGGGGAAAAATAACTATGCACACCCGTAATTGATAAATATTTTGTTAATAACCACTGTACATTGTGGAAAAGTTGAATGTTTGAGTTGAGTGTGAGCGATACGAGGGCTTCCACCCTGTTAGACTCATGCCATTCACTTAATTTGTTACAGAATATCATGGGGTCTAAACATTCTAAAGGCCAAACAATTGACCTGCTTTTTGCTAATAAACATCTTATTATCAATATTCAGGTTCTGCTGAATGTATGGTCTTATTACTGTTTGGTCTTTCAGATTCTGCTCCCTAATTACTAATTAATCTTTAAAACCGTCATGAAAACCTCTGACCCTGAAGTCATTGGATGTCATTAGCTTGACTTCTCACTACTGTGGTTCTTTTGTGAAATTAATAAGGCAGTATGACATCCCAGATCAGCACCAGCTAAGACCAGTCAAGCAGATCAGTAGACGGGCAGTACGTACAGTCAAGAAAATGAAATATGTTTTAGATCTATAATAAAAGTTTCTCATCAGCCATTTGGGGATTCAAACAGACTTTCTGACAGAATGCCATTCGAGAGATGACAACCAACCATATAAGCTATTTCAGGCTACTCAAAAACAAGCTACTTCTACGGGGCTGGATTACACCTCGCCTACCTCTCTGCCACTATGTCAAGAGCTAGTGAAGGTCTTTATTTCAAAGTTGCAGGATGTGTCGGTGCCACTTCTAAACCTTGATACCGTACCAAATGCATACAGCATATTGATGTTATCCCTTTACAGTTTCCCCCCACTGAAAGGCGCTGCTGTGGTTCATGATCTGTAGAAATAGAAAGAGGCAAAGTAAGTTCAGGACTCCATTTCGTGTAGGACTTGCGGTTATGTGCGTTGGACACAGCTCGCTTTGTGGCAAGCATGTGTAATAGCTCACTAATGGGGGAGGTAGGGGTAACCTTGGCTCTCAAAAAGGGACTGGTAAGGCCACTTTTGAAGAAACCCCTGTTGGACCTGATGCTCACAACAACTCGTCCTGCACTACAATCCTTCCTCCCTTATGTAAATACTTATAGGGTCAGATGCTGAGGCAGCACCAGAATCAGTTGAAGAAGTACTTTTATCTTCATCGACAGTCGAGGTTTCATGTTCAAGGCTGATATGGTAGTAATTGTGGGGGCACTTTCCGAATTCTGTCTGGAATATTACAATGCCCTTGTAGTTGGAATAAGCAAAGTCCTGATGGATAAGACTTCAAATTGCCAGACTGATTCTAGAAGATGAACAGATGGCATTAAAAATAAAGACCATGTTTCCACATTCAGGAGTTTGTGTCACTTGCCATCCACCAACTTTAAACTAGGATTTTCGTAGCATAAGTGTTGTATTGTACTGCCCTCAGCTCTTTGAAAAACAAAAACTACTCTGTACTCACCCCTTTGACTGCGCTCCGTAGGAATAGATCAAATGCGGGTTGAAGAGGTTCGATCCCCTCCACTCGTAAGTACCCTTCTATTAGAAATAAGGCATCATTCCAAACCAACCTTTATGATTAGGAAATGATGAAAGAAGCATTTTTACAGTCCTTTACGAATCTGCAGCTGTAGTTCTGAGCTATAAGGTGAAATAAAAAGGATGATCCGCACCTCCAACTCTTATAAATCTCTTGCAATCATTCATACATTCATTCACAGAAGGAATTGTGTAGAGTGAGGTTGTGCGGAGGAAGTGTAACAAAGCATCTAGTGAGTCCAGTCTCGGGGAGAGAGGCAGTCAGAGAAGTCAAGGAAACATATTGTTCTGAGATGCGCACGTTCACTGGACAGCTTTCTCCATTAGGAGGCCTGCATCCACGGGACAGCATGGTATTTTTAGCACTTAAGCTAGGATGCAGGGTTGAAGAGCAATGGAGGGCAGGAGAAACATTACAGACATCTTGGTGGCAGGAAAACGGTTTCTAAGAAAAGTAATTGTCACAGCAGAGCTAGAAATGTTTACAGGCAAGGGTTAAGGGATCCGGGTAGGGTGTAGAGCTGAACAATTCACGATGAATTTCAGAACTGTGCTTTCCGTATCCAGGCGCATATAACAATGCCGCTGCTATCATTTCTTTCTGGTGACTTTAAGATCAGAAGACATCAACCTGACACAGACTGACATCTAAAAGCAGTGTTCTGACACGTTTTTACCAGTTTTTCTAACGAGGTGTATACATATCACATACCTGTTTATTTTGTTTTTGATGTGCTGTATTACATATAATTTTATCGAATGGCTGTTTAACATAGAATATTTAACATGCAGATTATCCGTTCCATGTAATAATAAACATGCAATCATGCAAACAAGGGATCAGAATAATTAACAGCATGCCTGTTTAATTTTAGAAATTAATCATAAACTATTTTAGACGAGTCGATGCACATAGCTATCCGCACAGAAACGTCATATTTAAATTGGTTGAAGGTGCTAATAGTAGTCAAAGAACAATTCATTAATTGTGAGGCCAGACACTTTAAAAAATATCTGTACAGAAGGTGAATTTAATAATACAATAAAGGGTCACTTATTTGACACATATGCACGTGGAATGGTTGTTATGCAAAGACTGTTGATCTTTGCTTCAGTAGTAATGTAACTTTGTTTTTAGATTTTGGGATATAGGTGTCGCAAGTGACACGTAATGTAGCGAATGAGTAAGAAGAGGGATGGATGGCATTGTAGAATGGATCCATCTACACCAGTTCTTCAGTTATGTTCCTGACCTCTTCACACCTCTCCCAAGTAGACATTGGTAGCTCTGTAGGGAAATCTATATAGAAGAAAGAAAAGCACCACTTTTACTTTAAAAAAAAACATATGAGCCGCAGCCTCTGTTTAGCATCTCAAAAATGACATGTGCAAGGAAATATGCAGTGTTTACAGCCCATCTATAATAATGATATAATTGCACAGTAACTGAAAATAGGTCTTTTCAGTTACCAAAAAATATTCAGCAGCTTTTCTTAAAATGGAAAAACAGCCCAATCTGTGATTAAATGTGCAGGCTTTCATAAGATACTCAAAAGCGAATTTGGGCCTGCATTCTTCTGCTTGTGAACATTTTTATATCCTTTACACGATTTAGAATCAATATTCTGAAAATACAAATGTTAAAAATGCACTTTTTGGGTCTGATCCAGGCATGACACCTGACATGGGAGAGCCAGTTTGGTAACCTCTGTGAGGCCTGCTATAAGGGAACTACCACTCCACACCCAATCGTGTCCGGCGATAGGTTTGCTGGAGAATGGCCCAGGTTGTGATGCCGTTGTGACATAGATTTGCCTAAAAACTGGCCTGCAAGCCATTGTTCACTGAAAGTGCGTCTGGACTTCTATCCGAGTGCTGATCCCTGTTGGTTTCTAGCTGTAATAAACCACAGTTGAACTTGCTACCTGCGTGGACTTGCATTCCTTTTGGGAAAGGGGAAGGAGTTAGGCCTTCCATGAGTTTGGAGTCCGCAAATTCCTAGCAGCCCACCATGCTTGTCTGGGAGTTCTCCCCTAAAAAGTTAGGCATGCATAATTTTGCCATAAAATGCAATTTTGTTTAATGAAACTTGCTTTGGAGTAGACAGCAAAACTGCAAGCCTCCCCCCAACAAGCCACAGGAAGAGGGGTGATTTGACTTTTCAGGAGAAAAAGTGTGAACATTAGCTTGGAAGCTCAGCAAGATATTATGACTGTGCCTGGAGCTGGTTTTCAGGAAGCTAGGTCAGGGACAATAAAAACAAAAAAGCCTCCACTGTATAGCTTGCAGCTGCCAGAGGTCTTAGGCACATGTTTTATGAATAAGTTAAATTCATTCTGAGCAGTAGTCAGTAGTGGTCCTCTCTAATAATCTACTCTCATCATCAGCCAGGCCTCTTCTGAAGGCAACCCTTCACACCTGGGGAGACCTGGTATCTGATACAAGAGGTTGAGGCTGGAACTACTCAACTAGGGGTGTAGTCGTAAATGGCTCTGTTAGCCTAAATTCAAAGAAATTGCGCCATGAAAACAGCACTCTCTGGGTCATAATGCCCCAGCCCTCAGCCCCAAGAGGAACTGACATAATTTGGCAGTATGAGCCAGGAACTGGCATGTCATTTCAGATTGGGATTCATCTCATTTTAGCAAATAATGCACTATGCGAAATGTACATATGGTATGCTATTTCACTTGTAACTATTGCACAAAATGAACTCGATAGATCATTATTCTTAAAACAATGTTGAGCTTGAAAGGCTCTATCAAATGGATGTGAAAGAAATTATTTCTACACATATACTAACTGTGCAAATTCGGTGAAAGTAGATAATTTTGCAAAAACAACAGCACATTTCAGTGATTTGTACATCCTAGCGTCCTTGTCAGAGAGCCCATTAATCTGAACTGGAAATTGAATTGTTGTGTAAAAGTATGAGTTAGAAAAAGACAAACACCTATAGCACACCCACCACACGCTTTGTTGAGATGAGAATCGGATCATTAGTAACATAATCAGATCTCTAGATTATGCTGTTTCAGAAAGTTACACTTGTTTAATGCTGAAATCTGCAAGAAAAAAAGACCTCAAAATGGAGGGAAACTGGGTTTGGAAGTTACTCCCATCAGGCTGTCTTCCTCATTAATATGCCTAATGACAACAGAGGGGTTGGTTTAGTGTGATATAACCTCTGGAACAATGTTCAATCATACACATTGACCAATTAGATTAGAAAAATTACACACCTTTAAGGAGTGTTGTTTCTGCTATATAAACTTCAAATCCATAGCTTCTGTGACAGGCACTGGCTCACTCACTGACTGATGCAGGGGGAAAAGGAGAAAAGGAGAAGTGATAACAAAATATTTTTGTGATAGTGCTGAAGGGAGGGGGAGCATATCAATTGATTGTACGTCCTGAGAAGTTAGGGAATATTTCAGAAGTGTATGTGTTCTGGAATTTTATATTTGATAGAATAGGTCCTATCATTTTTTTACAGGCACATCCCATCACTCCTTCTCTGTGAAGGCGTCTAGCACAGAAGATATACTTTGACAGTCAAAAGGACATCTCAATGTGTGAATACCTAAAGCAATAATGGAATCAAAGTCATCCCATGGGTGTACCACCAAGCAGAATCCTGTTATAGGCAAAAGTGAAATGGTAAATATTTGGTACACATTTTTCTGGTTTTCAGTTGCCCATTGAAAATGAGAAATGTTAATTTTTTACAACAATTCAATAGAAACACCATTCAAGGGAGTTTAGAAAAAATCTGCTTTCATTTTTTAAGCTATTTACAGGCAAGTCAAGTATTCAGCATTTCAAGTGTGTTTTTTAATGCTGTTTGAAAGTTGCATGTCTATTGACAAAAGGGGTATATATGGTGATGTGTGTGTTACAATAATGCTCTATTACAAAAAATGTAGTACTGAAAACTGAGGTGACTAGTGTAAGACTTTCCTATGCACCTCCTCCTTCCGCCTCCCCCTCCCTTGCTAAACTCCTCAGTCGCTGGGATTGGTGGCCTTGGCCCTTATGTGTCCTTCTTGGCCCTGACCTTCCTCCCAATTGCCTGCAGCCCCTCCCGCTCCCAGCATTCAGACGCCCACTGGCCTGTGTTCTCCTGCAGGACTGCAATTTTGGCACTGGCTGATTACCACCCTGTACTTTGTGACCTCTGCCAATGCACTTACTATATCCAGGCAACTTACTCCCTCGCAACTCCCCCTTAGTGATTCTCCCAGCACTTACCCCCTCCCCCTGTCCTCTCTCTTTTCACTTGCATGATCCAAATGCTCACAAGGCCTAGTAGGACCAGCTCTTTTCCTGTTTCATTATTGTATTGCCTTTGTCCCATGTTCCCTCCCCTGAGCTGTGGGTGCTTTGAAATTCAACTATTTGCTGTATTAGCACCTTACAAATGCACAATAAAATAACACAAATAAATAAATAAATACATAATCTTTCTTCAGTCTTGACATTGGAAGTTCATAGTTGTGTACCAGGGGACTTTGCCAAAAAGAGATTCCAGTAAAGAAAATGTAATACAAGAAGGAGAGTACACAAAGCAAGAAGTAACACAGATTTATTGAACCCACAGATCTGAGAACTATGGTTCAGACATCCTGCTAGAAGCGAACTGAATGAAATGAGTTTGATGCTGCCCACTGCGGCTACATTATTTATACCTGTAAAACAAAATTACCATACAACATTTTAGTTACATTTTTGAGACAGGTTACTGGAGCTGGTTGGTGGAACTACGTTAGACCCGCATTGACCCACTACAACATACTTGACCCGCATTTGGATGAAACATTTCTTGGAATCAAATCACATTAACATGCCTTGTGACATCACAATCCATCTCACACCACCACACAATTATGTGATTTTGCTGATCAGTCAAAACACACTAATCTGCCATTGGCTTGCACTGTTCAATATACAAATGGATAAACTGCTGTGTACTGATTGGACATGGCATCTTGAGATGGCAAGGGGCGAGACATTCTCACTGAATACGACCAATAGCATTCCCCACAGACATCAGCAAGGACACTTTATAAAGTTACACCATAGGGACACCAAAACCTCCCTACTCTGATTGGCTCCCTGTGGTGCGTCCCACAAACATAAGCCCATTCCTCGACCCCCCCCCAGCTCTCTTCCCACACTTCACTGCCAGGCATGCTCCTTCATACTCGACCAACACCCTGAATATTTGTTGATGAACTGTATTTCATCCCTTTTTTCTAGCCAATTCTCCTCGGGTACCCAGGTGCCTAGCTCACAAAAGTATCTCGTGACAAAACTTTGATATGGCTCCGTTCTCATGGGAAACCTAAGCCTTGCAACATTACTGTGGATTGTTTCTGCTGAATATTCCAAAAATGACCATTGCCTTTACTAAAGGCTTCAGCCTTTTATTATGAGCTGTCTACAAACATGCTTCCCCAACATGGGCCTACACAAGATGGCCTTTTTATTTGTATTAACTAATACAATCATATGGGTGATTCGATCTCAGAAAGAGTGGCTTGCAAACTAGTTACCCGTTTCAGAAACTCCATGACAAAAGCACAGTGTACACCTATCCCGTGCTGGATCAGTACCCTGATCTGAAGTGCCTGCTCTCCAGTGGCATATCGCATTTTCAGGGGTCACAGATCCCCTCTTGATAGATGAGGCGACTGCCATGTTTCTGCAGCTCAGGGGATGCCTTTAAGCCATGCACCCCATGTTCCCAAAACCACTTAACTATGAGCGTTCCTGCCCCGTTGGCCCTTTAAACTATACATATAAGCCATTCCTGAGTGTAAGGTATGGTACCTAATATTTCTCGATATTATCCAAGCCACATAAAATTGATATTGCACATGTGTAAGCTCTGTGAACCCAGCTCAGATATGTATTCCCACAAGCCAGGCTACCTCTGCTGCCCCCATGAATCAAAAGGCATACCCTTCACAAAAGGATTAGGCTCACACCATGGGGTTGCATACCAAAAGGGAATTTGATGCTATTGACAATGTAAGGGTGTTGGGTTTGTGTAGCCAGAGGGTGCTCAGACCAGCTGGAGGAAGGTTTCATCATCTTGTTTTATCTCTTTATCTCTCTTCCTTACTGTTCCCTCCTCTTCCTTTAACACAAAGCACTTTGGGTTTGATATCAGGAGGCTAAGCTCACGTGTCGCAAAAACAGGGATTGGACCTTTATAACAGGCTTGGTTTTGTCTACTCACCTGAAATAGTTACCTTTTAAAGAAGGGATTTAACACTCCATCTTTGAAACATCTCAGGACATCAGCCTTAAATAAGATTTCATTTGGACCCTATCAGAGTGCAGTCCTTTGCAAATTCCTCTTGTTGTGAGGTGAAGACAATTAGTCAAATGCAGTGGTAAGCTCTGTCCCCTAACAATCTCCAGGGAATGTTGAGGCGACCTGTGCTGGAGCAAGACCTTCTTCTCTGCCAACTACACTGGTACCCAGGACTTCATCATTCTGAAGGACTTCTGCAGGTGCCTGCCAGACTCCCTCAGGTTTGGGAACCTGTGGAAATTACTACTCCTACCTCGGAGACTCTGTAGTTGGACTCACAGTACCTGAGAACCATGACAGCCAGGATTCCTGCAGTTTCATTGTTGCACCACTGTGAACTGTGATTCCAGAACATTCAACCCTGTTTGAACCAACAGGAGCCCCCAGGAGCTGCCTTTGGCAATTGCTGATCCCCTAATTTCTTCCCCGCAAATTTGAACGAGTTTGCAATCACACTTTGCCAGGGTAAAGCGTGTTGTTGCCTTGGCTCGAATAAAAAAGCATCCCTACAGCTGCACCGCTTGAACTATTGGTCAAATCTCCAGCCTCTTACTCACCAATTGAATCAATGATTTAACCTCCCGTGGTGTTCTTTGCGAATGGCATCCTCCCAAGCACCACAGCAAACTGACTAGCCTTGCGCATCCTTGCATTATCTCATTCTCCTTTGAGCCTAGACCGTCTTACCAAACTTGGTGTACTCCACAATCCACATTGCTCCAGTAATGCTTTGGACCGCAGCAACCTTGACCTAGGCTTTCTGCTGAACTTCCACAACTACCAGATTTTTTATGGAATTGAACCGCCAAACAGCACAGAGAAGCCTGTTTTGCCTATGTGAAACACCAAGATACTGCAAAGGTATAATTGCCTGACAATGCCGCTTTGGTCCATGTTCTGCCCTTTACGCTGATTAGGTCACATTAACGTGGGAGGGAATGTTTGTCCGATTCCTGAAACCCTGACTCTGACCCTGTACCCCAGGACCCTGCTAACCCCCAGACCCCTTGTACACTGTAGCATACTTCTTTGGAAAGCATATAGAACCACCAGCACTTTTTCTCAAACTCATATTGAAGGGTGGTGACTGCAGGCTTTTTGCCTTTCAACCAATCCCTTCCTTGGAAATCATACTGACAGGCTCAACGATTGTTGACACTACAGCGTGTGAAAGGATGTTAAGTCAACAGCTGGCAGACCTAACAGACCATGAAATATTTCAAGTCGAGGAAGAGATCTTCACCCCAGTGGAACATTATATACAGCTTGATGAAGGAGGAGCTAAACATACTCCATCTGCCCGACTAGAAATTGCCCGACAGATCCCAAATGCTTAGAATAGGAGCTACGTACACAGACACCCCACTAACAAGCTCATGAACTAAGCAGAGAGGATGGGGAACTGTGGGAAATGCAGAAAAATAACAGGGTCTCTAAGCTCTCTCAGAACTGTGGAAAGAGACAAATTAACAACCTGGGCCAAAACACAAGTGGTCTATCTAAATCAAATGGGAATGGTGGACCCTCTACTTCCCTGTTGGTGCTGCAGTTGTCAAAAGACATTGCAGCCATCCAAGGAAACTTGGATCGGAAAGCACTAAGAGGGATCTATAGTCCACTTTCCCTGATGCCAGCCACTGCATACACCTGGTATGAACAGAATAGAAAGAAGACATTGGCCCTCATTACGACCCTGGCGGATTTCGCGGTGCTAAATGCACCGCGAAGCACGGCGGAAAGCCGTCGATAGCGCCATGGGGGTTGGCGGATTTACCACCCCATGCCGACCTTGGCGGAGCGGTAAATCCCCAATCCCCATTTTACCCTTCCCCATTCCCATTCTTGCCCCATAGGGTATAATGGGAGTGGGGAAGGAGTTAATTACGCCGCCGTAAAGTACGGCGGCGTAATTAACAACGAGGTCCCTTAGCGCCATGGTTTTCTCCGCCCGGCAAAACCAGGCGGAGAAAACCTCCATGGCGCTAAGGGAACTCGTAGTACGGCGGACGGGTCCGCCGCGATTAGCGCTGGCGGAAACCCACTCCGCCAGGGTCCTAATGAGGGCCATTGTCAACCAGATCTCTTGAAATCAATGGCTCAGCTCCCCAAGGAGACATGAACATGAACAAATGTATAGACGTGAAAGGAGCTAGTCCCCAAGTAGAACCTGTCAAGGTGAGACATCCATAAATAAAAATAAATCCCACATGGCCTCATCTTACAGAGAAGAAGACGACAACTCCCAAAGAGAAGACCTTACTCAGTCATCGTCCAACTCCACAATGAATGAATCTGCATTTTCACCCAATACATCCCTAGTAGAGGACTAGGGGAAATAAAAATCGTAAAGCTCAACTTCAGGGGTTCCATAATGTCGGCCTTGTCTATCTCCCTCAACCCTTTCATGAAACTTTACAAAACAATGAATGAAAATTACAAAGATCAGGCCACACATCTATCAATGGCACACCACGGCTGTCCAGGTTTGTCTGGATAGAGAAGCCAAACAATATTTGATTGACAAAACGGCACTTATGGAATCCATGTTGGAATCACAAAAATGACTGGGTGTCTTTCTGGAATCAACACCATCTATCATCAAGTAGGCACCTCAGGTGTGCTCCCCAAACAGAGCCTAAAGACTCTGTGGACATAGAAAGAACGTTATTGAAGCGATACACATGGTATTCAACACTCTTCTGCCCTGACAATGAGAAATACACATAAAATATATCCTGAAAAGAACTCTTGAAACAAGGAGCAAGAAGCTCAGCGCAGCTCACTGCAAAAAAGGGCAGAACAAGAAATAATAAAAGAACGTGTAATTGCAACTAAGAGCCAGTCCAACAATGTGGGCAGAGAAAGGGAGGGTTCTTCTGTCGGGGCATCTGAACAAGAAGATCAGGACTGGAAAATAATCCCCAATTCAAACATCGAAATGATCAAACCAGTAAAACAACATAAAACCGTGCCCATAAGGGAAAATTAATTTTCTTTGAAAAAGTGAAAAACGCCACTAGTGGGAACAAAACGCGGGATTGTGGGAACAAATCTAAAATTAAGCCTGTACAAAGCTGTCTGAAAACGAATATAGCGAAAGATGTCCTCAGAAACTTGAAATCCCCACCACCACTCCAAAAAGTACATCAAGTTTGTGTACAGGTTGATAAGAAGACACATTTGTTGAAGGAAATAGAAGGGCATGTGGAAAGGCAGCATCCAGAGAATGAGCGAGGTTGCAGCATCCGCATCTCCGAAACTGATTAACTCCCCAAAGAATCGATCCTGGAATATTCAGTGTACTCAGTAGGAACAATTTATGAAGAACCAGAAGCCCAATCAGATACTAGCCTAATAGAAAGCACTAAATTGGACTCTCTGGTGGCAGACAGAGTACAGGTGGAATCCAAAACCAACCAGCAAAGGGGTGTCAATTTATAAATATGGATGAAAAAAATAAAGTTGGCTGTCATAAATTACAGGGGAATGGAGCGGATCATGCCAAACAAAGGGCTGAGAAAAATAAATGAGTCACCAAAGTTGGAATCACAAATAACATCATCTTCTAATAATGATTTGATTATATCATTAGACTGTGTGATCCACTCCAAGTATGATTTAATTCTAAACAGAAGAAACTTCATGACATTGCTCCATCATATCCCAACCCTGCACGCCATCTCATCAGATGATATCCTGGTGGTGGAATTTGAGAAGGAAACATGAATGGACTGGTCCTCCTGCACCTTAGAGCATAATTGATAAAAAATATTCTATGCGAAGTAGCCGAAATGCTAAGATAACTAGGTTTTGATTTAAAAGAAATCAACCAATCTATGCAGGGGCCCAGAGTGGCAATAAAATGGGAAAAACACCCCCATGCAAAAATAAGAACATTAACAAGAAAGTTGGACAAAATCAATCTAAAGAATCACCGGCAAAGCATAGCCCAACTTAGAAAAGACTCCACAGAAACAACATGAACCTCGGAGGCTAAGGATCGGGATGGTTTGATGGTTACTTTCGTGACCTTGAAGAATGAGCCCAGAAGAATAAACCAACAGCTGGGACTACCATTGGAAAAGGAGCCAACACTGGACTGGGCCTGGTTGCCTGGAGCCCTCTCAAACGAAAACAATGCATAATGTGAGACTGTAAAGACCTTGGAGGAATTGCACTTAGGATGTTGTAACAGCAGTGGCTTCGACCATCTGTTTACAAACAAAGATTTGGAACTAAAGTCCCTCAACATCCGGTGTTTTCAAAAGTGTTGGCTGAGAGTACCACCTTTGTGAGACAGTATTTTTACGTTTCCTAAACCCAGCAATAAGCGGTCCCACGGGCAGACCCCTTACGGGCCTCCTGTCAGTTGTTAAAATAAGGAAAAATATCTGTGTTCTCGAACAACAAAATCCAGACGCCTGGGTCCAAATGTTAATACTGGAAACTGGGAAACCTGATGGGGGATGAACAAAGTTTGTTCAATTATTCAATCTATACTGAAACCCCGCAAAAATGAAAGAACTAGACTTTGTATCTTGCATTACTAACAAGAAGCCTTGTCTATACTATACTGTGTGGAGAACTAAATATAAGAAGTTGTGGCTATGACGCTAGGCCTAGGCCGAGCCGGTCAAGTGGCACAGCGAGTAGAGCGCTCGCTTTGACATCCGTGCAGAGCCTGCTAACGCAGGTTAGAATCCCGGCAGGGCCAAACTCAGCCTTTCATCCTTCCGAGGTTGATAAATGAGCACCACGCACCGTGAGTAATAATAAGCAGCGCTCAGATACCTCAGGGTTCGTAGCGCTATATAAAAAATGCCAAAAAAAAACATATCATAGTCATGATGATAGGGCAGGTAGATGGTTGATGGAAAAGGAGGCCAGGGAAATTCACTTGCTGAATGGACAAACAAAGGGTGAGGTCCCCGCTAACTGTACATAGCATAGTGGCAAAGCTAAGAGCATCCTGGATTATTTCTTCGTATCCTAAAACATCTAACAGGAAGTGAATTCCCTTGTTAGCACTAGAATGAGATCTAGTGATCATTCCCTATTGACATTATGTTGGAAAAAGGTCCCTGTAGTAGAAACCCAGGAGACTAACACCAAAGTGTCTGTATCGGAAGGTAGAAATAGATTGGCAATTATCACTGAAGAAGTTATAAAATTAGGAAAACAATGGTGTGAAGAACACTTTGTCTGCGAAGGGAAACTGGAAGATACACCCTTATTAGCTCAATTTGTGGTGAGAAAAGTGGGTCAAGGATCCTCTCTGTACTCCCACAAATATAGCTATAATAATGATCTGGTGGAGGCCAGAAAACAATTTAAACGTGACATTCGAGAACGGAAGAAACTTCCAGGGGTAATAAGGGAAAATAAATTTAAACAAAGAAAACAGCAGTATACAAAATTGGCGAATATCATTCAAACATCAAAGATATCAGTTTGAATCAGACTATGGTTCAAATAAACACTGATTCAAGGTTTCTGAGTAAAAGAATATAAATGTATTTACACCATCAGTTATAAGACAGTTCACTATTATAAAGCAGCAGAAAATCACAATCTTAATACACTACAATAACCCCAAATCAATTCTGGAAAAATTAAGCTCAAAATGAAGTGTGAGCAAAATGGCACTCCAGCAAGGAAAAGACACGGTTATCCAAAATCAACAACACCAACACGTGATAGGCAGGGCAATCTAGAAAAGGCTTACTACAACTAGGATTCAAGTCAATAGGCCTGGGCCAATGTTAATAGTTCAGAGTTTTTGCAGAGGATCAGACAGTTCAGAGTAGTTTGCGGTTAAGTCTTTGCCAAGAGTTCAAAACGAAGTTGATAAGAAGAAAAGTTATTCAAAGGGGAAGAGAAGGAAGAGCCTTTAGAGAGGCGAAAGATTTCAAACACTTTCACAGCGGTCGGAGGGAACGAATGACCAGATTTGCACAGTACCTTAAATGAAGAAGAATGCTGTAACGGAGGTGGTTGTCCCTGGCAGTTCATGCAGGCTCACAGTTCCTGAAGCTTCTGTCGTGGTGACAAGAAGGAGGAAGACTGGAGGGTCCTGCACTGCCAAGGGAAGAAGCCACCAGCAGAGCAAGGCATCGAATAAAAGGTGCGCTATTTAAACCCCAAATAGGTTCCGCTCCTCCTGGCTATCCGGTTCACTGCAACGAGGCACAGCAAATTCGACCAGGAGAAGAAGGCCGGCGTTTGGTGTTTGGCGAGTTGTTTGGTCCCACAAAGCTCAAGGGAACAAGATTCCTTGCAGATCTTCTCTGTCGCCTGAGTTTGGGGTGATTCAGACCTGCAGCAGTGCTTCACCAGGATGTCCAGTAGTTGCAGCAGTCGTCTTCCTTTAGCTCCTCATTGGTTCTCTCGTTCCAGTGGTGACTCTGCCTTCCCAGAGACCTGCTACTAAGCAGTTTTCCCCCACTCACACAGCCTGGCTGTCAATCACACAGCAGGGTGGCTGTTCTGGCAGGACAGCCACCTAGCCAACACACTAGAGTGTGACTTGGGTCTCCAAGGAGACCCTGTGCAGGGGGCATCAAACCCCTCCCTCACATCCTGTCCACCCAGACACTCAGGCACCTAAGGAGGGCTTCTGTGCAGAAGCCCGCCACAGGACGGCGAACAAAGGAACTAAACCTGGTTTGGCGCTCAGAGTAAAACACAAGAAAGACCTTTACAAAATGAAATGGCGAATAAACCAAATGAAAATAAATGTGGTCCAGCAGGTTAGAGTTTGAGGCTACCACCATAGCCTCTAACAGTACCAAGGCTATTTTCATAGATCACGGTGAAATAAAAATGGTAGATACCACTGCCACCAGCCAAATCTTAGAGAAAGGGGAACTAAATAATGTTCCATGAGAATCAGACAAAAAGGGATAACTATTAACCCTTGCAGTACTCTATTGGAATAGAGGTTGTACTGGGTATGTAAATTTAAAAAGACTAGTAAAGTCAATGGCAACTTTACATGTTCTGGGAGACAGTAGTCAGTCCCAGAGAATGGAGTCTGAGTTGGGAAGTCTAAAAGACAACCCTGTGTCACTGCACTAAAGGTGTTGTGTGACACACAGTAAAAAGATGATGCCCATGGAATGGGTGGGACTCCATAGTCCATGAGCACAAAATGTAAAACACACAGCAAAACACATGTAAGAATGGGAAAAAAGGCTCACACTCATACCAGGTGAAAAAAATAAATCCTAGAAATCCAGCAAAGCTGCTTAGGGACTCACTAGGAAAGGGAAATTAGCCATTCTGGAGAATTCTCCCTAACACTTGACTCCCCCCCCCCCAGACTAAGGGACAGGGGGATTGAATCCACTCCTGGATGAATCTCTTCACTCTAGTCAGTTACACACATCCTAAAGAGACCATCAGCATTTTGGTAGTACATCCTGACCTGTGCTCAATGGTGAAATCAAACCCTTGCAGGCAGATTGACAATCTTAGTAGTTGTGGGTTCTCCCCTTTCATTTGCTTTAACCATCTCAAGGGTTGGTGGTCTGTCTGAATCACAAAAGTAGATCCATTCAAATATAATAGCAAAGCATTCACACTCAATGGTTGCCCACCTTGTTTCTGGTTCTTTCAGTTTCCTGCTGATGAAGCAAATGGGGTGTTCCCTACTTTTCTCATCCAGTTGACTAAGGACTGCATCTATACCTTTATTGGATGCATCTGTCTGCACAATGCAGGGTTGGTGACAATCAGGAGGTTTAGGACTGGAGCTTGACAAAGGGCGTTCTTCAGGTTTTCAAAAGCTTGAGTGCACTCCTCATTCCATCTAACCTTTTTAGGGAATTTTGGAGAGGAGACTACATTCAAGGGAGAAGCTATGGTCCCATAGTTCTATATGAAATTCCTGTAGTACCCAGTGAGATCTAGGAAGGCTCTCATGTGGGTTTGAGTAATAGGGGTGGCCCAGTTTTGTACAGCTTGTACTTTGCTAGGCAATGGCCTTATTTCACCACCTCCTACCACATGACAAAAGTAGACCACTTTGCTCTGACCAATTTGACATTTACTTGCCTTTATGGTAAAATGGGCCTGCTCAAGAGCCTGCAATACATATCCTAAGTGATCATGTTCTTTCAAAGTATGCCAGAATACTGAAATGTCACCCAAGTATGCCATGCAGAAGTCCTCCATCCCATTCAGAACTTGATTGACCATCCTTTGGAATGTAGCAGGTGCATTCTTTAATCCAAAAGGCATAACCTTAAACTGGTAGAGGCCTGCTGGGCTCAAAAATGCAGTTTTCTCCGTGGCCTGGTCTGTCGGGGCTATTTGCCAATAGCCTGACGTCAGATCAAATGTACTGAGGTACTTGGCTGCACCAAGTTTATCCACCAGTTCATCTGTCCTTGGTAAAGGATGGGCATCAGTCTTTGTGACTGCATTTGGAGCTCTATAGTCCACACAGAATCTCAACTCCTTGGATCCTGCCTTTGGTACTAGAACAACTGGACTAGACCATGGACTTGCAGATGTCTCTATAACCCTGAGATACAGCATCTTGTTGACCTCCTCCTTTCTGTGGGTTCTTACATGGTCTGACATTCTGTAACCTCTACTTTTCACAGGTAAACAGTCATCAGTGAGAATCTCATGCTGGCCCCAAGGGGTCAAGCCTGGTGACAGTGAAAACAGAGAGGCAAACTGATTTAACAGAAACTTGCACTCCTCCTGTTGTTCAGATGTCAGATTAGAAGAGAGATTAACTCCTTCTATTTTCTCATCTAAAGGTTGTCCTCTGAATAGGTGAGGTAGGGGTTCACTCTCCTCCTCCTCTTGAGCTGAAGCTAGAAGCAAAGCTCCCACTTCTGGTCTCGAGTCATGTGCCTTCAAACGGTTGATGTGAAAGACTCTTGGAGCCTCCTTAGGTCTGCCTAAATCCACCAAATAGTGCACCTCTCCAAGTTTTCCCACAACCTTGAAGATTCCTATTCACTTGTCCTGCAAGGCACACTGCCTTGTTGGCACCATAACTAGCACAAGCTGGTCTTGAGCGAACTCAACCATGATGGCCTTCTGGTCATGCCAATGTTTGACCAGAGACTCACCTGCTTTCAAGTTATCACTAGCTTCTGCCATCATGTGTGACATTCTCCTCCAGAGACCTATCACATAGTCAGTCACTCTGAGCACTCTCCAACCTCTCCTTAATCAGGGCCAAAGGACCTCTGACTGGATGGCCATAGAGAAGTTCAAAGGGACTGTATCCAACTCCCTCCTGAGGGACTTCTCTATAAGCAAAAAGAAGGCATGGCAGTAGAAGGTCCCACTTTATTTTAAGGGGTTCATCTAAAGCACCTATCATGTTCTTCATAGTACAATTAAACCTCTCTACCACATCCACATTGGTTTGTGGATGGTAGGCTGTAGAGAACTTGTAAGGGACACCACAGTTTTTCCACATGGCTTGCATGTATTAGGACATAAAATTGGATCTCCTGTTGGACATCACTTCCTTAGGAAACCCTACTCTGGTAAAAGTACCAAGTAGAGCCTTAGCCACAGTCTGAGCCATAACAGTTCTCATAGGTATCGCCTCGGGAAATCTAGTAGCATGGTCTACTACAACCAGAATAAACCTGTTTCCTGAAGATGTGGGAGGGTCAAGGGGACCAACAATGTCGATGCCCACCCTCTCAAAAGGAACTCCCACCACTGGGAGAGACACCAAGGGTGCCACATTCTTGGCTCCACTCTTGCCAGAAGTTTGGCAAGTGTGACAGCTCCTAGAGAATTTGTCAACTTCTGCACCCATTTTAGGCCAATAGAAGTATAAAGAGAGCCTTTCCTTTGTCTTTTTGAAACTCAAATGACCAGCCAAAGGTATCTCATGGGCCAACTGTAGGAAATGGAGTCTGTTTTCTAGGGGCACTACACGTCTTTTGCAGTCCCCAGGGATAGACTCAGTTGATTCACTGTAGAAGAGGCCATCTTCCCAGTGCAACCTATGCTTCCCAGCCTCTTGCCCATCAAGCTGAGAAGCTGCCTGTTGTTGAAGACCTTCAAGAGTAGGATACTCTCTTTGTCCTCTGCTGAAGTCTGTCCTTCTGTGTCCACCTCCTGCCAGTAAAAATTGCAGCTCAGGATGGTCAAAAGGATACAGATCTCCAACCAGAGTAAGGTCCTCTTCCAGATCTGACTCTTCAGAAGCTGGATCAACCACACAGGGTTGTACCTCACATTCAGCCTCAGTTGGTGGAGGAGTCACAGGTGTGACTTTGGACAATATTGGGGATGTCCTTGTTGGTAGCACAGGGGTGCTATTGCTTTCTTCTTGAAGGTCTTAGGTTTCCCTGTTGCCTCTTTCTATTTGGAAATAGCAGTAAATACGTCCTGTGGACCGAGGGGGGATAGTTTCCTCTATCAATTCTCCTAGAGAGCCTCTCAAGGTCCTCTCCCTTACAGGCCTAGTGAGCTCTTGTCTCCTTTTACTGGGAGGCCTGGGGATACTAGACACAACTCCAAGAGTTTTCAGGTCATTACCCAACAGGACTCTCCCAGGCACCTCACCCTGCACACTAACAGGTATCTTGACAGTCATGGCATTGCACTGGATGAGAGCTTCTAGCTGGAGAAGCATTTGCACAGGGCCTCCAGCTAATTTGGTTAGGTGTTTGGGTGCCTTAGCAACATCCTCTACCTTGAAAAATTATTCATCAACCACAGTTATGCTGGCTCCAGTGTCTCTGATGGCAGGTGTCTCCTGGCCATTCACAAGAACACTATCTTTTTAATACTCTTTAGTATTATCTGGGATGGAATTATAGCCATCTAAATTATGTTGTTCCCACAAACCCAGGGACACTAAAGAACCACTAGCTGATACTCTCATAGATGCACCAGCCAGTAGGTGAATGTTTCCACTTGCCATAGGTACTTCTTCCTCTGGGGAGAAGGTTAAGGAGACAGTGTGGACCCCTGAAGCTTTACCATTGCATCTGGAATCCCCTTTCACGTGGTCAGTTGACCCACAAACATAACATTTCCCAAATGTTTCGATGAATGGGGGCTTGTTCTGACCTCCTTCTGGTTTGGGTTCAGAAGGTACACTAGCCTGAATAGTTTTCCCTGGTGGCTTACCCTTGTTATATTTGCGGGCCTCTTTTGGATTTGAGGTATTAGAATTTTCCTTGTTATCTTTCTTTGGCTGCTTTCCCTCATCCTTCTCTGACTTGCCCCAGCATCCTTGTGAGTAGCCCTGTTGGCAACCCACAAGTCAGCACCCTTAGCTAACTTCTGTGGATATATCTCCTTAGAATCAGCCAAGTGCTGTCTGAGCTCAGGAGAGCAGGCATCATAAATTGACTCCAACATAACAAAATGTCTCATACCTTCATAAGTGTTACCTCTGTAACCCTTAGACCAACCATCTAAGTTTTTCAAACATTCACATACTCAGGTAGCCCAAGTGGTACCATCATGCTTTTTGAGGGTCCTAAATCTCTTAAGGTACTGGGAAAGGGTCTTCCCAAATCTAGCAATTAAAGCTGTCTTCACACACTTATAATCCATCCTATCTACCTCCCCCAACTCCATCACAACATCAGATGCAACAGTGGGTAGCCTATAGAAGGGCCAGGGAAGCAACTGATTCCCTGTAATGTCTTGAATCCCATGGTTAAACTCAAACATTGCCAACCAATCCAAAATATCAAGCTTAGCCTCTTACATACCCAACATTTCTATAGGCATACATGGTCTCTTAGGACTGGAAGACCTAGAAGACTCTGGGAATTAAGCATTCTCAATAGACACTTTCTTCATTTCTAGTGCTTGGTCCAATTCCATTTCTCTGAGCTTATGTTCTTGATGCTTTTGTTCAATTTGAGCATTAATACATTTGAATTCCAATTCAAGCTTTATCTTTTCTAGAGCAATGAATTCAGGACTTTGTGTAGGACTTGGGGGGTACCCAGTGGACAAGGGTTGAGGTTGCTGAGCAAGCAGAGGAGCAATAGGGCCTACATTGTGAGACTCATCTGCCTCATCTAACTCATCAATAATATTTGACACATTATCTTCTTCATAACTTTCCACATTTTCTGGAGGGGCAGGCATTTCAGACCCACCCCCCAGACTTTGTTTCTCCAACAACCTTTCAATTAATTCTGACTTTTTGCCTTTAACAAAGAGATTCCTAGCTCTACACAGGTTTTTCAAATGATCAACAGTGTAAGTAAGGAGGGTCTCCTGACTGTAGCTTTCCATATCAGACATGAATAAAATTGCTTTTAGTGGTGTTTAGCCTTGTGATTAGTTGAGCCAAGGTAATATCAGCACTCTAAGTGTAATCACTATACTTTATCTTCACCACTGTACACCAGTGTTAGGCAGCATCATATGCAGTACCCTTTGGGAACACCACACAAAATTAAGACTACAAGTGCAAGTACAAATTCACCTTTGGTACATGCCCATACTACACAGTAAAGTGGTAGTGATGGCTGATCAGCCAGACTTATCTCAAGAGTAAAGTGAGCAGTATCAGAAGTTACACACAGGACAACTATGGTTCAAACAAACACTGATTCAAGGTTTCTGAGTAAAGGAATATACATTTATTTACACCATCAGTTATAAAACAGTTCACTATTATAAAGCAGCATAAAATCACAATCTTAATACACTACAAAAACCCCCAATCATTTCTGGACAAGGTAATCTCAAAGTTGAATCATGAGCAAAATGGCACTCCAGCAATTTAAAAGGGAGGAAAAGACAAGGTTATCCAAAATCAACAACACCAACAAGTGATAGGCAGGGCAATCTAGAAAAGGCTTACTACAACTAGGATTCAAGTCAATAGGCCTGGGCCAATGTTAATGGTTCAGAGTCTTTGGGGAGTATCACACAGTTCAGAGTAGTTTGTGGTTAATTCTTTGCCAAGAGTTCAAAACGAAGTTGGTAGGAGAAAAGTTATTCAAATGAGAAGAGAAGGACAAGCCTTCGGAGAGGTGAAAGATTTCAAACACTTTCACTGGGGTCGGACGGAACGAACGACAGGATTTGCAAAGTACCTTAAATGAAGAAGAATGCTGTAACTGAAGCGTTGTTCCTGGCAGTTCCTGCAGGCTCACGGTTCTTGAAGTTACTGTTGTGGTGACAAGAAGGAGAAAGACTGGAGGGTCCTTAACTGCCCAGGGAAGAAGCCAGCAGCAGAGCAAAGTGTCAAATAAAAGGTGCGCTCCTTAAAACCCAAACAGGTTCTGTTCCTCCTGGCTATCCGGTTCACTGCAGCGAGGCACAGCAAATTCAACCAGGAGAGGAAGGTCGGTATTTGATGTTTGGCGAGCTGGTTGTCCCACCAAGCTCAAGGGAAGAAGATTCCTTGCAGATCTTCACTGTCGTCGGAGTTTAGTGTGATTCAGACTTGCAGCAGGGCTTCACCGGGATGTCCAGTAGTTTCAGCAGTCGTCTTCCTTCAGCTTCTCGTTGTTTCTCTCTTTCCAGTGGTGACTCTGGCTTCCAAGTCCCAGGGACCTGCTTTTAAACAGTTTTCCCCCATTCACACAGTGTCATGGCCACAGGCCCCAGAACACAAAAATCACACCATCTAGTGATGGGGACAATGGGTCACTTGACTCGCTTATATCCCTTTGGGACCCATAAACACAGGGGCCCTGGCTGGCCTTTGGCACCAGGCTCATATAGAGATGCAGGAATACTTTATTTCAGTGCAGGAGTGCATTTACTTTATTTCACTGCCGGAGTGCTTTTATTTTACAAGAACTTTCCAGGAGCTGAAAGCCTTTATTCCAGAGAACATCCTCATGTGCTGACTCATCGGGTGTGGCTCCCTAGGCCTGGTCTTCATGTGCTGACTCATCGGGTGTGGCAGGCAGGCTGAACCTGGTAGGCTTTGCTTCAGAAGCTCAGAAGCTCAGCTATATAAACTGCTCCAGCCTTAAGGCCGGTGCTTTGCGTTACTGTGCACTCGTGTGCAACGTGGTGCTTACCACCACTTGGACCAGTTTACTTACCTTTGAAACCAGGTGTTCTCCTGCATACTCACCTCCAGGAACCGGTGCTTTACCACTTCATCTGCAGACTCATCTTCTGACATCCAGTGATCTTGATCCCGATGCCGCAGCACCGCACTCCGCATCCACGAACTCGGACCCTGTGAAGAAGAAGAAAGACAAGGTTAGAACATCCGTCCTAGGGCTATGCCGCATTTGAACCCTGCGCGCGCCTAGTTAAGAACTTACCAGCTACTGTACCACTGCAGCATCATTCCTAATTGCCTCCGGCTGCCCCCTCGAGCTCCGCAGCTTCTGCCGCACCCGGCAACATCACCTTCAATGGAAAAAAGCAAAAGAGCAAACATCAAAAGAGGAACGGACAGCAATACAAGTCAAGGGGCCTCATTACGAGTTCTGCGGTAACCGAGGCGGTAAAACCACCTGGTTACCACCGGACTCGTATTACGATTCCGCCTCCGTGATTCCCGGAATTACCGGAGCATTACAACCCCGGTGAACCAGGAATTCCGGAGGCGGAATGGTGTAAATCCCCATTCCATAGGACTCAATGGGAATGGGGATCATGGAAACACCGGCACCATCTCGCGATGGTGCCGGTGTTTCCTCGTCCACCTGAAGGCGGGTGGTTTTAAACCCGCCGGGTCAGACCTGGTGGGATTGACGCCTCCGCCTGCAGAGTCATGATGACCGGGTATGGAAACAACGGTGGCGGCGGGTTTACCGCCACCATTGTTTCCATACCGGGTGAGTTGTAATGAGGCCCAAGGAACTTTACAATACAACAAAAACAGACGAGGAAAGACATAAGCAAACAGGAACACTTATCTGAAGTATAGTGGCCTAGTTGCAGCAGGACTGGACTACCACGTGCAAGGGACCAGTGAAATAACTCGGTCCAGATCATACAAGCACCCCTGCCAGAAGCAGCAGGATGGAGTGCTTGCCAAAACTAACCAACAGGAACAGTCCCAAGCAGCATCACCTATTACCACCAGTCACCACATAAACGCAGAGGGCGAAGTCGGACCTGAGTGACCTCACCCCCCGGGGAGGGCTGCAACCGTGCCCCAACACCTCCGCAGAGACCAGGCAAGCGTAACACACAGCCTGGCTGTCAATCACACAGCAGGGTGGCTGTCCTGGCAGGAGAGCCACCAAGCCAATCAAACTAGAGTGTGACTTGGTTCTCCAAGGAAACCCTGTGCAGAGGGCATCAAACCCCTCCCTCAAATCCTGTCCACCAAGACACTCAGGTGCCTAAGAAGGGCTTCTGCGCAGAAGCCTGCCAAAGGATGGCAAACAAAGGAACCAAACCTGGTTTGGCACGCAGAGTAAAACACGAGAAAGACCTTTACAAAAAGAAATGGGGAATAAACCTGACCAGAACCAAATAAAAATAAATGGGGTCCAGCTGGTTAGAGTTTGAGGCTACCACCATAGCCTCTAACAGTACCACAGCTATTTTCATTTTCCGCGGTAGGAAGAAAATGGTAGATACCACTGCCACCAGCCAAATCTTAGAGAAAGGGGAACAAAATAATGTTCCATGAGAATCAGACGAAAAGGGGTAACTATTAACCCTTCCAGTACTCTATTGAAACATAGGTTGTACTGGGTCTGTAAATTTAAAAATACTAGTAAAGTCAATGGCAACTTTACATGTTCTGGGAGACAGTAGTCAGTCCCAGAAAATGGAGTTTAAAGTGGGAAGTCTAAAAAGACAACCCTGTGTCACTGCACTAAAGGTGCTGTGTGACACACAGTAAAAAGATTTTGCCTATGGAGTGGGTGAGACTCCATAGTGCATGAGCACAAAATGTACAACACACAGCAAAAAACATGTAAGAGTGGGAAAAAAAAGCCCACTCTCTTATCAGGTGAAAAAATAAATCCTAGAAGTCCAGCAAAGCTCCTGAGGGACTCAATCGGTAAGTGAAATTAGCCATTCTGGAGAATTCTCCCTAACAGTAAATGTAGTTGTTTTTTTCAGTTGCCACCAGAGACACCATCTGCTGCCAGTCACTGGTACACTCTTTGCCTGTTAGGTGCTTTGAGCATGGTTTATGACAGTACATTCCCCATTGTGATGCCTGAGAACCTTCAATGGCCTCTGTCCAGGAACATAGGAATCAGGCCAATAAACGGGGTACATGTGCATTTTCTAAAAGTTCCCACATGCTTTCATCTGGGCTGAAAACCTTCAAGTGAATGAGTAAACATATGCTAACCCTTGTTTATGTAATTCCAAGATTCAAGGAAACCACTTTAGTTGCTGGGAAATTAAGATGAGAATTTAACACAACAAAACCTTTGAAATTCAGCTAAAACCACTTTAACTTCACGCCCCTTGCTGCTCATTGTATGACCACAATGATGACATCACAGATCACATTACTGATGACATCCTTGAATATTTCCTTGAATATGTATTTTTATTACATTTTTATTTAATTCATTTATAAAGCACGCAGCAGCCCAAGGACATTGTAGCGCTGTTACAGAAATCTTAGGCATAGGTTACATGGCATATACGTACCATTGCAGTTGACATGCAGGTTGTATACAATACGCATTAGACTTAGTCGAACAGGCATGCAAAAGGCCCCATGGTAGAGCTCATATCTGAGCGAAGGGATATGGGAAAATGAAACACAGAAAAAAAGCCATTTGCAGGTCAAAAAACTTGCAAATGCCATCAGGCTAGAGGTGGGGGTAGCTAGAGGGCACCAAGTGAAATTCAGGAGTTGGAGGGTGACTAGGGGCCGATTTTGCAACACAAAGCTTTCTGTAGCCTCGGCTATAGCTGCAAATAGCCGACATCTCAAAGCTAACTGCGTCACAGAAACAGTGTGCGTTGTGGGGGGAAAGGGAGAGGATAGGGAGGTGAAAAGGCCATCTGGGGTGTGTAGGGAGCTGGCACAGACAAGGGAGCCACTTGGTGAGTGTCTGGGGGGCGGGTACACTTTTTTTGCCACGTTTGTTCTGAAATTTGTGGCTATAAAGGACTTTGGATAGCTGAGGGTATGTGCAGTTTAGTACCCGCGATTACAGGGTTTTTTTTACTGATATTTTTACGGCTGTAGTGATGCTGGGAGTGAAAAATCACTTGCCATGCAACACGATTTCCATCTATGCCATCCATGCCATCCATGCAGTAACCAGGACAGAGCCTGCTTTGCTTCAAAGTGAGGAAGGGGCCAGCCTCCTCAGGCAATGTTGTCCAATAAATAAGCCAAATTACAAGACAACTTCAAGAAATGGGCCAGCCCATTCCTTGCTTTGAAGCTAAGCACAGCCAGACCCGGTTATAGCATGGATGGGCGACCGAATGGGCGTCTAGATTATTTATTTATTTTTAAACCGTGCTTCTGTCAGTCCTTGAAAGTTTTGCTCTCAGAGACCATTTTTTGCCTTTTGCAGTATTGCATTCTGGCATTTGTGGTCTGCCAGTCAAGAGCGGGAGATAATGGCACAATTGTACACATTTTACCTAACATAGTTCAATACGTATTTATATATTTTAGTGACACTATGGAATGTGTACTTTTCAAGTTATCTTTTATAAAGCAGACTATTGTTGAAAGCCATATATGAAGGTGAGGAGGGTTATCAGAGGACAAGTATATCATGAGTATTTGCCCACAATGTGGCAAAAGAGTTTCTAATCCTGGACACTGGTGCAGTTATCCTCCCATGACTGTGGCTGCTTTTCAGAGCACAAGAAATGGACACATGTGGGTGAAGAGCATAACTTTTTTAAGTGGTTGGACTCAACACATAGGGTGATTTACTGTTGGAAAGCTTGCTCAAGTATTTGGCTACCAGGATTTTAGTCAGGTTGTCATGTTCCCGGTGAAGACGCTTACCCACAAGACCACAAACACTTGTTTCGTATTGGGATTTTGTTTAACGGAGACTATTTCATGACAGATTGATCGGTTTAAAAGGTGAGCACCTTTTATACTTTGTCAGCATATTTGATGGAACATTTCCTCTCTCAAGTTATTTTTCTGGTGTTCATTACTTTTTGAAAAAGTGGTGGAAAGTGGTGTTGGCTGTGTTGGAAAGAGGATCCTGTGCCATGCTGTGCTGTGAACATACTCTGTGGAAGAGGATCCAGTGCCTTCAACCAGTTTAACCAGTTATCCCAGCATCCAGTGCTTATAAGTCCCCTCCCCAACGAAGCGCAGCCAAGTTATGGAAAGTGGAGTTGGTGGTGTTGGAAAGAGGATCCTTTGCAGAGCTGTGCTGTGAACATACTCTGTGAAAGAGGATCCTGTGCCTTTAACCAGTTTTCCCAGCATCCAGAGTTTATAAGCCCCCTCTTCCGCAAAGTGAAGCTAAGTGCTGGAAAGTGGAGTTGGTGGTGTTGGCAGTGTTGGCAAGGGGTGGTGAGAGCTCAAACTCTCTGCTTGGACTCTTTTCAGGTACTTTTGTTCTTTTTCTTTTTTTCTTTTGCCTTGGTGTATTGGTTGGGTGTGATTTCTCCATCACTACAGTCTGCCCCAAGTGGCTGCAACAAGCCTGTGGTCCGCAGTGGATAACGCAGGGAGAAGCTCCATCTCCCACCTTCCTCCTAACCAAAAATACCACTTCACTGTGGTAAGAAGTGTACCGCACCTATCAGGTCAGCCGTCCGCCTGCCACCCACAGCTAAAACTGAGATGACTACGAGCTAAGGTTTAAGACCTGCTGACCTTTTGTTCTTGATACATTGTGGAAGAGACTCCAGTCCCTGGCGTTTTCAGGCAGCTTGATATCGCTTTTGTAGTCTATTGGAGTCTTTTGCCAGTTCTCAAATCCTCCCCCAATAAGACACAGAGACTGCAGGCCCAGGGCATTGATGTGTGTCCCTGGAGGAGATTTCATTTAGATATAGGGTCCAATCAGTGTTGCCCTATATAAGCCCCCAAAAGCCATAAACAAAACATTTGGGGCTTACACCAAGACCTTGTACTGCAGAGATTGCGGGCAGAGGCAGTTAATCTGCATAAAGGGTGGAACTTAAGCCGTTGTCCACTACTTGGATATAAGAGAAAAAAAAAAGAGTTCCACTGAATGAACGATAATTACCTCCACTACGCCAGAGACTCGGGTCCTAAAAATATAGTCTTTGGTGCAGAGACTGCAGCCAGAGGCCTTTGATCTGCACCAGGACTTGAGAAAGTAAGACTTGGACATGTCCCACCAGGGGCTGAGAAGTCAATCAAGAATGGAAGGAGTGAAGGGTCAATGGTTTTGCGACCTTGAGGGTGGGTAAATGAAGGACTATGTCAGGTGGTCCAGGAAGTGGAATGGGAAAGTGTCCCTGGACTCCGACTGCTCAGGGGGGCATGCCACTGATCACATCATTCTTTGCCAGGAACTTCAGTGGAACCAGTACAAGCTGCAAAGAGTTGGGGCGATGGCTTCAATATTCATCCCTGTACGTTCAGGGCTGATGGTGGTGCAAGCCATTAGTCAGAAGGGAAAAGATGAAGTGTCACCCCACTCTTAGAATATGGAGAAAGTGGACTCCCTCATCATGAAGTATGATCGAATGCGCTGACTCAATACTCTGCAATCCGAAGCAAATGACTCCACAGGATTCAATTGTAAAAATGGACGACATGAAAACTGTGGAGGTTCTGGTGAAAATACACTGGGGAGATGAGGATCATGAGGGTCCCCCTTTAGGTCTGGTAACAAAACCTGCTACAGGTATAGGTGCATGTGTAGAGTCTATGAGTTTGATAAAGATTGTTGCATCCCCAAACACACATAAGGAAAGTGAAAAATGTGTACAGAGCCAAAAATTCAATATGGGCAACAGCGTAATCCAACAAACATGTGATGCCTCCTTTTTGGGATAACCTACTGACTTGACTAAAATCATTGATAAGGAGTTGTCTCAGGGACCAGGAGGAGAAAGCATGAACATTCCATTGCCCAAAGCACAACTAGAATTGGACGAGTCAGACAGATCAGAGGTGCATCATACACTGGGAGAAGTGGACAAGAGAATCCGACTGACTCTCCCAACAGTGTCAGCAATGAACATAGTCCTTAGCTCGTTTGTGTCTTTGTATGGTAACATCCGGTCAGAAGTAAAGCACACTCTCTGATGCTTTCGGCCATTAATGATAATTATAAAGTTGAAGAACTGGGGGTAGGTAGGGCACCTGGTGCAAGCTGGGAAAGGAAAATATGGTACAAGAATGACAAAGGAAGCTATGAGGGATGGGGAGCCAAGGGTGCTAGAGAGTATTCTGGATCAGAGTATTAGGATTTTAGAAGATGATCCCACTGTAAATGTTGCAGTGAAAGCGGTAGGAACAACCAAATCCATGACAAATGGGGACTTGATTGTCTTCGATGATCTAGGAAGTTGAGAGAGTTTTCAACAAGAGTCTGAAGTCGATATGGGGGGAGGAGAGGGGTAGACAGTTGCATTTAACCCTCCCAAACAGCAGAAGAAACCTAAAAACAAAACAGCACAGAAAAAAAGAAAATTGTCATCTAGAGCTTTTATGAGGAATCTGCACATGGCAGATATGTGGGGCAAAGGGGAAAAATGTGCAAACGGTTTCTTGTGGGGAGGAGATAGTGAACCCTTTGCGATTGAAGAATGAGAGGATGTCATGAGGTCAAAGGACAACATGCAGAAACTGAGTAGTCATCAACAAAGCCAGAAGATGTGTGGCGGAATGATGGCCGAGGGGGCTCAGAAGGTTGTAGGTGGAAGTGAAAAGGAGGACTGTATGGAAAGGGGTATGGTGATTGGAGATCCCACGTTGAATGAGGCATGTGGGGGAAGGGAAGAGGCAGGAATGGCTACCAGTAAGGGAAACAAGAGAAGGGGAAAAAGGGATTACTGACCCACAGTTAAATGTAAAAGCTCAAACTGTTGATGTGACCACACTGCTCGACCATGGGATTTTGGATATTATTGTGCCCCCAACTGACAAACAGGAGAAGTTGACTCTGCTTTAAAAAATGATTGCTCGGCAGGCAAACCTGCTTCGGAAAAATTATTGGGGCGATAGTGCAACCTTGACAATAGAAACACACACATACCAATCCAGTATGTTTAGGAAAGATTGGGATAATGAATGGAGAGGTGGTGCGTGAAATGGATGGTGAGCAAGACAGTAGGAAGAGGGAGAGTGAGAATGCGGAAGCATCAGGGGAAAGTTGGGAGGAAGGTAAAAAGATATCGGTGGGTAGGGGAGCACGCACAGGGAGATTGGGGCATCTGGGTTGGAAAAGGCACCTGGATGGGAAGAATTTATCTGCCAGAAAATTCTGGACTAGATACTAAGAACATGGGTTTGAGGCCAACTGTGTTACATTAGATGATGGCGTTTGGTATTGAGTTCAAAGGGGTCTCAGAGAGTCCCCTCTGGAGGAACCTGCAAGTTCTGCCAAGGTAGGTAACTAAATTTATCCTAAAGGAAGTGAGGAATACTGATGGGGAGGGGGAAGTTTAGGTACTAGGGTGGAACAACGGATACCCCCAGAAGGGGTGGGGGGGGTAGGAAATTGGAGATAAGGAGTGGACGAGAGAAGACAAATAAGGCTGAGCTGAAGAGCCTGTGTGGTGCCCATTTGGCCATCTACCTCAATAGAAACAATATTCTAACAATATTGGCGGAAATTCCAGCACTAAGTCTATTGTCCTCCTTCAACATTGACAAAGTGGAGTTCACTAATCGGGAAGTGATGGATTGTTGTAATCTATATTTTGGGTCCAGACTGGTGTTAGACACAGTTCTAGCAGAAAGTGCACAACCTAAAAATATGGGCTTTGATATAATGCAGATCAAAGATGCAGCAGCTACAGGGAAGCAACTGGGTGCAACAAATTAATTAAAAATGAACTTGGATCTCCAAGTGCGGCATTGCAAGTGGGTGGTAAGTGACATTTATATGAAGGAAATTAAGAAGGGGGGGTGAGAGGGAATCCCATCCTCCCAATGGGGAAATAATTCAGCATAATGTCTACTATGATGAGCAAGATGCTGAGAGAGCCTCAAGGGTCAATCCACCACTCATAAAAAAGTGTAGAGCAGGTAACCCTGAAGCTTGTATCTTGGAACTCTAGGTGGCATGGACAACTGCACACAAACGTTGACTTGGTTTCAACATTGAGGGAGGCAGACTTAATCCTCCTACAGGAAACCTGGTCAATGGAGGCCCCTGTGTTGGATGGGTTTGCGGTAACCTTCCAGCCGGCCAAGCATAGTTGTGGTTGGCGGCCATCGGGGGTGCTGCCAGTTGCAGTTCGGTCTTCATTAGCTCTGACAAAGGCCGATATACTGACACTCCAATTCCGGGTCATGGCAGTTGCCTTGCACAGCGAAGCACCAAAAAGTAACCTACTTGTGAAAAATGAATATTGGCATTCTGGAATAACCAATTTAGAGGCATTCTTGACCAAACAGTGACAGGAGAGGATGGTGGGAGGTAATGTTATGTTCGCAGGTGACCTGAATGCAAGCTGTCTAATTGTAAATGATCGGGCGGGGGTCTGAGAAATGACCCTAAATAAATTGCTGGGAGAAAATGGGTGGCGATGTTGAAAGCAGTAGGTCTGGCAGTGTTGAAGGATTCCTTTGATGGGGGAAATAGATAAATGCACACATGGCATAGTGGGTCTTCAACCTCCATCATCGACTATATTTGCACAGACTTCGATGTTTGGGAGAATTGCAGTGATTTTAAAACAGTTGGAAATGAATTCATTAGCACTGCATATTGAGGGCAGAATTTTCTGTAAGAAGGGCTGCAAACAGAACAGGGGGTCCAATGGAGCTAACCTTGAGTGCCAAGGGAAATTGACTGAGGGTGATAAAGAACTACACAAGTCTTAATACCTATTTGGGGACCCTATATGGACAGTCGGATATGCAGTGGAAAATGAAAGTCTTTTGTACAGAAGCTTTCGATGGGCTCCGGAGGGGCAGTAAATAAGAGTTGAAGGGGAAACAATCAGAGAAAGCGTACTCCAAAGTATGCTTTTGATGAGGATTTAGCAGAAGCAAAAAGGAGGATCAGATGGGAGTGAAGAAAGGCAAGAAATGGCCCTCTCAAGGCTGATGCAAATTCCAAAAGTGTTAAGAGCATAAAACAAACAAACATAAATTACTGTAAGAACAGGAGAGCAATCCTGCTGCAGAGGGACGCTGAATCAATCCTGGTCATATTGATCAGGAAGGATGCTAGAGCCTTCTCAGTTGGTAAAATCGGAGGATATGAAGCATTCTTTAAAACAACTGAATGCTGTATCAGAGCAGCAATGGTTGGCTTTTTTTGAAGAATTGTATGGGAGCAGGGGGGACCAGGAAACAGACGCCGGTGGATGGGTGGACGAGGGATCAGTGTCAATCGAGTCGGATGAGATCACGGCCTTGATCAGGCCATGTAGCAACTCTCAAGCAGCAGGTCTGAATGGTCTGTCCACTGCCCTGTTCAAGGCCGAACCGGGAATCTGGGGTAATATCTTGACAATCCGATTTAGAGGTATTGTGAGATCAGCGGCGTTACCATCTTCATGCAACTGGCTAATATAGTCCTTATTTACAAGCGGGAACCTAGGAACGATCCCAAGAATTACAGACCAATTTCACTGATTGATGCAGAATGTAAATTGTTTTTGACAGTGCTTGTGAGTCATTTAACTAAATGGGTCACGGACTCAAAGAGGCTTTCAATGCTGCTTTGGAAAGGGCCACTCAACATCTTTGAATGCAGTAGTACTGATAATCTTTCAGCAGTCTGCGTGGGCAGCAAAGGAGGGGTCGTTGTTTGTAGCTTCCATAGACCTATCTAATGCATTTGATAGGGTGGATTGAAAGATGCTCTGGTCTAAGTTGCATTAATGGGGTTTGCCTGGGGAATTATTGAAGATCCTGATGAGACTACACTGCAACTCAGCAATAGGAATAAGATTAAATAAATATGGGGATGTATACAGCCGTATTGAAGTAAAAAATGGGGTATGTCAAGGGTGCATTTTAGCCCTATGCATCTTTAATATGCAGGTTCTGTTGCCTGGGAACATCTGGATAAGTGTGGGTTCATGTCACCAAAGTAGGCAATCTGAGAGTCCCTGGGCTATCATATGGGGATAACATCCTTCTATTTGATGGTACAAAAAAGGGTCGCCAACGACAGCTGAATGGTTTCATGGAGTATGCTGCTAGAAATGAGTTAAAAATCAACCATGCAAAGACCAAGATTTTGCACTTCCCTAGAGGAAAGAAAGCACAGAATATGTCATGGTACCTTGAAGACTGCAAACTTTTGACCATATGACCTACTTGGGTTTTGACATTTGTGCTCAACCATCAAGTGAAAAAATCTGGGATGGGTTGAAAGGTAAGGCGGAAGCATTGGCTAAACAGTTAGCAAAGCTCGATAGAAGATTTGGTAGGTGTTTGATCAAGCCAGCCATTCAGTTTTATGAGGGGAAATTGTCCCTTAATTATTGTATGGTGGGGAAGGGTTCAGGCCAGCATTATTGAAGGGTTGGAGTTGCTGGAAGCCTTGATTTGGAGACAGTGCCTAAAACGACCTAATGCAATACCAATGTCAGCAATACAGTTTGAATTGGGGCTTATCTCACTCAAGGCTAGAGTCTGTTGGAGAAAACTGTCACTGTTAGCAAAAATCGTCGACCGTATGGAAGACACACACTATGAACAACTAAAAAATCAGTTAGTAATAATGAGGTCAAGACAAGAAGGATGATGTTCTATGTATTTTGGAAAAGGAGTGTGAGAATGTCTTGGTGGAGTTGGGGTTGGATATAGAACTGTTATTAAATAATCCAGGAAAAGTTTTAAAAAACCTTCTTTCCTTCTTTGACAAAAAGACTGGTGTAACATACTGGAACGTTTCCATGCTTACCCTTCCTTGAGCCATCTCGCAACTGAACCTAAGGCTAAGGGAACTATTTCCCATATTATGTTCCAATTTCCAAATAAATGTATGCGCAATCAACTCCTTCGGTTAAGGTGCAACAGAATAGAATCTAAGGAAATTCTTCTAAAGCAGGGAAGAATAGGTGAGAATGAAGAGGAATGCAGGTTCTGTGGACTTGCAGCTCTGGTTGAAACATGTAGACACATGGTCTTGGACTGTTTGGCCTTTGGTAGAGGTAAGAAAGATACATATGAGCACATTTTGCAATAAATGAATGACGTTGCCGGTTGTTCAAGTATGGCATCAATGTATCTCTATTAATATCACAAAAGATGGACTTCAAATTATAGACTTTCTCAAATCTGTAGAGTTAACTACGGCGAAATATGCCTGAAATATGGTAGGATGAGGAGTTTTAAGGTAAATAGGAGAAGTTAAACGGACATTCTAAGACTATTAATTGAATGTGAAATGATTTTCAACAGTGTGTGTTGTAAAGCATTGAGATTTGATGTTCCTTTTGCATCTTTTTTTGAAATTGTATAGTGGTTATTAATGTCTGTTTTTTTCTCTTTTTGCATGGAATTGTAAAGGTTTATTTAAAACCAAAACAAACAAAAAAAAGTCCCAAGCTATTTTGTCTTGTGCACTTTCTTCTAAGAGGAAGATCAAATTAACTGCATGTGTATATTTCAGTTTAAGATATATGTTCACTTACTGTACTGTGTATATATTCATGGGTGCCAACTTTTGATTTTCGCTATGGGCGTAGAAAGTGCTTGGATATATGTTATTCTTGCAGCTGGTTATTTTTTGCCCATTTCTGTGGTGCTTAAATGTGGTTGGATGGGGTGGTTCAATACATCACAACAGTCACCAAGAGACCGGCCATAAAACAAGGGACTTGGAGCACGATGCTTAACCAAAGTGTATGGTCCATGGTGAATAATTTAATCCCAGTGTGCATCTTCTAAAAACCTTGTGAGTTCTCAAAGACAGCAATCTTGTATGCATAACAATACCACTGTTAAAACAAGACAAAATCAGTTTGTGATTGATGAACCTCTTTGTGCAATGGGTTTTAACTGTTTTAAATATAGAGTGGCTGTGCCCACCGTCCATGGCAGAAGGCCATGTCTAGTGGTCTGGTTGCATTTTAATATGGACAGTGGGCACAGACAAAGGCGATACTCATTGATGATGGCGGAAGACCTGGAAGTGTTCTAAAAATCTATGGAATAATAAAACCCTTGAAATTAAATGAAAAAGCTTTAGTTGCAGGGACATTAAGGTGAGAACTTAACAAAATGAATCCCCTGAAATTCACCTAAAGCTACCTAAACTTTACGCCCCATGTTGCACAGCCTATGGCCTGATTCCCTGTGCATTGCAAAATTAAAGGACATCTCACTGTGTGCATACCTAGAAAAATAAAGTAATAGAAGTCATATCCTGGATACACCACCAGGCAGAGGTCTGTTACTGGTGCGGATTCATTTAATAAAAGGGGGAAGGGTTATTAACTGTCACCTGTATTCCCACCTTTACAGTGCCTATTGAAGATGACAAACACTTTTACAAAGTAATTCAATTGAAGTACCACTGAAGGAAATTTAGTAAACATATTTTTCATTTTGTAATATTCACATGCGGAAATGTTAAGTAGCTTGTCTTGCAATTCAGTTGTTTAAAATGTGGTTTGAATTTCTAACAGGTTCATTGAATGGGAGAAATGTTTATTCAAAATGAATAAAGAAGTAGAAAGATTAGTTAGGCAGGGATGTTCTGACAATTTGGTTTTCTATAAAATGGCAATTTTATCCCAGGCCCGCACACACTGTTTAACGCATGGTAGATGCGCACTCAGGATAATTCAAATGTACGCATGATTATGTCATTTTGACCATTGATGTTAGATTATCATAGATGCATAATGTGTGTATATTTCAATTGATTCAACTATTTCTATTTTTATTAATAAATAGAACTTATGTCTAACCCTTTTGTTTCATGTCCCGAAAGGGGACAGAGGCAGTAGGGATCTAGATGTATTATTGGGGGTCCTAGGTTCATAAAAAACATTATTAAATAAATGATGCATGCCTGATTTGGGGTGGGTATAAAATGTCCCTGAACTAGATGTTGCCCGATTAAAACATCCTACAATTGTCAGTCAACAGTGGGGAGCAAATCTGAAAACAAGTTCGTGGCCACTCTACGGTTCAGAACACAGACAGGTCAAATCTATGTTTAAACAATGATATTGAATTCTAATTCATGTTCCAAAAATACATGAACAAGAATAAATGCAGTAGGTGGAAGAAATGTCAAAAACCCATAATTTGCAAATTAGGTGCAGATTTACTTTTTCCAGGAAAACATACCACCAGAGTTTCTGACCCGAACTGGTCATTATGCAGTATTCCTGTCAACTCCTGCATGCATACATTCTGCTTGCCGTGGGTTCTGGATGGTCAGTGTAACAAACCCATTTCAGTGTATACAACATAAGGTTGAAACAGACCTTATTTTATACCACATTACTTCTAACAGTCAATTCTTGTCTGTAGTTTCATAGCACATTTGTACACTGAGTTCTTACCTATCATAACATGGGCATATTATGTAAATAAATTAAACACTTGAGTGCCATATTCTTCTATCAATGCTCCTCTAATTAGCCATCCAGCTACTCTTTCCTATATTTAAGATGAGTTTATAATGAAACCAATGATTGTTGATCTATTGAACAGGATTTTCTCTGAAATTATTGCATTGCAATTGTAAACAAAGTTTGCTAAATTGTATCATTAAGAGTCCACATTTTTCACAATACACGCATTACTTTGACATAGTTAAAATGCTACATCTTAAGTTAAGCAGGAATTCAATCTCCTTTGTTGAGTAAACCTTTCCTGGATTCTTTAATTCTGAAACATTATTGCCGAGTCGCAGGCTTCCCTTTGCTTGCAAAGATTTAAGAATAGATTGTTTCAGATCAGCTGCAGTCAAGTTTCAATCAGGTTTTTGACTTAGACATGGTACAAAGACAGCATTAATTAATGTAAGGGACGACTTCGTAGAGTAGGCAAATAAGGGTGGTTGTATCAGGTTGGTCATGTTGGATGTTTCAGCAGAGTTTGATACAGTGGATCAAGACATTCTTATTCACAGTCTCAAGGCGTGTGCCCACGTCTCCAGTGATGCTTCCAAATAGTTCCAATCCTTTCTATCAGATAGGTCTAAACAAGTCAAACTTGTATCTTCAGAGATAGCTTTGGTGTGTGGAGTCCCGCAGGGCTCCTCTATGTTGCTGCTTTTGTGCAACAAATATGTAAGACCGATTTATCAAATTTATGATGAAAGTATGTTATATTATCATCAGCATGTGGTTGACATACAAGTATAGAGTATACACACGTATACATAAAACGTAATGAGAGCAACTCTGGAACTGATCCCTTAGTAAATTGTCTGGATGAAGTGGAAGCTTGGATGTTGGATAATACACTGCAATGTAATCCAAATAAGACTGAGGTCACTATTTTTGACCTAAAATCGAAATCTTGACAACCAGCTAATCTCTGCCCTCCTCCAATCTCATTTCACATGTCAATGAACTTTGTACCCAAAGGTGATGTGTTTTGGACACACGAACTTACTATGAAAGAACAAATAAACCAACTTCAAAGAGATTCGTCATTTTGTATAGAAATTATCTTGCTGAGGTGGTCAGCTCCCTGATAAATCGAAAAATAAAGTACTGCAATTCATATATTTAGGGTTTCCTGATTATCAACTTCACCTGCTGCAAAAAGTACAGAATGCTGCAGTCTGTCTAATTTTTCAGTCTCCCTCCCTGTTGGGAATCTGTTACTCCTCTCTGCCGATATCTACGTTGGATGCCAGTAAAAAGCAGAATTAATGTTAAGGTTATTTGCTTAACTTTTAAAGGCCTGCATGTGTGGCCCATCTGTACCTTCAAACAAAATCAAGATATACCATGCAGCGAGAGCTTTACGTTTGAAAGACATGACTCTCTTGGCTATTCTCGCATCTCAGTTTGTTCTTGGAATGCGATCGCAGGTTTTCTGTAGCAGACTAACGATTTTGAAGCTCTCTTCGTCAGAATTTTAGGGAGCTGGTTGCTTTCTTGTAGTTCCATAAAGCTATCAAGTGCTTGGGGTTTTAGTTAACTTCTGCTTCTCATCATAGGACATAGTAAGCAGTGTGGCAAGCCTTGATTCAGTTAGTTAAGTAGGTGGCACGTTATAAATTCCAAATTCAAATAAATTCCAAATCATGTCTTCACTTAACTATCCAAGTGAATGCAGAATACCTTTACTGTTACTCAAGGTTTTGTGCTTTTATTAATAATATAAACAGATTCTGATTTCATAATGTAACGTTAAAATGGCAATGGAAAAAAGCTGATATCATATCCTGGGTTTAAGGCCTGCAGCCATGAATCACATGTTAATGACATATTTAAATGTTCACTTTACATTTTTTAACAATATGAATAATGAAAGTCCAAAACATAAGGCCATACATTAGCACGTATTACAGATTTTAAAATTAAATGCCAAGCAGTATGAATAAACAGTGTTAAATGTTGTAAAATGAGAACCTTGTAGCACATTGAAATCCGATTTCAAAGTAAGGTGTGTTTGTGAATAGCAAATTCTTATAAGATGGTCCCATGTGCCCATGCAAGCTTGAATGTTGCAATGTTGAACAGAGCAGAGCAAGAAGGATGCATGCTGCCACATGTTTTTAAGGCAATAGTCACATGCTTTAGGTTGGGTGGTAACATGCTTTAACCCTACTTACATGTAATATGTGATGCTCTGAGGAAAATAGATTTACAGCTCATTAGGCGAATGATATGCATTCCTTCCCCCCCTCCAGTAAGAGCTGAACAGTTATGATGCAATAGGACAGGGACGTCATTTCACCAAAATGCCTGGGGTAGCGGAAGTGACATCACACGACCCTTGACCTCTGATGATATCACAGGACATGATGTAATTTGACCCCACCTAGAGGTGATATCACAGGAAGCGATGGAACATGACCTTCACTCCTTGACAAAACAGGAAGTGGCATCACATAGCATTGTTTCTAAGTACACTATGAAAAACATGGTTACCATATCACTGTAAAGTGATATACAAGAATGGATCAACATATGTATCGTTAATATCAGTGTTAATAGGCCCATATTTCCAAATCAGTGTGAATGTAAGCAGACGTCTAAGGCCAAATGATGATGATGTGTTATTATATAGAACTTATGCTTAAGCACTTCATAAACAACAGATACACATACAATATCACCCAACCTGTGTTGGTATTCATTTATCAAACTCAGCAGGATGAAAGGCTGAGTTGACCTTGCTGTGAGTCAAACATGCAACCGACAGATCACACACACATTGCAGCAGCCAGCGCTCAACCCACTGAGCTATCTTACAGCTATAGCTATCAGAAAACCTGCCACTCCAGAAACAAAGAGCCACATACTGCTGGCCAGAGTCCATGAGCTTCAATTTGAAAGGGGCCACAAGGGAGAACACAGGGGTCACAGATATGACCCATGGCGACCCCTGTATCACCTCCATGCAATAGGACAATTACAGGGGTCACAGATATGACCCATGGCGACCCCTAAATCACCTCCATGCAATAGGACAATTCACCCCAAGCTAACTCCCTGTAGTGGGTAGCTTAACTGCAGGACAGCAGCATTTCACACCCCAGTGTAACTATACAGTAACCTACCGCCTCCTCCTCCCATACAATGTTATTGAAATGAATGAATAAAAAAAAAACTAATATACTGTATTCTTTTTCCCAAAATTCTCACGTCCCGTTTTACGCAGCATAAAAAGCATACATGTCTCTGCCTTTCCTGTATTCACTCGTGATCAACCAGCGCTTTATTGCGTAGATCTTTTTTCAAATCACTAGAACACTATTGTATGTAATTTTGTTTATATATAGTTTTATTTGTTTACCTTTTTTGTAAAATAAAAAAGCATTCTATTTAAGATAGCTGTAGCTAACCTGCATAAGGAACTCCCATTGATACAACTAACCCAAAATAGTGGCAAACTAATCTACTTACAGTCAATCAATAGGTTGGGCAACAGGTCGCCATGGCACATTCTCTGGAGCTTGTTTCCTTCTCAACCCCCACCAGCAGTTATGCAGTCAGGACCCAGGGAGTCACTTGCATCTGTAAGGGAGGCATGGTATCACAAGTATGGGTCTGACACAAGAGATACAAGTGTCAAAACCTTTGTTCAATTGTCGGGGTTTGGAAAAACTCCTGCTTTGCGGATGGGAGTAGTCTCTACCATCAAATAATAACAAAAACTCAGTCCTTGTCAGTCTCTGTCAAACCAAAATGGCCTATACTAACAAAACCTAATGCCTGCCCTATCTCTTATACAAAAGGTGTGTGAAGGGGAATATGTATTGAAAGGAAAATCAGTGTTATAATATAAAGGATAAAGATGGTTGAGTCAGCTCTCCTCACAACATTGGACAGCATGGAGTAAGGCAGCCCTCATAGACAGGATGACACAATCTGGCTCAGGTTTTCAAAGCAAAGGCAGTTCAAAACGTGGATCAGGGCCGCTTGGCCTTCCACATTAAAGTTATTTATTCCAGCATTCCACAAAGGTTTTTCTACAGTTCAACAAAAAGTTCACGTAGGTCTCCCTCTATCAGGCTCAAAGCTGTAACAGTTCACATAGGGCAGCTCTCAACGTTCCCAGGCGCTCCAACATCTCCTCCACCAGGCGCAACTTACATTGGCTACCCATTACACTTTGCATCTCCCTCAAAGCACTTGTTCTAACCCACAAGGCACAGAACAATGCTGCACCTGCCTTCTTGTCCACGCGCTTCACACAACACACAGCATCCAGACCCCTGAGATCTGAACAGGCGCACACACTAACCATTCCCAGTTTCAAGCTTCAGACAGCCAGAGGCTCGAGCTTCCCAGTCCTTGCGGCTAAGCTCTAGAACTCTCTACCCAATGCTCTTAGGAATGTTCCATCCATCCAATCCTTCAAAATAAAACCAAACAGTGGCTTCACAACAGGATACCCTGGCCACCTCACTGTAATTCATGCAGCTGCTAGCCGCAAACAGGCTGCTCATTGTATATACTGTATATGTAGGCCGCTAGGCCATTCTTTGCAATGTTATTATTCATGTTCTTATACATGCTGTAAATATGTATATATAATGTAACATGTACCTATCTATGTAACATGTAACTGTAACTGCCTTTTCAAATATGCGCCCTGATGCCCCTGGGCATGGTGCACAATACAAATAAACAAAATACAAATAGGTCTCCCTCAGCAGTGCTCGGACCTCTCAAACAACAAGTACCTGATTCAACGCAGATCTCTATGAGCTGGGCATGGATCTCGCAATCACAGCACTTGCAGGGGTTCCCTTCCCCAAGAGTTATTCACATTTGTTAGGGGCTCCCTTCCTCTAACTTATTTCATATTCCAGGTCGCCCTGAGTTGGGCCCGGACCTTTCACTGATGTCGAAGACTTTCAAATGTGCAGGGCTTTTCCAAAAATCTCTGCAGGACCACTTTGACTTTCCCTTCAGCTCACACTTTTGTGTTATTTGCCCCAGTTTCTTTTGGTCTTAGTAGTTCAGCACCATCAGCACAAATGTTTATAGAAATATGTATCTTAAAGTAATCACCTTTCAACTTCCCCTTTCAATGGGGTTAATCTTGACCTTTGTGCGTTTAAGATTTAGTTCACTTTGCTGCTTTATTACAAGATATCACATACTTCATGTAGACTTTCGAATGGGTTACTTCCTTTCAACGGACCACTATGCTACTCTGTATCACTGGCTTCACAGTTATCTGCAATTTAAAGTTCACCACAGGTCTGCCTTCCTTCGCGTTTCATCCACACGCATGTAGCTTTCAATTGTGAGATATACTGTTGCAACTTCAATCTCTCCTTAACACACACCAGCCTTTCATGTTGAACGCCAACTCACTGGCTGTGTGCATTCCTTTCTTGTCTTTTCAACTTTAATTCACATGTCAAGGTCAATACCACAGGCTTGGCCTCGCCTCCCCAACTTTGTTGTTCACCCGGGAGGGTCGCTGGTGTCCTTGAAACACAATGTAGTCTTCTTGTTTGGGATTTGGCTTTCTCTGCGTATCTTTCATGGCTCTTCAGAAGCAACAACCTCTTGCCGGGATCTCCTCAGTTTCTCTACCCTTTTCTCTCATCCCCCTGTCGGTCGTTCTGCTCCAAGAGGTCTGCTCCTTCTCGTGTTCCCTCTTGCTCAGAATGTGTCTCTATGTTCTGCATTTCATCGGTGTGGGGAGAGCTAATGGGTATCAGGTGTTTGTGATTAAATTCAAGTGCCTGACTTTGCCTGACCTGATTTGCGGGACGTCACCCATGTGATATGTAAGGGTTTGCCTCTTTACTCTTAATTGCCCTCTTCCTTGGCCCAATGTGTGTGTAGAAAGGGGGGTTTGGGACATTGGAACATCCTATAAAATGGGATGGGGTATGGTTATGGGAAAGGGGGGAATACTGCATCTCACCATTGGTTGCCTCACCCTCACCCCCACTCCCCGAAGACCCCTCAATCAGGTGATTCTTCTGCACTGGTCCACCCCCAGTGTCTAGATCCATAGGGCGATGGCAGTGCCCTGGCCACCTGAGAGAGAGATCCCCGGGGACTTAATAGGTGAGATGCCCTTTGGTTTCTCACATTTCCCAGGGATAGTCAGAGGTAGCACTGATTTGATGGAGACTAATGATCCAGTATACCCTGAGTAAGGTGCTACAAAACCACAAGTCATCATGTGCTTGACCACAGTCCAGTGCTGCAGTGCCGCTAGCCATGATTGCAGTACTCCAGTGAGGGAAGCAACAAACACCCCTTCCCAGGTTGGCCATCATTATATGGTGCAGTCCCCATTGGAGCCATTAATTACCATAGGACTGTGGGGTACATTGACCAGCCCAGCATAACTCCCCCACCTCACCAAACTACATCTCAGCAGTCACCAGTAGAATGGCTGCACTGGCTCTGTTGAGCATTATCGCCTTGCATTCAAACTGCGCTTAGCAGTCTCCAAAATGATGGCTGTGGCATCTTACCAGCCACACATGGGGCAAGATGAAACACTGAACACCCCGAAAATTACTGCCAGTAGTTTCTTCAATTGCACCAAAGAATTCAAAGGCAGCACTGCTATGCTGCCAGCTCAAAACTTTTTCACTAAGAAAGAAAATATTCTGCCTTTTAAAATGACTGCGTCCTGATGCTCTTTTTCATCTGTTCAACAGTACACAGTTCTGATCCAGTGAGACCCAGCTAGGTCCCTCCATATTCAGGTTGTGCTACAGCAAAAAGGGGGCATTTCTCATTGGATGACAGGCTGTGTCAGGCAAGATCTGTGAAATAACAAAGGACTTCACTTCAAGCCGTACCCAAAATGCTGTCCTGTTTGCAACAAAATGACACAGATAAACCCTTCATAAGAAGCTTTCTCTCTCTTTGCTGTTGTCAGTTTCATTTGACCCTTGCTTTGAACAGATTCCTGTGTAGTAGAAATTGACTATGGCCATGGAAATGCTCAGAATAAAGATACCAAAACGCATTTGAAAGTGACAACAAAGGAAAATTAACCACGTGTAAAATGGTGTTTTCTACAAACAAGGAAATGTCTGTTTAAAAGTAAATTGTTGAATGAATGCCCTGTCCTTGCATAGAAAGGTGATGGGGGTTTGTTTTAAAACATATATAGGATGTTTCAACCCAACTGTCTTGCTTTCTGGTTCAGGAAAGAAAAATAAAATTAAATAAAATAAAGTCACTGTGAAACCAGCGGGACACGTTTTTAGGCCCTGGCTTCAAAGGACTAACTACAGGATCTATCTTCTGCCAGGAGTACTAGCATGTGGGGAATATGGATAGGCGGGGGTGAAGCATCTCACGCCCTTATCAGACTCTGTCGCAGTGCTCCAGCCGGGTAAAATGGATTTCTAGGACACATAGGTGTCTCTTTTTTAACATCACCTCCCCTCCACTCAAACTGAGGAGCTTCAAAGACAAATCCATGACAACAGGGCTAGTGCCTGACAGTTGGCTGTGGGTTGAAAAAAAATGTCCTTATTTGGAAGACAATGCTGGCCCATTTGGGGCAAAAAACTGTTCTGAATTAATAAACTTTAAGACTTTATTTCTGCAACCAGAGAACGCAGGAATGCAAAACTTTAACAGTTTATATTTTTTGTGGCATTAAAACAAGATAGTGTGGCTTTCCCTAGCATGTAGGAGATGCAAATGGCAGAATGATGTAAATCGTGGTAAAAGTATACTTGGTGCAACTTTAAAATGTAATGCAAACATGCTCTGTGATAATAGGTACACATATATAAATATAGGATTTTAGGTGAAATATTTCCCACAGAAAAGTGTGAAAGATTATTAGGAGGGCCAAATGACAAAGTACAGACTTGGGAGTCAGATTGCCATACTCTGTATGAAATGTGTCATTTGCCTATGTGATTTTCAAAAATGCCACAAATTTGCAATTTAAGCCATAACTGATTTTTGGCAAAAATGACTGTGGGAGGGCATGGGCAGTTTAAGCTTACACCATAAAACTCATGTCATGTCCTTGAAGCCCAACCGGTTGACAAGAAGGCAGTAACAGTAAACCCTGACCAATCCAGTTGTTAAAGGCATGTCAAGCCAAAGGCCTGCACCCATGGTAAATCCTGTGATGTCTCCCGCCTTATAAAAGGAGGAGACTCAGAGAGACAAAGGACACTCTCTTTTGAATTTTCCAGCTCCGGCACATCCAGAAATTCCATCTTCACTCTGCAAGATTCCAGATTCCACTGCCAGGCCAGAGCATTGCTGACCCTATCCAGGCAGGACCATTGAACCCGAAAACCCCCACTACAAATCCAAAGAGACTCAGGGAGAAAGGGGAAGGGTGGTGGAATCCTCTGTGGTATTATCCAGTGCTGCCTGCTTGCCCTGCTATCTGCTCTATCCAGGTGAGGTGACGCTGCATTGTGACCAGACCTTTGCCCAGCTGTTTTCTTCTGGGAGAACTTGCCGCTGTGACCAGTGAACAGATATTGCCTTGCTCTGCAGAAACCCGGTGCGCTGTCCAAAATACCCCATTAAAGTGCTTGTTGTGAGTATTTCCCTTCCCTAACAACCACAGACTACATCCTTCACCCTGTTACATTGTATTAGGTCCAGTCCCATAGAAATCCCATGACTGCCTCAGCAGAAATCCTTAAAACTGTCAGAGTTCTCTGTGCATCCTGTCCTTGATCCTAGTGTTAGAGCCATTCTTCCACTAATTTCTGTCTTGTGTGAAGTCCTTAGTACTATTTTGATTAAACTAACTAATTCCCACATAAAGAGCCACACGGCACGAAGGGGTTACACTTGCAAAGTAACCTGTTTTGCAGGCGGCGTCTCTCTTTTCTAACCACTAAAATCTAGTTTCTGGAAAACTTGTCCTTTCCTTTTTAAACCGATTTTCTCTGTCAACTGCTTTTATTTTGAAAACCGAATTTCCTTTCCCATTGAAAATCTCATCCAGTCATCCATTTAGAGGCACTCTTTCACTTGAATATTATCCCTGTGATGTGCATCTGTCATTCAACATAAAAACCGCATTCCGACTCGGTCTATTTCACCAGTTTTTCAAACTGTTTTGACATTTAAACCTGTGTAAATTAGCAAATGCAATTTCAATGCGTGTGATTTGGCTGCACTGTGTTGTCACTTCAAAGTTGAATTTTGAACTTTATGCCAGTTGGTGGTACCTTGCGTTGTAGTTGCTAGCGTTCTTACATCCCTGATACTGTTATAACTCATATATACATCATTCATTTAACTGCACATTTAAATTAAATGTGTAGTCATTCCGAGTGCTATTTTATGTACTTGCAAAGGTTTTAAAATCCAATTTTACCTCCCATTTCATGGGTGAAGGTCAGAATTTAATCCTGTTTGCTGCATAGTATGATATGATATGATAAGGCATTTATAACGTGCCTATACACAAGTGTTTCAAGGCATGAAACAAGTATACCTGACTCCTTGCTACTCCTTTCTATCCGCTCAGAATTTGATTAATAGGGGATTGAGGGAGCATTGCCGGGGAAATCTTAACTCGGGTGCTATTTACCCGAACAGTAAAATTTCTCCCATTCATTTGTGCTTTGGATATGTTATAATAGAAGGTCAACGAAAGTGTATTTCATCAATTTACCTTGTAATTATCACCCCATTGGTGATTGCTACCCAATATTAAATCTGTGTGATTTTCTTTGAATTTAAAATAAATAAATATTGTATTACCACCTACGGGCCTGGTTCATGGTCCATTGTGACCCGGGGTATTTGTAAAAGGGGGGTGAGACGGGTTGGGTGAATCTGCATCATTAGTAAAATAAAGCAAGAGTGTTTTAATTGTGCACTGCATCCTAGGCTAGTGGCAAGAGTCCTGGTCAGATGTATAACGCCCGATTAGAATCCTTGACAGGATCCCCTGATACGCAGATTGCTTGATAATTGATAATTTGCTTACTTATGAGTGTGACCAAGCTTCGAACTTGCAGACAGATCACAACATCATTGTACAATTGGTTCTCCTTATGAGGTTTATCAGCATCAATATTGGGATGCGAGTTGATTGATAGTTTGTGTAGACGGCACTATGAAGTGGCTCCCCATTGGCACATTTAGTATAACATAAGCAGCACTCTGAAACATCATTCACAAGCAAGCACAGATATAAGGAGGTTTTATGTAGCAGGGGGCATCCGGCAGGAAATGTTTGAAAGGGTTTAAGGAAAAACTTGAGTGTAACATGGAGTCAATGACTGGGACAAGGCAACTAAATCTCAGATAGAGATTCCTGGGCAGAGGGAAACAAAGGACATCAGAAGGAATGGACAGAACAGATAGAAATAACACTTTGGGAAAAGATACATCCTTCTCACTGGAATGAACACTAATGAACTGGGAATACTAGAACCGTGACTTAAACAGATAACTGAAATAGTAGAAGAAGCCAATGGCAAGTCAATCATGGATCAATGGTAGTCAGAGAGAGCACGGGAAAAACAAATGCTTTTAGAATACGTCGGCACCTATACAAAGGAATTCATTATAGTCTCAAGGAAAGAAAGTTGTATTACAATTCCTAGAAATTAGAATCATGAAAAATGCTTATGGAAGGCAAGTTAGCATCGAATTCAGCATCGTGTATTGCATCTGAAAGCAAAGGCGTCAGGGTAAACAATGCACCAAACAACACAAGGCCTGCAAGTGAAGTGTCGGGCTATATCGTAAAGCGAATACAAACAGAACTTAGAAAAACGTAATTTTTAGGCAAAAGGTAATTTGTATCTATTGAAATATTATTTAAGGTAAAGAAATCTAATCTGCAGATATTCTATTGTAATTCTTGTCACTTATGCTTAATGCACTGATTATATATTCCTCACGAAAATAAAAAGCAACTGTCTACTTCTTTATATGATTTTTCTTTTATCTGTAAATTTTGATTCCCACACAAATGTTCTGAAAAACCTAGATCAGATAGCAATCATGCATCCACATCTGGGAGTCCTTAGGGTCAAAGATAATCCGGAAGTTATAAACTACTGGAACTTTAGTTAGTACGTGGTTTCATTCAAAATGTCCAAAATCCATATGGACTATTATAAAGAAGTGGAATGTTGGAAATAGAGTCAGCGCATCGAGCATAAGTAACAAGAATGGCAATTAAATATCAGAGAACTGATGTTCTTTTGCTTAAATATTATTTCAATTTGGAGCATCTCAGAAGGTGACCTGTGCATTGCACACCAACAGCAGCTTTGATATAATGATAGATCACATTTCAACAATAGCATCTAACACCACCCTGACTCCCCTTCTATCTCCCACTCTCCCCTCACTGCTACCTTCCCATTCAAAAACACTCTCTCATTCATTGCTTCACTCTCACAAACTCCTACCACTTTCACTTATAAATACCTCACCTTGCACACTGCCTGAGTAATCTGCCTTTCCCGCTCCTCTGCAACGTTCTTCCACTTCCCGGTCCTGTGGTCTGCCGCTGCCTTTTTTGACCCAAACAACCCACAATTTCCCCTGGGTCCCCTTTTGTCCTTCATTGCTCTTCCATTGCTTATCCTACCATGTTGGCCAACCACTTACTTTTCTTACCTCTGCAGGTGGTAAAATTGACAAAAGAGATAAAAGGGGATCTATGCACCGCACCTTTCTCGTGTGCAGGTCCACCTGTGTTTGTCAATGGTGGCCTGCATTGGTCTGCTTGGCTGTGCCACTTAGCGGCTTCACTTCCTTGTGCTGCTCATTTGGGAACATGGTAATACGAAAACTCTTCTGAGACTCTTTCAGGCTGCGCTATTGTCCTTCTACTTCCAAGCATGGTGGAACACATCTTTTTCTTTGAGAGAAAGAACCAAAACTGCCCTCCATCACTCAAGACCAGTATGGAGTGATTGAGAGTGGCACTCTGTAAAAGCAGGCTGGAGCAATAAGAAGCGATGGAGCCTGGACCCTCTTAATTGCCACCTTCCCCCTCTGGGGTAGGACTGGCCCTAGTGTCCACCCTGGAAAGCATCCCTCCGCAGGCTGAGATGCGTCCCCAGCCCTTCTTGACAGGGTCAGGACACTTATTGCCTTCAGTTCCAAATGCCAAGTTCAGTCTGCCCCGTGACTGTCCTAGACAGTGTTGGTGCAGAATGTTCTTGCCGTTTTGTGATTATGCATTAACTAAGGCTATGTTGTTATCTATAATAGACAATAGTGCAGTGCAATGCATTATGACTTGCAGTTCTGTGGAATTTTAGTTTCCTTTTGACAATATATGCAAAGCGATTGTTTGGAATGTGGCATTCCACAACCATCATAACACACTACCAATATAGCCTTACAGGGTTGGATGGCATTTCATCACGTGGTGGCACCTTCATTTTCCACAAAGAAACCCATTGTTGATACTTTTCACCTTCTACAGTTTCAATAAGCAATTCCACAGGCCATACCGACCTTCCTTCATCACAGGCACTTAAGCCCTCAATAGGGTACCATTTACTCAAAGCCATGATTCGCTTTTGGGATCAAGTCACATTGAAAGTCAACTGCTATGAATGGCACTACTCTAGTCAAACAATGGACCCCTAGGAAGATTTTATAATTTCAATAATATTTGTAGAGCTATTAGCAACTGTTTGGGTGCAGGTGAGGAATACCGACCCTGACATGAGACCTTACTAAAATATGCAACAAAAGGTGTCCAATCTGTGGACACTCCCGTCGCCTGCACGCCTTAATGCTGAAAGATCAACCAATATTATTAATGCAGATTGATAATTTCCATGTTTATTCCCAACCACATATTCAACTCACAAAACTCCATTAAAATACTCAAAACTTCTTTATTCTGTAATGTTCAAAGGGAGACCAAGAATAGAATTCACAGGCAGGCAATACGCCCCGACGTTGTTTATTACATGGGTGACAAACTGACCTACATTGACCTACTCTAACGCCATGAGTACAGAAGTGTGTTTTCACCTTAATTTGCCAAACTCGTCTTCTTTCTATCTGACACATGATTACGGCACAGAATGTGAACACAAAGCCAAGAACTGTATTCATGAGAAGTGAACATCTAGAGACGAATGAGAGGAAGGGAACATTACATGGTATAAACTATCGAAAAAGTAAATCGCGAATGAGCCAATGATAGAAAAACACGAGCTAACAGTCTGTCAGTATCACCACGCTCCCCTCCCCATGGAAATAAAATATGTAGAAGAACACCTAGATGTTTGCTGAACTCATCTCTTGATCTGTGAGGTGACAGGACAGCGTTATCAATGGGACACCTCACTGTGGCGCCAAGAAAAGTTATAACAAGTGACATTCCCCACCACCTAAGTCTTAGACGGCGGTACACGTTCGGAAAAGCTACTTGAAAGGAGACAGATTGACATTTTATTCCTCTCTGCATCGGTTTGCCTTGCACCTTTCTGTCAGAGCGTTTAGATTAAAAAAAAACACTCTGTGCACGTTTTTGGCAGCTTTCCGTCAAACCTAGCCAGGTCATAGCCCATTTTACTTTTTTTAGATAATGGTGAATAATGCATAAGAAAGTGAGAAGGTTTAATCCATAAAGTTTATGGTCCCATTAACAGCTTTTATGTCCTGGCTCTGATATTTTAGTCATAGATTCCTACAAGGAGGTGAAGACAACAGAGCCATTTTATTTATAACTAGCTGTCCCGGGCCACACGTTGCTGTGTCTCACTCTGTTTAAATGGAAAAGACATAAAAGAGAAAGTGCACGTTTCTAATATGTTTAATTTCACAATGCTTGTGGGTATTTTATAATGGCTCTGGCAGGTCTCCAAGTTGAGGCAGTTTCATTTTCCCGGCGGCGCAACACATTCCTTTCGTTTCTCCATTAAATTTCAGAGCCTTGCGATAAGGACACTTCAGTCATGGTGCCGATGAGAACATGCCAGCTCAAACTATAATCATCAGTTGGGTTGTACCGGAATGCAAGGTGATTGTAATCGCGTGATTGCTGAGCACGGAGTCGTGTTTGATGCTGATCTGCTGTTTCTTGTTGAAGTATTTCAGCCACTCTCTGCCTGTTACGTTAGAACAAAGCAGATTTGAAGCTGCAGAATGCGATCGCCGTGCTCGCAACGTGCATCCTGATGTCTGGCTGCACATCGCTCTGCTGCTTCCTCGGGACGTAAGCATAGCGTGTGTTGCTTTTACGTCCAACAGATGACGCTGTTTTTCAGGAAAATATTTAGTATAGCATGTGATTGCTGAGCACGGAGTCGTGTTTGATGCTGTTCTGCTGGTTCTTGTTGACGTCTTTCAGCCACTCTCAGCCTGTCTCGTTAGAACGAAGCAGATCTGAAGCTGCAGAATGCGATTGCTGTGCTCGCAACTGTGCATCCTGAAGTCTGGCTGCATGTTGCTCTGCTGCTTCCTCGGCACGCAAGTATAACGTGTGTTGCTTTTATGTCCAACAGATGGCGCAGTTTTTCAGTAAAATATTTAGTATAGCGTGTGTTGCTTTTACATCCAACAGATGGCGCTGTTTTTCAGAAAAAGTATGTTTTTAGCTGTCAGGTGTGACATCTATGTATAGTATGTATATAAAAACATGCTCCTATTCAAATGCAACGTTGTGTCAAAATTTCAAAGCAACCAGTGAAGAACTTTCAGAGATTTAAGATTTTGAACAAACAAACATTTACATTTTTATTTATATATATTATCACTTCTAACTGCACTAAGCGAAAAATGTGTGTGCAGTTCTATTTTGTGCCAATATTTGCACCTGCCACAGTTTAAGTGTATTACAGCTACTACTTCTGCAATATTAAAAAAGCAAACACATTCATACCCAGCTTCTCCAATTGCTGAGCCAAGGCGTCACCGTCTAATACAAATGTGCACCAACCCACAGGGCGTTCTAGTCCAGTCAGATTACATAAATCATTTGCTGCTCGTGGATTCTCTTATTTGTGGATGGAAGTGGCCTTTAGAGTGAGATTACGGGACCCCACAGCGAGGAGGGCACTTTTATTATAGAAGACCTCATACATGGAGACCTCATTATGAAAGACTTGGGCGCTTGTGCTCTGGTCTCACAGAGCCTGATAATCCTGGCATTGCACACATCCCTGTGTGTCTTGGCCGGGAGGCTGCCACTTCAAAGCTGTACTCACCATGATTCTTTTATTTTTGCCAGACACAGAATCTAATTCCTTATACCAAATGAAAATATATTCTCATATTTAAATACCACTTTGTTCCTTTGCTTTATTTATTGCGCTTGAAGCTTTTCCCTTATGTCACTCTATGAATGACACAGACAGCACAGACAGGCGAGCTGATGACTATTCTGGGTGCCCCTTTATTCAGCAGGTTCTTCCCTTTTATGTGTTCCTTTTAAAGGAATAGTTCACTCAAAAATGTTATTGTCCCATAAGATGGGCAATAATCAAAAACATACATTAAACATATTTTTAAACTAAGTTCCTATGTAAACTTTTGAGCAAACGAGGCTGAAAGCTTAACATGGGAGCATCCATTTTATCATTTCAGGCAGCCTCCTCAGCTCATGTTAAGCTCTGCCCTGACTGCACTAAACAAGCAGCAAAAGCCGCCTACTGGGAGCTTTTATTTACTGCACCCAAAGCAGAGCTGTACATGGAGGAGGCTGCTTCACTTTCATTTTACGTTTTTGGTGCTCCCTAAGCCCAGGGAAGCAGAGAAAACATAAAATGAAGTGCAAAAAGCAAAGGCGCAGCAATTATAAGTACAATGTTGTTGTATGTGTGATTGCCGTGGTTAGAAAACCATGGAAATCATAAATACAATGTTGTTGTATTCCTGACTGTGGCGGCATTCCCTTTGGGTCTCCTGGGCTCCCCCAAACTGGGGGAGCACAGGAGACTCAAAGCAAAAGCCACCGCAGTCATAAATACAACGTTTTTGTATTTGTAAATTCTGCGGTTTTCTATTTACATTTCCCGGGCTCCCGGGAAACGTAGAAAGAAAACTGTGGCATTTATAAATACAACAACATTGTATTTATTCTTGCTGTGGCTTCAGCTTTGAGGCTCCTGGGCTTCCCCAGTTCGGGGGAGCCCAGGAGACTCATAGCTGAAGCCACAGCAAACATAAACACAACGTTATAAATGCTGCGGTTTTCTTTCTAAGTTTGAAAGAAAACCGCAGCATTTATTTTGCAGTGCATTGAAGAAATAATGAAATTTAGAGCACTTACCGGCTGCAGCTTGTGTTAATCTCTGCTCTCCAGCAATAATGAAGCAAAAGGCACCTGCTGGTAGCTTTTGTTTATTACAGCTGGCTCGCTTTTGCTTCATTAGGGCTGCAAGGGCAGAGATTAACACAAGCACAGGAGGCTCATCCATTTCATAAAATGGATGCCTCCTAGTGCTTGAAATGTATGACTTTGAGCCTCACCATTTTTGATTGAACTATTCTTTAAGGATTATGTCTGGGGTGTGGAACTCTAGCATGTTCTGTATTTTTGGTCTTTGTATGTGGGGCTTGACCTCCTTTCACAGTGTGATAAATGGTTTGGAACAGATCATGAGCAGAGAAGGAATTGGAAAGAAGTGAGGGTGTATCTGTTGCTGTGCCATAAAGCAGCTGGTGAATCCATGCGTTGGTTTGGGAATACCCCTTTTCTGGGGACAGATGCAGAATGCAATCCTCATATTTCTGTGGCAGATGTGTTCATTCCTACTTCCACCGAGCCTTGATAGATTGTGGCTCTTTAATGGTATATTCTGCACAATACGTCTTGAAAGTTGGCAAAGGCCAGAAAATGGACCGACGTAGAATAATGTGTGTTACATGGGAAACCAGTTATCACTCTATGGTGGAGACTTGGAGGCAACCTTGTCAAGAGATAACTTGGGAGAGCAGCCAAACAAATAAAATGGATTCTCATCTTGTATTGCCACACTTTCCTATGGGAAAACGATCTAATTAATGTTGATAGCAAGGCTACACACTGTTTAATATGGGTACCGAAAGGACTGCAGTGCAGGGAGTAGGCATAGCACAACAGCTATATAATGTATGTGATTATGTTCAGAACATTACAGATTCATTTTCCAACATGACACATTGCATAACGGTTTGAGTTATAAGTCATCTTTGATTTCTCTTAATTAAACCAGAAGCAACCCATCCTATCAGCTCAAGCAAAACAGCTCAACAGGTTCGCTGATGTGTCTATGTGTGTGTGTGTGTGTATGCCCCAGGTCTGTATCCTAGAAAGGATAACTCAGTTGGGCAAAGGCATAGAGTTTCCATGGGGTAATAAGAGTAAACAAAAATGTTCTCTTTAGAGTGATGTACCAAAAGAGTGATTTGCCAAAAGCGCTCCGTAAATAACATGTAGCAGTATAAATTCTCTTTGGAGTGCTTTGGTGAAAGCGTTGGATACATTACAAATTAATATTATTGCCATTATTATTATTGCAATTATTATTATTATTATTAGTATTATTATTATTATTATTATTATTATTATTATTATTATTATTATTATTATCCTTGTTTTTGTGAGGCAGTTCTAAGAAATAGTAGAGTATTACCTTTTTGGTAGAAAGTGATAGATGAATCTGAATGCTCGTTTCTAGCCACCTTCTAATTCATTCCACCAGTCTCAAACTGTTTTCAGCATAGCCCATCTTACTTTTAGTAACGCCTGTGTATTCTAACCACAGTCCAGTATGAGCTAAAACTAATCATGTTTTGGGGATATAATATGGTACGGTCATAGGCAGATTTTATTCCAGGTGGACAAGTGTTTCAGCCATTCCTTTTTGGTTTTGCAAATTTTTGCGGCTCCTGCATCACAAAATTGCTGAAACTATTGTTACAGAAGAGAGAGAGGGAATTGGGGTTCTGAACTGAGAATATTTAGTTGGCATAGCAATGAGCAATTTCATGGCATGAAACCGCCAAATCACTCAAATCTATTTTGCCAAACTCCTCTGCCATACTACCCAATGAGAAGTTCCCTAGCAATATTAGCTCCAATCAGCAGCTATGCAAGAAGTCGGGTGCTGAGCTTTCCATTTCCCAGCTGCACAGTGATTTCATATTGGGCTATTTTGGTCTGGTTTTCACAGACAATTGGGCTATTATTGACTACTTTTCTGAGGCTGCCTTTCTACCACCACCCACAATCTCTCTATCACCACACCCACTTGATCCGCCCACCCACCTCCAACCCCATTATGTGTGCTGGTTGGGTTTTGTTTGGGCTATTTTGGGTCACGTTTCACTTTTCCCAAGGCTCTGTTGTTCTTCATGTTTTCTGCCCCTAGCCAACTACCTTCTTTTTATTTGTTGGATTGTGATTTGGTTTGTAAAACCTTTCACAATTATCAAAACTAAACACATGAAACACTACACAATTACATCAAAATACAAGTTACAGAATCCAGAATTTACAAAAAACACAGATGTAACCAATAATTGCTTTCACAAACGCTATCGCCGTTATTGACAGTGCTGTCTGTTTGGCCCCAAGAATTCTAAACCATAATGTATCAGTATGCAGACGTGTCTCCTGATGTACACATGTGTTCAACCAGCGCTTCTTTACCGATGATAAAACAACAGATTCTATAAGCAGATATGAGACCCAATACATACTTTACAGAACTGAGACAATCGGTCCTCTCTTACAACCTTGGTTCTAGCACCAATCACTTCATTAGTTAAAAATAAATTCAGTTTTAGTCGTATAAAATAATTTCTAAAATCACAAGGATAGCAAAGCAGATAATAAGAAGCCACATTAAATGGTTTCACTTCCGCCCATTAATGAAAAAACAAGTGATATTACATGATGCATTCTCTATTTTCAATCCAGTCTCTTTGATCAATTCTTAATTTTGTTTGTTTTGATTTTTCACTAAATCATCAACAGTACAATCAAAACATTTAAGTTAACACAACAAGATACTGTCAATTGATTAATGAAGGCTTTCATTTCACCCTTCAACTTAGACAAGAAGCTGCTGTATTGATCAGTGAGTATATCTGTCGGCAAGCCGATTCATGTGAAGAATGTTATAAGCACTTTGAAGAGCAACTTGTTAGTGTTACCTATTAAAGGAAATTCCATCAGATATCAAGAGCATAATCCAAGGATGTACTGATTCCAGATCTTGAAGGGAGCAGTGGTGCCACAATATCTATGCCTATTCTGTAGAAGGGTAGCTCAATGATAGGCAGTGGTTGAAGAGGGGCACATGGCTCATCATCCAGTGAGGTCTTCTGGTAGGTGGGGTATGTGGCACACAAACATTTGACCTGGGATTACATCTGATCCAGTAGAATTGGCTGATGATGAGGTTTTGTGTCTTCTCTTCTCCCAGGCGCTGAGCCATCATGTTGGAATGGGTCAACTCCTTTACCTCCTACTGGAATGTTTTCGGAACCAGAAGTGGGAAATGGTTGGTACAGTCCCCACATGGATTTACATCCACTGTGTACAGGATCCGCTTCCTGTCAAAAAGAATGGAGTTTCGTCAGTGTTTGGCTCTTGGCTTCAGAGACTTTGTTCTTAGTGGCCTGCTCCAGAAGGGAATACATTTTCTGAACTTCAGCACATTTTCTACAAACCCAGCTTCACTCTCTCAGTCACATCCAGATCTTCCTTTTCTTCAATTTATGGCATAAAGACCTCTTCACAAAACAGTTGAACTATGGGGTGGCATTGTTTTATGACATAGTTTCCCAATGATAAAGAGGACCACCTTCACTTCCTCTGGGTAGTCCCCTGGGTATTCCCCACCGATGACCCAAGCCCCTCATCCACTGAAAGTTTATAGGCATAGTTTCCTTCTGGTACTTCCACCCTCAAACAAGTCTTGACTAGGGCCTTATTTTGGGTGGAACTATCACCTTCTCCCAGGCGCTGAGCCATCATGTTGGAATGGGTCAACTCCTTTACCTCCTACTGGAATGTTTTCGGAACCAGAAGTGGGAAATGGTTGGTACAGTCCCCACATGGATTTACATCCACTGTGTACAGGATCCGCTTCCTGTCAAAAAGAATGGAGTTTCGTCAGTGTTTGGCTCTTGGCTTCAGAGACTTTGTTCTTAGTGGCCTGCTCCAGAAGGGAATACATTTTCTGAACTTCAGCACATTTTCTACAAACCCAGCTTCACTCTCTCAGTCAAATCCAGATCTTCCTTTTCTTCAATTTATGGCATAAAGACCTCTTCACAAAACAGTTGAACTATGGGGTGGCATTGTTTTATGACATAGTTTCCCAATGATAAAGAGGACCACCTTCACTTCCTCTGGGTAGTCCCCTGGGTATTCCCCACCGATGACCCAAGCCCCTCATCCACTGAAAGTTTATAGGCATAGTTTCCTTCTGGTACTTCCACCCTCAAACAAGTCTTGACTAGGGCCTTATTTTGGGTGGAACTATCACCTGTCCCCATATAGATCACATCCTGAAGCCCTGGAGGCGGCTCTAATGGGGATGCAGGCTATCTTGGTCAGACACACTATTCTCACCATTTCTCTTTGCAGTGGGTGATCCCTATATCCGAATCTGCAAGATGCCTTGATAACACCATGTGCCGCAGCTTGCCTCAAGTGCACCCTAACTCTTTTAATATAGTTCAAGTATTTTTATCAAAATAATTAAATGAAGGGACTTGTTAAGATTCATCCTTCTCCCTCTTTCTCTTATCTATTGTATGTCAACCCCCTCACCCCGGGAATACCCTTCCCTCAACCCCATGGTGTTCTCAAGATGTTGGTAACCCCTACTGTCTGACATTCTACCGGTCTGGTGGTGATGGTCTAAGTGTAAACACACTGTCTAACTATCTCCTTCTTCTTACAAGACAACTCCAAACATGAGCATATTACAGGCTCTCTGTGATGCACAAGAGAACCAAACTTGAGAATATTTTGGCTTATCCCTGAAACACACGTGAAACAAACATGAAAATTGTATTGCATCTTGCTACAAAATAGCCACAAACGTAAACAAGTTTTAGGTTCGCACATTTTAACATTTCAGTTTCCCACTGCTACATGGGAGTCACAGCCAAGATACTGTTTCTGTTTCAACATGCAGCACAAGAGCTGTGTGTCTTCCTAAGGCATGATAACTGAAACTCTGAATATTCCTATGTATCTCACTAATACACGATTGCTCAAACTACATATATTTCTTGGTCTCTCGCCTGCTATGAAAAATGCGCCATTGCAAATCTATCTCTGCGTCTCTCTACTAAGGAATATCTACAACCACAAATATTTGTCTGGGTATGTGAAAATTACTATGGTTCTCCCTGATATGTGCTATTTGCAACCGGTACAACTCTACTGGGCCTCCCTGCTATGGAATGTCTTCAACCAATGATATTTCTCTGGGTGTCTTTGCTACATGATAGCTGCAACAGCTGATATTTCTCTGTGTATCCCTCTTACATGACAGGTTGTTGCTTTCCATTTTGTCATATTACCTCTAGCTGGTCCTTTCCCCCCTTTGTGCACTTTACTGGAGGCTGCTTGTGTGATCTGCACTGTTGTCACAGTTCCTGAAACTGTCTCTGGGTTCAAGGGAACCAGGCTGCAGCCCATCTGGGGCCAAAAAGGATCAGTGGAGGAATAGTGTGGAGTAGTTGAGGGGAGGATTCCTGAAGAAGCCTTATCCCTGAGCTTCAGAGAAGGCAGAGAGTTAACTGGTTCATAATGTTCATTGAGGATTTGGGCAACCTATACCCAAGAAAGACCCTCTGGTGAGGAGGGAGGAGGGAGGAAGTAAACTGCTTTGCACTTGAATCACAAAACGAGCAGAATGAAAAAAACAATGATGAAAAGAAAATGAGTAGGGCTAGTTGTCAGGTGAGTGTGGAGCCAACAGACACAACAAACTAGAGCAAGCTGGAGTGTATTCATAGGAATGAGAAATTGAGATAGTAAGGAACATAAGTGAAAGTTGTGAATGTTTATTTCATCAAATGCATGGTTGTGGCAGTTCTAGTGGAACCATTGTGGAGATAAGCATATGGTGATATGGTTGCAATACTGAACACTATGTTTTCACAAGAGCAAATGAGAGGAAAAAATCAAACCTGAAAAAATAAAAAAACAGAAAGGTGACACAGAAGAGTATGGGCAGAGGCTTGAGAAAGTTCTTGTGTACCTTAACGACTCCCAGAGTGCTTTATCAGCCCCATCCCTCAACTGTGGGTCAAAACAGGAATGTGCGCAAGTAAGCGGCTAATGGGAATTACAATGAACCTTTATTACCCAGCAACATAACAATTATTTCACTGAAAACAAAGATCAAGATACATCCACTACTAACAACTGGGATTGTTATAAGGCCGTTCTCAGAGGTAATATTATCTCATTTGCAGCCAATAGAAAGAAAAAACTAAAGCAGGAATTGGAATCTATTCTTAGACAGCTAAAACCATTAGAAATTCAATTCGCTAGTACTAGTTCACCCTCAGTTCTTAGAGAAGTCTTAAAGTTAAGACTTCATTATAATAAAATAGTTACTCAATACTCTTGTGCAAACATCCTCAAATACAAATCAAAAATCTACCAACTTTCCAATAAAGTAGGCAAATCACTTGCCTCTTATCTTAAATTAAAAAAATAAAAGTCTAGTGTTGTTACCGTACAAGACCACTTAGGAAACAGAAAACGCTCTGATACAGATATTCTTCAAATTTTCTGAAAATTGTACTCTAAATTGTACTCATCAGAAGCTTCTTCCAATAATACCTCTATTGATGATTTTCTACTTAACATACATAGGAACACTTACTCTCAGATAGATCTCAACTCTCTTAATGTTCCTATCACCCCTGCTGAAATTTTCCAAGCCATTAAACATCTCAGAAAAGTCAAAGCCCTGGGCCCTGATTGCTTTCCTATAGATTTCTATTCTAATTTTTCCAACCTATTAGTTCCTAAACTTAGTAATCTTTATTCTCACTTTATATCAGAAGGGAAGGCCCACTGTTCTCTTCTTGAGGCCATGATTATTGTTTTCCCCAAACCCAATAAAAACCCTGAACTTCCCCGATTTCCCTCATTAATACAGACTGTAAAATGTATGCAAATAATTTTGCAAATAGACTCCTCTCCTATCTTTCTAAACTCCTTAAACAAGATCAAGCTGGATATGTTAAGGGTAGGGTATCCTCCGCTAACATTAGACTTTTCTTGGATATTATTGATTTAATACATCAATCCAAAGATCCCCATGCTGCAGTAGCCTTAGATGTTGAAAAGGCTTTTTAAGGAGTTGAATGGGACTTTTTATTTAAAACCCTCAAATGGCATAGTTTTGGCCCTCCTTTTCTATCCCTGATTTACGTACTTTAGTCAATGCCCAAATCTTCAATTTTTGTGAATGGCCAACTTTCTACCTTTTTCCCTCTGTCCAGGGGAATACGTCAAGGCTGCCCCCTTTCGCTGATCCTTTTCATTTTAGCTCTTGAGCCTTTTTTTTAGAAACTATCAGACAAAATTACAATATATCAGGAACCCAATATCAAAACCTTCATATTAAAACAGCTGCATATGCAGATATATTCATATTCCTGAAAAATCCAGAACAAAGTGGTCCATACCTTTTACAGACTATCTCTAACTTCTCTAAACTATCTGGATATAAGGTTCATTTTAACAAATCGGAAATCCTTCCCCTAAACAGATACTGCATGCCACACCATACATTATCCTTAGGAATTAAATGGTGTCCTCAAGGTCGCAAATATCTTGGAGTCCATATGACTAATTCTATCTGTGATATGCGAAAAAGAAATATAGAAATTATACTAGCCAGAGTCAATGAACTTATAACATCATGGTCTCCCCTTTACCTATCCTGGTGGGGTTGTTTATGGTCCATAAAGATGATGATCTCTCCTGTAATTCTTTGCCTTCTGTATATATACTACCAATTTCCTTTCCCCTTTCCTTTTTCATGTCCTTAGACTCTTGTCTACTTAAATTTCTATGGGGCAAAGGAAGACGTAGAATATCACTTAGTAAATTAAACAAACCTTGCTTTATGGGTGGTGTTAATTTTCCAGATTTTAGAAAGTATTACATAGCCGTTGTTATTAAACAGGTACAAACGTGGTTTGCTCAAGAAGAATTGGATAATGCTCCCAATTGGGTGCTGCTGGAAAAATCTGTGGCTTCCACAATTTCCCTATCGGATATTTACCTTATCAATAGTAAGAATAAACTTATGAAATTTTCCTGCATCTGTCAATCAGCACTATATCTTAAACTATATATGTTCCCATTTCTTGCCAAATTGTCTGCCTTTACCTCTCCCCTTATTTGACTCAATCCCCTGATTAAGGTGAAAGGCAAATTGATATTGTGGAAGCCATGGCTATCTAGAAATATTAAATACTGTAATCAATTATTCTCACATAATGTTCCTATTATCTTCAAAGACTTTGCTATCAAAAATCATCTTCCTGCATCTGCAATGAAACTTACTTGACAATTATTGCTGCAATGTTTTAAAATTACAGTCAACTCATTCATAACTCCAATACACCTAATGTTCTAAGAGTGTTTTATATACTAAAACATAATTGTACTGCACCTTTCTTCTATAAATCTCTGATGGCAACTCCAGTGGCTGATTCGCTACATAATGATTGGAGGGACGACTGTACACTGCCGAACCTTCAATTTGACTGGCCTCTACAGTGGAAATGCATCTTGAAAATTATTGTGTCAGCCAGTCTAATCCAAACCCTATTATTCTTCCTTCATAGGGCCTTTGCTACCCCTGTTTCCCTTTTCAAATGTGGCCTGTTACCTAATGATCTTTTTTGGAGTTGCTTTCTACTGTCAGGCTCTTCTAAGCATATGTTTGTTGAATGTCAACATGTTAAACCCTTTTGGATTTCTCGTTGGCAAACAATCAAACTCATTTTTAAAACACAGCAAGACTTTTGTTTCGACTTTCTCATATTTGGGAGCTCCCGCCTACCAACTGTAATAGCCAACGAGCATAGAAAAAAACGTTTTGATGTATGCCTCATGGTTGCACTAAAAACCATCACTACTAATTGGAAAAGTCTACAACATGTTCTTTACAATTGTTGGTGGAATTTGTAATATTCATAGGCTCGAAAATTGTATAACTTCCTCTCCTGCTCTACTATGCAAACACAATTTGAAATGGCAAACGTTTCTTGTATTTTTATCTAATACAGATTACCAATAATCCTATAATTACATATTTTTTTATTCCCTCCCCTCTTCTTCCCTTGTATTTTTTTTCCATCCTGTCTGTCATGTTTGTTATATGTATAGCATGTTATTATGTTATTGTATAGTTACACCCCCTTTTTTATATCAAAAATATCACTTTGTTGATGTTAACAAAACCCTTCTGCTTACACATACCAGATATTGGGATAAATTATCTGCACTTCTTTAAATCATTGTATTGATATTGCCAATTTACATACTGGCACTTGTTCTTGTTTATTATTAATGGTTGTTGAATATCATGTATGTTGATTTCTCATAATAAAAATCTTTTAAACAAAAAAAAGGAATTACGATGAACATCTAATTGCTTTCGGATGGGACAACTCAGGACACGCCTCTCATTTGTACTTTGGAAGGGGTGATTACTGTTATTGACCCTAACAAAGAGGGGAGACTGATCTGGTGGTCTACACAGGGTCTCACTATGTAAACCCCACAGCAAATGTCCCCTTCTCTTTCCCTACGGAAAGGTTTACAGAAAGATGGAGACATTCAGAAGCCGTGATGATAGCTCCTATTCACTCTGAATGATTGACACCCCCCAGTGGATGGGTCTTCTGCCATAAATCTAGGGTCTATGGGTGCACCCATTTATAATGATGGAGGAAAGGAGAAAACAGAATGAGCAGAGAGTTGTGGGTGAGACACCAAGTGTGGCTAGCACTGTGGAATTAAATCTGTCTCTTATCCTAAAATGGTCACTAGTGAACTGTGTGAATATCATTCTAAATAGATCCTGTGTTATGAGATTGCAAAAAAATTTAACATTGTTGTCAATTATAACGTTGGTGGACCTTGTCCAGGTTCAATTTCGGAATAACCTAAAACTGGACAAGGTGATCTTACATTTTAGGTCCTGGATGGTTATGGACCAGGTTCTTTTGGCAGCAGCCCAACTGAATGTATGGGGATTTTCTGTAACTCCCCACTGAAGAGAGGGTCCCAAAGATGCCCCTCATTGCCCCCATATACATGTTAAAATGAAGATCCAGAAATGCTCGCAGCCACCCATCTTATTATGGATGAATCCCGAGTGCACCAATGATTGACAAGTACACTGAAAGGTATCCTCTCAGTCAGCCAAACAGGCCGAATACAATGCAAGTCTTCACATGTATAGGAGAAGAACCATAGATCGTGGACAGAGACACCTATATGCACAGTTTTGACTAAGCACCAAGAAGCCATGGTGCTGACGTTATTAGTGACATCACAACGTTGCAGCATCAGACATGAACCACACTCACAGTCCTGCACTGAATCACACAAACACACATCTGCATACATGAAGGATATGCTTACACAGTTCTATAGCTAGAAGACAGATACATGTACATACTGTCAATGCTTTTATTATTTTTTCATTAGCCAAATGCAGTAACGCAGAACCACAAGGCACAAGAGATCCTGAGAAAGCTTCCAGATGCTTAATGCGGACAACCCTATGGGACTACAAAGATACATATGGAACCTGATAGGACCAAGTGTGACTAACATATAGAGTACTCAGAATAACATGAACATGTAGAATATATTTTATATGTCTAAGGAAAATTACAGAAAGGCCAAAAGCCACGAAGCAGAGGCAGGGAGAGCTGATTCAGGAGGCACAAAGCACGAAGCAGGCTCACAGCCAAGGTCAGAGACACAGACACATTTCAATCTCCAGATCACAAATGGACCAGCTGCAGGGAAATGGAATAAATCTTCATATATGTGAGCTTCAGAGCTCAATTCTGCGGTCCTGAAGCACGTGCTACAGCCAAACGAGACAATGGACAGTCACCCGTGTTGTGAAAGTGTATCCGATCCCAGCAAGTCAGATGCCGACAGCAACAAGTGTTGCAATGTGAGAAATGCATTCTCATGGGCAAAGAGGGTACGCACACGTTACAATACAGATACATAATCATTCACATCACCTTACAGAGGTGCACAGAGGGCTGAGAACTTAATCGAGTCCCAGGGATGGGAAAATCAGCTGTAACCAATCACAGCTTAGAAAGTCTGGGGTGGATGGCAAAGGGTATGATCCAATGGTAAGCCCATTACTCTGCAAGAATGTAATAGATAGTTTCTTGGGGACGGGATAGGCCAGCCTTCTGCCAGGCAAGGACCAGTAGAATAACTCCTATAGGGTTCTCCTCTAGGTAATGATACTTTGGATACCCAATCCCTTGTGATGATAGGTTTCTTTGGGCAGGGCCCAGGTGATGATGACATACTCGTACAAAACAATGCTGCACACCATGGAGAGCTGAGATGTACCGGAGAATACACATGTTCTTGTATTCATTCCTGTTGGTTTTATTTGCAATAAACCACAGTATTACTTGCCGTTGGCTGAGTCCTCTGTTTATTCTGGGGAGGGTGTTGGGCCCTCGAGGTCATGCGGAACCCCAGCCATGTTCTGACCTACCAGGGAATCCTACCCAACAAGTTGGTATCAGAGTGGATGGTTGGCTGCGCCTGCCGGCATGAATCCGACTCCTCCACAGCAGAAATTAGGATGCTCCAGGACCGTCGCATATTTCGAGAAAGACGAAGAATGCGTACCCAGAGCCAGCTTGGAAATATCCTGACGCAGTTTCGTGAGGTATCCAGCAGACCAAAACGGGGAAGTGGCAGCTTTGGGGGACATGGCAGTGGAGCACCAACAGCAGACCATAGAGTATAAGTATTGACCCAGCTACACAGGATATGGGTGAAGGATATTGAGTATTGTGGAGTATATTATAGTGTTCTTGAGCATTTTCCAGAATTGTCAATGTATTGTCTAGCATTGTCAAACTTATTAGGGACATGGGAGGAGGTAGACGTCATTCTATGTGGTTAGGGCGCATTTGGGTTTAGAGGTAAAGGGTTCTGGTAAACATTTTAGACTATTTACTCGAAGGCACGGATGACAGAAGTATCTAAGTAGTGGTTCCCTGTGGGTTGGGCATTTTAGCTTGGGTCATAGATGATGGTATTCCCATAACGTTTAGCAAGTGAGCTGACCTAGATTGCGGAAGGTGATTTGACTGGTTAAGTCTCGCAGAGGCGTATCATTTGTTATCAGCAGGTACAGATGGAACACAAGAGAATATTGGTATACACTGCTGGAAGGCAGGAAGACAGCTGTGGGGTTTGTTTTGGGTTGTGTGTATTTTGGGGTAATGGGCTATAACATTATGTGCGTGGTATTCAACTTTTTAGAGCTAAATTGTTTAGTAGATTGTGGGTGTGCCTGAGGAGGCAGCGATTGTGAAAAGCGGAGGTGAAAAGGGGCAGTGCGCGGAGCACGCCTGACAGGTTGTAGAGCCAGAGAGGCTCATAGTGAATTAAAAAAGTATGACAATTACATTTTGCTTTCCTCCTTAACAGTAGATTGTTGAAACCGTCAATGTGAGGTCAGGTAACAGCAAGAACAATCACAATGTGTGAAGGGGAGTGCTGGGGTGACATGCCCCTACAGCACCTGTACAGGACCCTCCCACCTTATAAAGACAATATTTGCAAACACAGTATAGAATGGATTAAAAGCACAGAGATAAAGTTAGCTAAACCAAGGCCACCATGCTGAAGTTTTTCCAGAGATGTGCAGCAATCACTATTGACACACATACAGGTTGCCTAGAAGGGGAAGAAGGTAGTAAGTCGCACAACGATATTTGAATTGTGTTGAATGTTCCAGGAGGGAGAGGGGTCACTCAGTGAGGCGTCAGTGGATGCTGACCATGGCCCATCCCTCTGCTCCTCTGCACGTCCCTCCAAGCGTCTGCTCCGACGACACAGATGATGAACAAGGGATGTATCCATTACGAGAGCTAAGAGCAGCAGAGTGTAATTCAAACCCTACGTACACTGCAAACATATACTAGGGAACAGGAGCAGTGGGATAGGACGAGAAGAAAACAAGAAGAGATGAAGAGACAAAGGGAGGCAGGAGAGAAGGAAAAAGGCAAATTGATAGAGAATGAACAAAGATAGTTGCAGGTGGAGAGAATAGCGAGGAAGCACATGCGCAAGAAGGAAGATGAGCACAAAATCAGGGACATAAATCCACGATGGACAGTGGATCAGGGAAATGACATAGTTGGAGGGGGCGGACGAGCAGAACCAGAAAGCACAACCACACACAGCAGGAGTGCCACATAACTGGATAGAACAGGCCTAGGAGTCTAAAGGGGAGGAAGCAGATGCGACTTGCATGACATCAACATTACCATGAAGCCCAACATGGAAACGACCACTAGCTTCGTCGATGATGTTTGCAGTAACATGCGCTCAGGGTCAGACGATGAAGGAAGACTCAGTGGAGACGAATGGGACAAGCGACGTAGGCCTCAATCCTCACGGACAGGTGCAGACAAACGGGTGACATGGGAGAGAGGGACCGTTGCCGGGGAAGTAGGAGGCGGCAAGGATGAGCAGACACCACACTCAGTGGACGAGTTATGTAACATCAATGACTTAGCACCATACAGAGAGAGACTTAGAGACCTCTCGGATGAAGGAAGGGAGAGACAGCAATAGTATGCTCTAGAGAAAGGCTAATGGAGGAGCCGTATGACAGTGTTCGAATACCCATAACAGAACTAATAGACGTGTACACCGACATTATAAACACAAACAGGCAGATCAGACTGACTCGAAGTGCAGATGGGGAGGTAGGGTTAACACAGATGCCCCTGCTTGAAAAGGGAGAGGGGGTGACCTCAATATATACCATGGAAACACATCGACAAAGAAAACGTGAGATGTAGGTTACCATTGTTGTCAGTGGGTGCTGGGAAATGGATATATGAGATGGAAACGATGACTGCAAGACAGAGGTTACCAGTGTGGGACATAAAAGGACTGTTAGTAGTGATCCTCTAGGAAGCTGGTGAAGATGTATGGAAAAGGGCAGGGTTTCCCGGAGTGACAGGACGCAGACACCACAGATGCAAGCAGCCATACCACAGTATTTACAAGCACCACAGATTCAAGGCAGCACGTAGCAGGTGCCACAGATACAAAATAGCACACAGTGAAACGAGAGCACAGTGTCGTGCATAGACGTCATGGCAACGACCCCCATTAGAGACATGGGAGGGGTAACCATGGTGGGCAACAACCCATTTACAGGGAATGGGATGTCCTTATACCCTCAATATGACAGCCTACAGACAGACTCGATGTGTTCCATCCTGTCAATCACAACCAACCCTGTGGAGGAACCGCGCATGGGGGTGGCGATAGGTGACACAATGTTTTCCTTTCTTGTAGACACAGGGGCGACTAGGTCCTGCATTCAATGGGGAACATTTAGATTGTGAGGGGATGCCATGAAAACTCAAGGATTCTCTAGGGGGTTCAGGAAGTGGTTCCTTTTACAGACAAAGATCCTCATTACGAGTCCAGCGGTAACCGTGCCGGTAAAAGCGGCAGGTTGCAGCTGGACCCGTAATGATTTACCTGCACCTGACTTGCTGGAAACACCAGGGAATTGCAACCCCGGCAGTCTGGTAAGTCAGGTGCCGGTAAAATGTTGATCCACATTCCCATGGAGTCCCATAGGACTCTATGGGTGTGGGGACAACAGAAGCACTGGCACCTTTAATAACATTTGTTTCCGGACCGGCAAACCTGTAATGAGGGTCAATATCTCCCTTTCTATAGGGGAACATGATTTATCTCTACTCTCGGCAGACATTTGTGAATATACTTGGACGAGACATTATGAGCAGATTAAATATGATGATCTCATTCACAGACAAGGGGATAGTGGGCTCTACACCAAGAATACACATGCTCAATGTAAGAGAGATAATTCAAGCCTATTGTGAATGGAAGGTACAGAGCAGGGTGCCAGTAGAAGAGGAACTACACCAGGAATACACATGCTCAATCTAAGAGAGATGATTCAAGCCTATTGTGGATGGAAGGTACAGAGGGTGTGCCAGTAGAAGAGGCACTGTTCCCGCAAGGGACTGAGATTTCAATTGCATGGCTCCAGGGATTCAAGGGAAGATGTGGCGTGTCCCAAACAAGTATTTGTTCAGACCAGAGATACCATTGGATGAGGCAGAAGGGACAATTGTGCCAATAGAAATTGAGGCAGTGGTTGTGAGGGACGAATGGATAGATTTACATGGTCTGGACGACACATGACGATCATGGTGAGCAGTGATCATAGTGGTAGAAGGGTACAGGCTAACTACAGTGACAGATGAAGAACCATTCAAAGACAAGCGGTCGGAGCACGAGATGGTTTTCAAAATGAGCGTGACATATTGGTTAACGATACACTACAGAGAGTTACCACAGAGGATGGCAATGGCGCTGGAAGCACCACTATTCTTCTGCAAGGAGGATTTGACCAAAGTGTCAAGCATCCCAAGGACCACAAGTCCCTATGATATGGGGCTTCTGAAATCAATAGGGGGAGTGAAGATAAAGCTGAAGCCAGGAGCAATTAACCCACTATCAAAAGAGGCAGAAAAAGGTATTTAGGAAACGATTGCAGCACTATTGTAACAAGGCATTTTAGTACCATCAGGACTTGTGACCCATAAATCACATTGTAGAAGCAGATTATCCTCTGGTTCCAAATTAAGTAACAATTTTGGGCAGTATTATGGCAGAAGCTGCCTGCTTTATAGTCATAGACTTGAAGAATGCATTCTGCTCAGTACCACTGTACCCAGACTCACTAGACTTGACTTCCTTTATGTGTAGAAACCAGAAGTGGAAACATACAAGACTTCCTCAAGGGTACTGCGAGTCACCTTCGTATTCAACAGGGTCCTCCAGATGAACCTAGGAAATATACAGATGGAGAGCACAGTCCTGCAGTATGTAGATAACATTTTGATTTGCAGCACGACAGAAGAACAGTGTAGAAATAACTAAGTGCACATGCTGACAGTGTTAGCTGCAAGGGATACAAGGTGGACAAAACCAAACTACAGTACTGTCAGAAAGAAGTGCTATACATTGGACAAATGATTTCCCAAAATGGCGGACCAATCACACAAGAAATGTTGGAGACAATGCACAAGAAAGCCAAATCCACAACAGTGAGGGAAATGCAGCAATTCTTGGGGTTCTGCAATTACAGCAGAGAATGGGTTTTTGACTACGTCACATACACCAGGCCTTTATTGGGTGCTCAGAAGGAAGGATAAAAAGGGACACAGGACAAAAACCTGAACGACAGAGATGACTTAGGAATTTTATGAGCTGAAAGAAGCTATATGCACAGGTCCAGTATTAGGTATCCCAGACTATAAAAAGGAATTGCTCCTGTTCTCACACACTGATGGAGTAGTGATGACGACAGTACTGACACAGAATACAAGCTTGGGGCACAGGCCAATAGCATACTACAGTGAGAAGCTTTACCCAGTGATGAGAGGACACTACCAGTGCAAACAAACTTTGGCTGCTGCCGCATTCGCAGTGGAGAAATCAGCAGGTATTACCATGGGGTGCCACACCACTCTCTACATGGAGCACGCCCTCCTTGCGATACTGGAGAACCCAAAGAGCATACTGATAAAACAGACAGCATAAGGGTACGAGATGTTACTATCAAACCCATCCCTTAAGGCGGTGAGGTGCAGAGTTGTTAACCCTGCAATCTTTCTCGCAGATGTCTTAAAGGAAGGTGACTATGCACATGACTGTGCAGAAAACATACAGGAATTCTGTGACACCCGCAAAGTAGATGAGGAAGCATTTCAGGGGGGTGATGTTGCTCTACATTGATATGTCTTTGACAATTGACCAGACAGATGGGGTTAGGCACTGGTGAGGTTGAGGGAATATGGCACAAGTGAGGTAGTGGCCAGTGCACAATTGCCATCACATTATTTTGCATAAGCAGCAGAATTAGTGGCTTTAATACTAGCCTTGCAACACAGCAAAGGAAAAGAAGAGACAGTGTACTCAGACGTGACATCAACAGTCCACTCATGACTGACACGATGTATGAGGAGAGGTTTGAGGAGAGCAGACGAGTGACCTGTACAGCATGAACTCTTATTTGGTAGGCTAATAGAAGTTATACAGTTCCCCGCGCAGATAGCCATAGTAAAGTGCCAAGCACACACACAAGGAAAGGATTCTATCTCAAGGGAAAATGAAGCAGTAGACTCAGAATCAAAATGTGCAGCATATTTTGGGGAGCCACTAGAAATAGAGACAGCATCACATGCCCAATATTATACAAGAACAATGGTACTGAATTAAGTGTACAATGCATTACCAGAAACACAAATAATGGAATTGCAGGGAGCTAAACCCAGGGAAGAGAAGGAGTTGTGGACTAGGAGGGAATTTACAGTATCTCCGACAGATGCCCTATGGTGGCAGAACAACACAGGGAAGCTGGAAATGCCATCAGCATTATTAAACACTGCAATGACACAGTTACACTATCCAACATACACAAGGATGGGGGTCCTAATTTGGCAGAACACATGGCTGAATTCGTAAACAACTGTTTGACATGCAAGAAGTTAACTGCAGGACATACATTGAGAGTTGTGAGAGGAGCCATACCTCGGCCCAGCAGGCCCATTCCAACATCTCCACATCAACTACATCAACATAATCCAGGTTTGCCAAGGATACCGCTACATGATAAAGGTTATGTGCCCATTCTCTTGGTGGATTGAGTCAGGTCCTTGTTCTCATCCTGATGCCCTCAGGGCAGCAAAGTTCTTGGTCCGGGAAGTATTCCCACAATGGGGTGTGTGTGAAGTCCTGCAGTCTGACAATGGCCCTCACGACGTCAATGGGATGTTTAAGCACATTACTACGTTGCTAGGCATTCAACATAAGTTCTCTTGTACTTATCACCTGCAAGGAAATGGGGTGTGTGAACGCCTAAATGGCCTTTTGAAAGTGATGATCGCAAAGACCAAACAGAGCACAGAATAAAACTGGCTCCATTGCCTGCCTATTGCATTCTTTTCATTGTGCAATAAGCCAGGGTTGGACCACCCTTTAACGCCCCATGAGGTGGTTCCAGGATGGCGCATGCAACTCCCACTGGCTCCTCCCATTAGGGTGTTAAACGACACTGAGAGTAGTGCAGAAGTGTTCGGCCAGGAAATGTATGATTACATTACTTCCTTGATTGCTAGTGTCTCTTTTATCACTCACCAGATACAACAACACCGGGAAGGCCCAGAAGACAGCAGAGAAAGCAACAGTGACAACAAAGGATTCTGGGATATAAACACTTGTCAGC